>NC_086284.1:121677485-122044379 GCF_963924245.1 Chroicocephalus ridibundus | reverse complement strand
CCAGAGCAGACTGTAAGACCAGCTCTCAAACAATACACACGAGCCGTGATGCGTGCACTGTGCACGCTGAAACCCCCTTTGCTCTGAGGATCTTTTATGCTGTTAAGGAGTGGAATATGCACATGACTGGAAATCAGGTCTTCTGTGATTTTTCCTCCAGCTGATTTTTTTAAATCCCTTGATTTATTTGTTTAAATGATTTTTATTTAAATCATTGCTGGAAATTGCTTTATTATGCCCCCAGTACAGATGGTGTCGGTGCCTAAAGCTGGTGGAGAGGGCGCACTACTGCTTTGACTTCATGTCTTTCCGGCGTCCCCTTTGAATCCCTCCTGTGGCAGGTACAGAGTTCTTCATGATTGCCCTACTTCCTCTTAAGATAAGTGCCAAAACTCCTATGTCTTCAACACTAGCATGCCCGTAGTTTCCAGCAGAGTAGAACTTCTAGCTTTCCCATGACTCATCTCCTCAATAGTGACCCAACACACTGAAGTCTGGGATGTCCCACATGGGTTACAGATATTTGCTGTTCTAGAGGGAGAAATTGAGATGTTTAGATGCTCAGTATTTCTTGGGATTCAGCCTAGTTGCTGCCATATTAATCGTCTCAATTTCAGTTGCCTTGTCAGCACTGTAATATACCACAGTATTATGATCCACACAGAAAAAGAGGCCAAGCTGAGCTAATCTCTGTTAAGGTGCAGTTTCTGGAAAGAACCATTCCTGTTATTGATTTTGGCTATTTGATATTTTTGTGTTTTAGAGATTGCTCTGAAAGGAAAGTACGACCCTGAAATAGAAGTTTAAAGCACTTCACAATGGCCTCAAGTACTTGACAAATGCAGTTATGCATAACCTGTAATCACTGTCTATGGGGGGGCCTACTCTGCCCTCAGCTGTGAAAAATCACACGCCATGTTTCTTTACGAACGCCTGCAATCGCAGTGGCAAGGCTCCTGAGAGAAGCAATACAAGCCACAGGTGCTGGAGCTCCGGCCTGCTCGTGTTGACTGCCAAAAGATGAAAGTTGTTTAACAGAGCCTGTGCCCTCTGACCGCTTTTGCATTCACTGCCTAGGCTTCTCTTCTTTTTACTTTTTTTCCTTAAAATAATTAAAAAAAGCAAACAATTCTGCCCTGTGTTGCATTAAATACCATGTTATGTTAGTGTTTTCAGTTTGAAGACTGAAAAAGGACCTCATTACAAATAGGCATACATTTCTGGACAAGCTAGCTCCTTAAATAAAGGGATACCAAGCCTGCAAAGATCAAAGTGGCTAAGAAAACGTTAAGTTGGGGAAGTTGTCTAGTGGCCAAAGTCCTTGATTTACAAGCTGGCGGGTCCTGCATAATCAAATCAGGTCTCTTACAGTTGGTTCCAAAGTCACATCGGCAGGCGGGTTTGAGGACTTGCAGGATGGGTTTATTGAAACTCCACAGTCCCTGGAAACAGCAAGCAGCAGTGGGAGGGCAGGGAGAAGGGAACCAGCCAAGCTAGCAGGGAAGTGATAGAGGAGCTCTGACCCAAGATCGCTCATTTTGTTTTCTGTGCAGCTGGAAGCCACGTTTATTTCAGCTTCGTTAGTCCTCACTAGCCAGGCAACTTCAGGAAATCAGCTCTATTCTTCTTTAGTCAGACCCTGAGTAATGCACAGACGGAGCATTGGACAGCGTGCTTGTTAAAAGGAAAAATTATGTACTGGGATGTTGGCATAAGATTGGGCCTGTATGGGGAATCAAATCTTCCAAACAGGACAATCAGTTGCTGCCCAGTGGCAATGGAGGTGTCTGTTGCAAGGGTCCTTGCAGCAGCATCTTCAGCTGGATCAGAAGAGATCCCTCAAATCACGGTTTTGCTCAGTTCTTATAGTCCAAAAGGCCGTGGTTCTACCTGACCAGCACAGTGTATAAGTCATCACTACTCATACTCCTTAACTGCATTAAAAATGTCTCTTAAATATCCTAGCTACAGACATAAGGCTGTCCCACATGGCCATTTCTGGAGGAATAGTTTCTATTGCCTATTTACAAATGTTTTATCTACGTACAGCCAATCTCTTCTGCAAGGACACTTTGACACACTCCATCCGGGATGTTAATAAACACATTTAGGCATAGAAATTAGACTAGACACTAGCAGGAGATTCCTTGGGGTCAGTTTCTAGAACTGTTCAAAATTCCCGCCAGATGGGCTCCTGTAACAATCAGTCAGCTACTGTATTGTGAAGGTCCAGTCAATCACCTAGTTTCAAGTTGATCCATTGTCTCAACCCAGTCCATTATCTCAGCTATGATGAGGTGGTTGGGATATTCCTGAACCACCCAAGGAATTAATGATTTGAGAGTACTTGGTGTGCACACAGGCATAGCCCTGCTACCCACCTACACCACAATTATAACTAAAGAACAAGCTTGATTTTCCTATTTATAACTCACAACTGAAGTCCCATAGCTCCTGACACACCTAGCTGTCTTGGATGTAGGAGGGAGAAGATGTGGAATAGTTTTCCTGCTCTTGATGATAGATCCCTTTTCTGAATTAGAATGTCTCTTTTCCAAATAATTTTTTCAGCCAAAGCTGAGAGTGGTCACTTAGATATTTGCCTGCCCTCCTTCTAGATAGTGGTGGGGAACCGAACTCTGAGCTGCAAGTTGGAATACAGTTTCTGACCTGTATTTTGAAGGGAAGATAGCAGTTCTAGTATACCTGCTATTTCCTCTACTTTGAGAAAAGAAAGAATTGAGAGCATGATCTGGACTTCCATTAGGCTGCTTTAATTAAAAACATATTGAATCTTTCAATTCTCAGCAAGGCTGAAAGAAAACTCAAATTCAGTCTGATCATTTTTCTACTGGAGATACGATTTATTAGTATGAAGTTAGCTTCTTCATATTTGAGAATTACAGTATCCTATGAAGGCTATTACTCTTGATACTCATATTTCATAATGACTACATTTCTAAAAAGAGCCATCCAGAAAATGGTCTGAGGAGAGGAGGAGAGCGCGGATGTGAGGGAGAGGGAAGGGAAGGGAAGGGAAGGGAAGGGAAGGGAAGGGAAGGGAAGGGAAGGGAAGGGAAGGGAAGGGAAGGGAAGGGAAGGGAAGGGAAGGGAAGGGAAGGGAAGGGAAGGGAAGGGAAGGGAAGGGAAGGGAAGGGAAGGGAAGGGAAGGGAAGGGAAGGGAAGGGAAGGGAAGGGAAGGGAAGGGAGGATCTAGGGGGTGGAGGGAGAAGGGAGGGGAGAGGAGGGGAAGATCTAGGGGGAGAAGAAGAAAGGAAGGGGAGAGGAGGGGAAGGGAGGGGAGAAGGGATTTTCTATATATTTCAATGTATTCTCACTTATTCCAGCAAAACAATACGGTTTTACACTGAATGAGAATCTAAACGGATGTAACTAAATCAGTACATAAACCCCTGACTCACCTAAAAACTTAAAAAGCTAGGTATCCACTGACCCTGACATGTCCTGGTTTTATATGCATTTATGTAAAACAATGGTTAAAGGTTTTTACTTTTCTGTGTTTTACTGTGTTTACTTCTTCCTCTCCAAATAATGACATTCCTATGGTAATCTTTCTTATCTTCAAAGCTTTTATCCTAGCTTTACAGGATTTCTACTGTACAACAGCAGTGTTGACTGAAAGCTATCAGCAATCATACAACTCATCTGTAGATAGTCCAGTAAATGTTGTCTGGTACAGTCACTAACATGAGGGGAAAGATGTAGTGAGTGGAAAAATAATATGAACCTCGTCCCTGCAAACTCTTAAGCACCCTCAATATCAACTGATCAACACAGGAACGTACAATATTCAGTTGCCTGGTGGAAATGATCTGCAGCTTACAGAATCAGATACCTTGTTTTAATGTTAAAGTGGCTCAAGTAATGCACGTGTAGACAAATAATGTTCCTATTTCCGAACTGGGTTATTGATTTGTATCAAAACAACATAAAAAGTTTACTTACAAAGTCTTAACCATCGGTATTCAGACAGCTTTGTCTTTTTATGTAAATGTTCATCACAACATCCAATAGCTTTCCTGGAATATTAGTGATTTTTTACTTTGTGGTTAGCTAATGAAGCATTAAAATAAATTGTTGAACTCAAAATAAAGGCAAGAATAATTGGCTAGAAGAACATACTTCAGTGATAAGCATGTCATTTGACTGGATGAAAAGATTCCTGATAGAGTTTTGGGGAATAACTCCACTTCATTCCTTCTTTCTCCAGCAGTCACCTGAACAGTACACCAGCCTGTGAGCAGTGTTACGTGTCATTTCGCAGACCATGACATCGGCTTCTTGTTTTTATTTATTGCCAACACCGAACGATGGGATCTATGCATTCACTTAAAATACAAACCTATTGGAAGTAATTCTTATCTCATCTTAATCATTGGCAACATAATCATACAAGAAGAAATCATTTAAAGCTGTATACCTCACTTTCTAAAAATGCCTGTGTTTGTTCAGCTATGAAGAAATTATATTCAGATATTTATTAAATCACTTCAGGTAACCAGATGAAGTTTGCTGGAATGAAGAAACATGATATCAGTAAAACACAGCAGACCTCAATGTACATCTGAAAAGATGCTTTTATTATTTTAATGTTTTTATTCTATGAATAAACTGGTTTTCTTATTGTATGTTTTATACTTACAATTGGTATAAATGAAGGAGATCAGAGTCCTAGCTAGATAGTTGTCTTAACTAAAATTCTTTCACAAAGCTTTTGGTTTCTGCTTTTCTGTCCTTGTTACAACAAACATCTTCACGTTTGAAGTAATAAAATACCGTGCATTCCCATGGACAAAACCAGAGCTTAAAAAAAGCTCAGAAAAGATTTTGCACAGTTCACATGTCAGACAAACTTGTACAGGCTCAAATTGCAACAGAAGACAAAGATCAGAAATTCCTAGTGGTCTGTACATATGCATTCACTGAAGTTGTCTGTAATTGTTGAGTAATATTGGTACAATGTTGTACAGGCACAGAGGAAACAATGAGCAGTTTATAAAAATCTCCTTTACTAGGAGTTTGAGAAGACAAAAGCAAGCAAACACAATGAGAAGCCTGCATGCAGATTCCAAAGCTATTTCAGTCATGGGAATGCAAACATGGGTCAGTCTTGTTTTTCACTAAGATGTAATGAAGTGACTCATGATACAGAGACCAAGTACAAATTAGCATAGTATTACAATGACATAGATACTGCAAATGTGAGAATTACATACAAATGTTACTAGGTGAAAGAGAAATCTCAGATTACATCAACATTATCTGCACAAAATAATGTGAGTATGTGTGTATGTGCATCATGTGTAGCCTCCCTCCCCTCAGCTTCTAGCACAGAAAAGTTTAAACATAACTTATTTTTTCTCATACTCTTTTACTTATACTTTTTCTTATGCTGGGTCACTTTGTACTCCCTCCCCCCCCCCTTCCCCCCCCCCGATTCCCACAGAAAGGTGGAAAAGGAGGTTCCATCAAGAAAATCCAGTCACATTAAACTGAATGATGAACAGAAGTGATTATCATCTAGCAAAGAATTTACCTAAGGTTTACTTTCCGCAGGCACCAGTTCTGCAACAAACATCTTTGAAATTATAATTGGGGCCAGGGGAGGAGGGGGGGAGTACACAGGGACACACTGTCTTGTCTATGACTATATGAAGTCGTAGGTGTGCTTCAAAAATGTGGTCCGTTGTAGGGCTGAGGTCCTAGACCTCTCCACTTTGCTTGGTTCACAAATTTATGTTTCCTAGGAGAGTTTCAACGGATGGAGTTTTAAGCTTTGTCTCTGTTCTGGCCCTTGGGTGTCAGGCACCCCTTCCTCCCCGCTGGGTGAGGTGACCTGCCACGAACTCCCGTGCTTCCATGCCACAGGAAATATTGCAAAAATTATTGCTGCTGGACACTGTGTAAGCCGCTTTGTACATCTCCTGGGTCTCAGTGAATGGCAAGATAATAAAGTGTTTTTCTGTAGAGTGCTTGAGTGTGCTTTTATATTTCCTACAGTTATTCTGAAATCCTGGACACAACTGTGATATAATTGATGGTGATGGCAACATAAATTGTAGTCTGGGTAGAACTTAAAATATCCTAGATAGAGATTACGTTTATTACTGATGTGGCTTCAAAACTATATCAGTATGGTTTCAGAGTTATGATAAATACCAAGACTCACTCTAACACTGAAACTCTAATGCCTGCAGTGGCTTTTTGGGTCTGTCTTTTTAGCACAAGGATTGCAAAAGGAACATAAACTGAATTCTTGAACTGCACTTCTTTCTCTCATACATATGGGCATTACGTGGTACTAGACACTGAATTTCATTTTCAGACTGGTAATTTTGCAATTTGGCCACATAGTACTTCATCATGAGGAACATAAATTAGACTCATAGCTTTTACACATGTATGCACCATAATATTTATGATTAAAAAAACTTTCTTATTTTCACTTACTATCACTGTGTGGAAGTTTGCAATTCTGTACAGTCAGTACTTTCAACAGTAAGAAGCCATTTTAAAAAATATATATTTTTTAAAAGAATATCACTTCAATAATAAAGATTTTAGCTGCTATGCATGAGAAGAAATGACCCATATTGCACTAATGAAAATAGGCATCTGGGGTGATGCACGTAACAGAATTATTGTAATGTACAAGTGTGTCAAGACACTGATTTAGCATGAATTCTGGGGGGAATATGGCATCTATTTAAACATCAGTATTCTCTATTTATTTTTTTTCTAGGTCTACCTTTCAGGTTCCTGAGTAAGCAGTGACCATAAATAGTAATGGGATAAAAGATTTTAGAGCATACTTAAGTAGCTATAAGATACACAACCAAGACCTCTATCTGAGGCTATATTTAATTAATTCTTTATCAGAGCAACAGAACACCATTTCTGCTTAAGTTGCCATGCTTTCCAGACAAGCTTGTCCGAAGAACTCAAGCTTCTGGTCACCAATGATCATAAAAGTAACCAATGAATTAATTACAAGCATAAATTCCAATATTCTGGTCAAACCCTATTTTATGAAAATATCTTTCCATTAAGTCATCTCAAATTTTCCACTGGGTTTTTATTTTTCACTTTTAAAATATATCAACCATGCCACCGCTTCCAAACACCCTAGCCTTAACTCTGTTAAGTTGGTCTCATAACTTACAAGACAACTGCTGAGGACCTAGACACCTCTGAAACATCACCATGTTTGATTGTAGTTTGGTAAGTTTTTTGATTATACTTTTTCTTTCTGTTATTTTCTTTGGTAGTTAGGTTGTTTTCTTCCATAGAAAATGTCTGCACTCTATCAGTATGCCAAGACATATCATTGCTCATCGCAATACAAATCTTAATTGTGGGAAAATGGGGAAAATGTTGGCTTTTGGTAAATCCAGAAAAGATGTTAAAAAAATCAATGAAATCAGTTGATACTGAATCACTGCTGTTTGATATGGGTACAAAATGTTCATAATAACCTGACATGTGTTACATGGCTCAGGTTCAGAAACTACAACTCAGTGTCACGCCAGAAGTTGTTGTGTATGGCACTAAGCTGGAAAAGAAATCAGTAGGAGGTCAATAAAAAATTACTGTGATTGTATGTCAACGTGCATAGATCTCCAAAATGTTAGTCTCTCGTAAACTTCATCTTTCAGTGGAACTAAATGGTTTGTCATGTGGATTAAAAATGTAGAGGTATGTTTTGTAAATTACTTCCCTAGTGGCGTGCCAGAAAACAGAGAAAACGCCATCCAGATTTCACATTTGAGATGGATGTCCCTAAAGGGAGAAGTCTCAGAGTGCAAAATGGGTTTGTAGCACCATTTTTATAATTAGTTAAGGGCAAATCTCAGGAAAGAGTGATTTTAGACATAAACTCATGCACACCTGTATGCTTATGTCCTTATACACGTGGAGAGAATAGTACCAGCACACACCATTATACCAACATCCAAACAAGCCTGTGTGTACCATAAACCCTGACACCACTGAAGGTGTGTAATTTTAAAAGATGCGTATACAAAAGATGCATATAGATAGTTACGTTTGGGAATTGTGTCAGAGAAAACCTCCACAGAAGACTGATGGATATTAGAGCCTCCAAGGTTTCAACGCGAGGCTGTTAGTCACTTCTTGTGTAGCCCATGAAATTGTTGGTCTCAGTTGTTTGTCCCTTGGTGCTAATGGTGTTTATGCTCTAGCGGGACAGCAAAATAAGAAAAAAACCTGACAGGAATCTAACTTCAGTCCAGTGGAAAAAAGTAAGCGTATTCAGAGCTTCAGAAAGGTAGAGCTACTGCGTTGCTTGCGCATCTGAGGAAACAGGAGTCATTTCTGGCAATTAGTGGAGTTGGTACTCCATTACGGAGTTGCTCAAAGATTCAGCGCTGGGAACCAGAATGGAATGAAATCCTGCACTTTCCCACCTGCAGCTGTTCTGAGTCTGGGTTGGTTACATGCATGGTACCTACAACTGGCATTATTGCACAGTCAACAACGCATGTACCTAGTACTGACCACAGCGCGTTGTAACGTAGTTAGTCAAAGAATGTGCGATATCTCTTCCCTTTGCAAGCTATTGCACTAGTTTTCAGTTAAAGTATGCTGAAACACTTTTCAATTTCCTTTTCACACCTGTGCAGAGGGCACTAATCCTGTCTCCAGTCACATAAAGTCTGCTTTTTTCATTAGAAAAAGATGCAAACTTCTTATGTAAATTATTTGCATAAATTACAATGAGTCAGTCCAAAATATATTCATAAGGACTGGACTTCCCTTTCCCTAATTTATATGCCTATAATGCAAATGCCTACACTTCAGCTAGTTATCTCAGTTGTTCTAAATGTTCAAAGTGAGCAGCAGACACTTTTAGGGGTACGTTCATGTACCCTATTTTAGGTGTCCACTTTAGGAGGAGATGAATGCACTAAAGAAATGCCTTTTCCTTTCCATTGTCTGTGAAGGAAATCCAGACTGGTGACAATAAATTTACTTTTCATCAGACGAATCCCCCTATGCTTTTTAAGTCCAAGAACACCTTGTATATGATACACGACATTTCCTCTAGGTGTCCATGCTGTCCTCCTGAACTGTGGGGTCTTTATGTAGGAGCCATGTGAGAATTGAGTGGACTTCTTGCATTTTTCTTTTCCTGTTGTGAATTTTTTCCTGGGAGGTTATGTTTAGGGTGGGGGGAACTCCTTGTTATATTACTGAATTTTTAAAAAAGCTATGACCTGTTACGTGACTTCCATGGAGCCATATAATAGTCTATGATGGGAGGCTGTCATAAACTTCCGAAAGGAGACTAGCCATAAGCTGCGCCCGCATTGCCAAGCACCTTTGCAAGGTCTCCCAGTGGCAGCTGGAAGTGCCGCAGGGATGCAGCCCGTAGGTGGGAAAGCACAGTTTCTCTAGCTCTGTGTTCTGCTTCGCCCCAGGTGGAAGAAGCTGCCTCAGCCATTCAAAGGCTGAAACCACATCTGTTGTGTTGCTGGGGCTCCGTTCATTAATTACCCCAAGGATCATGTCTGAGGCCTTCAGCTGACTTTGGAAGTGGTCTGGAGCCAAAGGAAGGAAACAGACACGAACCTCTCTCATTTGCAAAAGCCTGAAGCTAGTTGGTGTAAGGCGCTACATTTCACAACACATGAATTCGTCATCTGCACATACAGCTGCAAATTCCGTGAGTTACAGTAACCCTACATGGAGGTGAACAGTGCAAAAATCATTGTTCGATGTTTTTTAATTAGTCCAGTAAGTTTTACTCATATAAAATATCAGGAAGTTCCACATTTGCAACGATATGGGTATTTCAATATCATTAGTTATCTACTCCGAATCTGATTAACTACCAGCTGAATTTTCGACGAAGTGCAACAAAGAAGTTCTTTTTGCTAGCAGGAGACCTGGTTTTGAATGTTCACATTCTTGTTTGGAATGATCTATGGGTAGTCTGGAATCCTATCACAGGAAGGATTTTGCAGAAAATAGCTGGCTGCCTGATAGAGTAAAAAAGTAGCTGCTGCAGCAGTAAATCTCTGCCATAGTTTTGCATAAAGGCATATCTAAATGGCAAACTGAGTATTATATTTTAGAAACACATATGAGAAATGAAAGTGTCACAAGTGACAAAAAATGGCTATTTCACCTGGGAAGGGATACATAAAAAATCAAAGCTTGCCATGAAATTGGATTCTATGATACGTTTCAAAATGGGCAAAAAAGCAGCAGATTAATGTTGTTTGTATATTTTCAGCAGTCCTGCAGTCACCTTGTACTTAGCATTGGCCATGAACTGATGGCAGAATCAAACTTAGTAAATATTTATTTAGCTCTAAGGTATTAAGACTAATCCCCTCAGTTTTCCCCTCTGTTTTCCTTTCACACAAATGTGAAAAAGTTGGCACATGCAAACTTTAATTCACTGCTGATAACCCAAGGGGATATAGAGCCATTTCAACTTATAGAGGTGCTTGCATAAGCAGTTACAAAATAATTAGGTTTTTGCTGTAATATAGGAGGAAAAGTTTACTTTTTGCAGTGCGGTGTCTCTTAACTGACTGGTGGAACACAGGTCTTCTGTACAAAGGCCTGCCACAATGTCCTCAAACCCCATCGATTCACGGGGAGAATTTTGTACTGAGGATTTCTGTGCTGCAGCCAGGAGCCAATAGATGCTTGGTGGGGCTTCACTGGATCAGCTTTACATTAGCTCAGAAAAAAATATTTGAAAGAACATGGTCCAAATCCATTTTTTTTTCTGTTGCATCAGCACAGCTTCTCTAATAGTTAACACTTGTACACCCTGGAATCATGCCATGCATCTTAACTCTTCTTTGCCCAATTTATGAGATATGCGTGTCACGCTTCCATGCCAAAGCTCTGAAGTGGGGCTCTGGTGTGTTTCAAACACGTCTTCCAGATACTCACTTCTGAGCACAACAACCTTTCTGCTCCTGTAGCTGTCCCATTCTGCTTCTTCAGCCGATCTCCAAGACTTGAGGATATAAAGCAAGCCCATGCCTTCCCTTATATCGATACATACAGGATGGCCTTCAGCCAGGCTTTCAATGAACTCTGTGAGCTCTTGATGAGGTCCTTACCATGACAGTTTTTTCCTGCAAAGCAGCCTCATCATACCCTGTACGTCTATCAAAGGATGGAGTGAAATAAGCCAGGCCTTTTCAGAGCCCTGGCCTCATTTCTTGTTCTAATATACTTCAGTTCTCAGGACCTACTTAGGCTAGACATGTATTCACACATGGTGTAGCCACCTTTACTTCATTGTGCTACCTGGGAGCATTGAAAAACCACATTAATTGCATTGTCACACAGTTATGGGGTTTTTTGTCCTTCCAAAATGTAACTGGATCTAAATCAGTATGCGTACACTGGGTTATTGGCACCTACAGTCATTACTAATACAGCAGAGAAAATTATGATTCTTTTAGTTAAATAATTACAATAAAAACTAAGGGGAAAAAAAATCTTCTGCTACATTGAAATCGAAATGGACTTTTTTTGTGGGGTTTTCATTGAAATGTTGCATTTTGTTCTCAGATTATGTACCTCTAATTATTTTGTCTTTAAAAAATATAGACCACTCGCCAATGAAAAATGTTGTTTGAAAGGAAAAGCCAAAATGATTCATTAAAAAAAATGTCAAAATAAGCAGTTGGTGTTTCTGAAATGAAACATTTCAGGTCTTTTTATACTGCTTCCATATTTTTTCAGTCATAATTATTTGCCAAATTACACTCATTGGTGTGAACAATTTCGGTCACTTTAGAAGTGTACTTTCAGCGACTTTTCCAGTAATTGAAAAAAAATTATCTATCCCTGCTGTTACAACAAATAAAGGATGTAAAAATATTCACTGTAAAATGGAGCAGGAACAATAGACGCAGTCATAACAGCTGAATAAGAAACCGTATTTCTGTTTCAAGAAAGTAACCCAGTAGGCATTTTCCAAGCTGTCTACACTTAGCAGTCGTGAGTGCTCTATAGCTATATCTAAAAACAAGCCTTACAGCACCTCACGTAAAACATTCCTTCATCTCCCAGCCTGAGACCCCTCTCTTGTCTGAGTTAGATTCTGTATTTGGGTCTCCAATAGCATAGCCCCGCATCAGTACTTTAGGGACTTCTTTCTTTATCAGTGCTCATGCCATCTTCTCTGTCTACTGAAGATGTCTAATGTAGTAAACATAATTCAGTAAATAGGGTTTTACATGTTTCAGCTCACTTTTAGTCTTGGGGATTCTCACTCGCACCAGAAATTGAAAATGGTGTATATTCTCTAGTGAGAAGGTCTGATTTAAATTCACCACTGTTCTCTGATTAAAAAAAAAAAAAAAAAAAAAAGGATGAAATTTCCCAACTCACTGTAATCAAGGCAGATCACGACTTCTATATTGCTGTGGCTAACACATAGACTGAACGATACATGTGTCAGTGATGTCAGTCTTTGCAGGATCAGGTCACTCATAAGACAAGTTGCATCTAATATACCTATTTAGATAAATAGATCCATACATAGGTAGATAAATGCTACGTATTAGACTGGGTTGCAACCATAATTCTATTTCACTTAGAACACAAGAAATGCACCTCTAGTAACATATAACTAGAAAACTATAAATTACTGTCTGTCTTCTACCTGTGTGCCCTTAACTCTTAAAACACGTACTTATGTATTACTAGTGAGGGACATATTAATATTTAATGTCATAAGTCTCTGCTCATAATACACCAGAACTAAGAACCCTAGCATTTTTCCTCTTGAAAAGGAGTTGCACAGTATGTAATTTATACTATTTTCCACACAGATGAGAGAGCATGCAATGTCTTCTGTTTATCGACCGAACTGGCAGAGACAGCACCAAAATCACCTTCTCTTCTCATACAACCTGCCAGAATGCCAACACCCCGGCTCTTACACAGTGTTTATATCCTTACAAGTGAAAATGTTCATTATTGTTTCACAGGTCAGGTTCCTTCCTCATTTCTAAGATTATTAATAAGGCTATTATCAATAAGAATAGAAATCATTCTGATTTTGGTTGGACAAGCTTTTTTATTCTGCCTGTCTTTCCAAGAGCTTATGACCGTGACGAAGGCTTCTCATGGAAAACTTGGTGATACAACCAACAAATGATGCAGTTAAAAATGGCTGTGGGGGTTTGGACTGAGTATTTTAGATGTCTCAGCCAAGGATCCCTGGAAAATTCGATTACAATTGGTTCTACATTTTGTGCTATCGAAGTGTGAATATTTTCTGTCCTGGTGAAAATGTTCTTGCTTTCTCATTGAAATTCTTCTTTGGGGGCTAATTTTTATGTTGGCATTTATTCTTGAACACTCCCTCTCCCCAACAAGATCTGTTAAAATTGCTATGCTACTCGTATAACCACAACTATTTATGCAGGTTATTTAAACCCTGTGCTAGTAAAACCTTTCTAAATCATTGCACCATTATTCAGCGCGTGGAAAACCATCAGTTCCTGAAATGCCCAAAAGAGTCAGATTTGAGGTGGCAGGGGTTAAGGATCATCAGGACTATCTGTTACTTCTCTGTATTTCCTATTTTATTTACTGTGAATTTCATTCAATTGATTGCAAGCAGAGGAAGAACGTAACTGATAAAATTAAAGAAGCTCTAAAACTAACATCAAATGGCCATTTCAGCTTGAAATGATTAAGTTAAATATCCAGCTCACTCAAAGCTAATGGCAGAAGTCTATACTGGGAACATGGAGTCTTTGCTGAAAATGCAGCTCATGAACCGTGTGCTGCCCTTCCTGAACCACGTGAAGTCATTTACACCACCAGAGTGTAAATATTAACAAATTGTCGTGTTCATATAACTATAAACAGGTAACAAATCAAGGGACTAACAGAAAAAGCATGCAGTTCCACAAACTTGTTTCTGGCCCTACAGAACCATGAGATAATGGGGCCGTGGGGTCTCACTGCCCCAAAAGTGAATACAGCCACTGTCGTGGTGCTTCACGACCGGGTAACTCCGGGAGAAAAATCCGAAAAACAGGATTTGTCAGGTTGGCATCGTTCTTCATGCTCATCAAATTGTTTAGAGAGCTTAGCTGAAGCAAAAAGTGAAACAGGATAGCAGCTGGTGCAAAAAGATCCTTAAACAACATTTGATAGACGACGTACGTGAGAGGAAGCATGGCTCTTTGGCTGAGGGAGGGAGAATTGCAACAAAGACCTCAATTTATTTTTGCCATTCTACCTATTATACCTAGGATTACTGCAGAAAACAAAGAAATAATGGCGTTGTTCCTTTCAAGTGCAAAGCGTGACTGACTGCGTTTCATTCTGCTCTATTCCTTCCGCAGATTAAAGCCCAAGAGTTACGACTATGTTTTCACACCAAAATATAGTTACATGAATAAATCAGTAAATAAAAATGATCGTCTGCTGCAGGGCAGATGTTAACAAAGCACTGGTGGTACAGAAGTGAAATTGATATCAAAAGCATTTGCAAACAACTCCAGGATTGGCAACTGTCAAAAGCCAAGAGATTCATATTTAATGTTGGTACTTTTCTCTAATTCAGATGTATTAAAAAAAGAGATGCCATATGCTCAGGGGCGGGAACAGGGTGGATATACCAAAGTAACATTATATAGAAACTATAATAAAATCACTGCTGAAGAATTGATCCCAGATGACATGCTGTTGAACATACTTGGACGTAAATGAGCTGACAAAAAATAGATAATTAAATATATAATTAGGCTTGGAACTTGCTGTTGAAGGATAGTATTGAGGATGCAACTAATTTTATGCGGCATTAGCAGGAGTGAGTTTGGGGGCAAAAGAAATATGTTTTACAGCCTTTGTTTCTTACGGTATTTACATGTGCATGCAACTTAGAGCAAGTTTTCTTTCTTTTAATTAGGTTCTTCTCATACTTAAAGTTACACATGTGTTTTACCAGTTAAGCCTGTATTCTTCCTTGATTGTGTCTGCTAAAAGGATGACATTAAAAGAATGTCATGTGTTTCAGTATTATACACCTTACATAAAATATTCCTTCAACTGATTTATTTTGTGTAAGCTGAAAAGAGGACTTTTGTATTTCTGTTGCAGGGTGGCCTGTTTTGGATTACTTAATCCTTTCTGAGTGGATTACTATAAATTAAGGGAAAAAAATTCTCAGGCCTTGTGAACTCTTAAATAAGGTGTAGGTGTACCCTTGTTCTCCCCCCTCCTCCCCCTTCCGACAAAAAATAATGTTGCTCCAAACCTCGTTTTTGCAGAATCTGAAAACATTTGTGAATTTGGGACAGCTTCCAGCAAATGGCAAAATGTCTCATTCTGGAGGACCGAAACAATGAAACAGTAAGTCTTTCCAAAATGAAACATTGATACTTCACATTTAAATGATGCTTTTGTTTAGAAACTGACCTAATTTGAAGGGGTCAGAAATGGTTATAAAAGCCAAAAAATTGAGCAATATTTTTTTTGGCTCAACTGACATTACATTTTTCCCATATTTTGGCTGGATGACCAAAGGAAAAAAATAAATAAAAGTCCACTATTCATATGCCCTTAATCTACACAGATTTTTTTCTTTGTTATATAACAACTTTGATCATGAGGCGATTTCTAGGTAAAACAGTTACATAATCGCGATTTAGGCGTAGTTATTATCAATAAGGGCGCTCATTTCCCTTACAGGAATAAGGGCATTCATTTCCGTATAAATGCAGCTTTCTCTTGTATATGAGAATAGTTGAAGTGGTGCAAGGTATTTATGCAGATGACGACTTCGGCCTCAGTAACTCTTTCCACGTGCCCCAGCGCACTTGTGTCTGTGTAAAGACACGCCTTGGGACAGACCAATGAACGCTCAGGTGGAAGCAGAGCTTTAGAGATTTTCTGCCTGCTTCTATCAGCATCTATTAAAAAGCCGTATAGAAATGAAGCGCTCTTTGTGCACAGCGACTTGGTTTTAAAGTTTAATAAGATCCCCGTTTGTAAACACAAATATTTTTTTTTTCAAAGGATCAAAAGCGTGTAGGTGCATTCTGGGCTGCTCTTTTCAGGTTGAAAGTAGAAGGGCAAATTCTGAATTGAATTATACATTTAAAAGTGTAAAAATAGTTGTCTAAAATTAATAGGCATTCCTCTTCACCACTCAAAGTTTTAAAAGGCTTGATCTATAAGCGACTTAAAATGTGCTCAAAAATCATTCAGGGACTGAAACTTTCATTTAGTTTCAGGCCAACACTTATTTTTATAGACATTCAAAAATGGCATAATAGAAACTGCAATGTACACAGGCTTCATACGGCAGAAACCTAAAGTATAATAAGGTGACTTTTTCTTAGTGAACCATGGCATGTTTCAATCTTACGCTGGTTTGCGAATTCGCAGAATATGGTTTCAAGTGCAAAACATGACGTAAGCAGGAGGAATACAGCATGTTACTGCAGTTACCTTGTGCCTTTACCCTGATGCATCTTTCATCTATTACATATCCAAGCTGTGTCCCTAGGACACAGGCAGGCACAGCCTTTGGGTGCGTGTATTCCACTCATCATGCTGTGGAAAACCTGCTGCATTTGACAACGAATCCACAAAGGAAAAGACAGTGGAAACTACGAAAAGTAAAAAAAAAAAAAAAGAAAAAAAAAGATTACGCCATTTATAGTAGTTAAATGATCTCGCCAAGATGTGCTCATTTCTAAGGATAAGAATAAGCGCTCTCAAGGAAAATGAAAAGACTAAGGGAGGAGCAGTTGAGAAGATGAAGAGAGTAAGTCTGAGAAGAAAAACCAGCAAGTTCCTCCAGGGGATTCTAAACCTGCTTCTTCTCCCATAATTAAGTGAAGCCAGTGTAACAGCACTGATACTAAAAATGAATAAAGGTTCCTATTAAAATGAATGTTAAAACTCACTTTTCCTTGAATCAAGAACTAACCTCCTGCTGGGGCTGGGATTGTGTCAGTGAATTGGGGCAATGAAAATATCACTGCGAAATGTAGGTATGCAATACAAAATTGCGACCTCATTGGGATATACATTTTTTTTTTTTCAAGAACTCGTATTTGTTCTTTTTGACGCTGTAGAAAAGCACATTCATTTCGGTTTTCTTTAGTCACTAGAAAAACATCTACTGGGACAGCAAGAATCCTCTTACAGGGGTGAGCCAGGACTATCTTCAGTAACTATCTCTTCTCCACCACTGTCCCATGCAGGGGGTGGACGAAGCTTAGCCACATAGAGGCAGGTCAGTGGCTCTCTCTCGTGTAGGGAAATCAGTCAGACCGTAGAGATGGGGCTGGAGGGGTCTTTGTGGCTACTGGAGAGACCGCTGCCAAGGGCAGGGAAGTGGGACTGCAGTACAGGGACGTCCAGTTGGCACCCAAGTGGATTGGCACGCTCTTCTCTACCCCTTCATGTTTCTCTCTCTCGCCTTTCCGTGCTCTCTTTTTGCTTAAGTATCTAATGCGTGTGCCTAGAAAGAAATGTAACAGCTTTAGAACAAAATACACAAACTGTGCCTTTGTCCATACAGATACATATGAACCAAGGGTGTTTTGTATTTATTAGTATATAATATCACAATTCTAGATAAGTATGGCTAAATAGTTGAAGAGAGAAAGGCAAGAACACCGGCATACAGAAGGACAGCAAGAGACTACAGTAAAGGGATGCAGAGCTGAAAGAGAACAGAGGAAGCATTGTCTGTCTTGCAAATATTCTTCCAAGAGGAATCCTTAAGGTTTCTGTCCTCTTTTCCAATGAGGTAAGTGGCAATTGGAGAGATCTAACTGGAAACCATACCATTTCCTCGCCTATTATTTTTTTGTCTGTCAGACATGCATAAGGAATTTACTCAGTTGGCTGGGAGTCTTAAACCTCTTGGCGGAGACAAGGGGAATCTTGGTTGCATTGTAGACTGGATGATATGTACTCCTGACCATGGGTATGAAACATAATGTCGAAGGTGATTATTGTCAGTAACCACATTACTATTTTGTGGAAAAAAAGCAAGAGCTTTGGCACTTTGCTGAGACACGTGAAGGTTCTCACACAAGCATGCGAGAGCAGAGCCACTCTGCGTGCAAGAGAACCACAGTTTTCTCATTTTAATTTGCAATGAAGAGGGAGTCGGTCACTCAGATTTCTCCTTAAAGGGATAGTCCTTGATTAAAACAAGATTTAAGTATGTCATCTTTAATAAGCAAGGCATTGGGCAAATGGATTTTAAAAATATCATATATCATGCGACTGTATGTATGTTATTCTTGGCTAAGCTTGCTTATGATCTGAATCAAAATATTATGATAGATTTTTCTATGAGATGACAACCCAGATCATTTTGCATTATACTGTATGCAAAGAGCTGGGAAACATGAGAATAATCCAACTTTACAATATATTCTTAATCTTAGTCATTTCTTGACGACGGTCATGGTTACAGATCATCCTTCCCCGCCTCGCCCCAAACGCCTAAGTGTATCCAACACTATGAAAACCATAATTTACCAGCGATAAGCCAAACTCTGTGCATTGTGGGGTGTTGCCTGAGCCCTTCACAAACATGACCATCAACGATCAGAGCACCGAGTCCACTGCTGGGAGAGGGGATGCACGCACATAAATATGCAGCCCACGTTCTTTGGTCCTGACGGAACCACTGTCAATCATGCCCGCCGCACAGCCTACAGGGATGCTTTTGCATGCGTTTCTCAAGGAGGAATTGGACAGGCACCTTTCTCCATACAGCATGGAAAACAGCAACTCTGGTTGCAGTTTTGCTGAGGCAAATTCCAACTTCAGCTGCAGGAACGCCGCAGCAACGATGTCACTCGCTGTGGAAACGCAACCACCTGTTAGCAAACCGCAGAAACTCTGTATAATAACAGGCTAATATCTCATCTAGCTGGAAGCGCGTGGAAAAAGAAAGGCTGGTTTTGTTTGGGGTTCGTTTGGTGTGGTTTTATTTTAAAGGGTCATAACGGGTGGTGGTGCGCAAGCATCGCCAGGGAGGCCCCGTCCCATCCATTCGAATGGAAGCGAGAGTTTTCAGAAAAAGCACATTGTTCTGCTACAGATCTATTTGCCGATTCCCACTGAACTGAATAGCCCTTCATTCCAGCGGGAATTTGTGCCGTCACTTCAAATGTTATGCATATAAGTTAATTTCACACTGCTTCAGGACTTTGTTTTCAAATGACCAAAAGGGTTAAGAAGGGAGAAGTAAACGCTTGCCAAACACCCGGGTCTAAATTAAGGGTAAGGGCTGTTTTTTCAGGAGGGGGAAGGGCAGGTGGGTGGACAATGGCCAGAAAGAAAGGAAGATACGGACTGGAAATAAAGTACAGTCTTTTGTATTTCTACAGCTCAAAGATGCTTTTGACCAGGACTGCTGCCAACTGTGGAAAACCATCTTTTTATGGAAAAAATATGCCAGTAACAACGGATTTACAAGAACTGAGCCAGTGTGTCCTATACGCATTTATTCAACATTATGCAAGATTAATTGTTTGGAGCATCATATGCCTTCAGGAGTGTTCTAAGCATTGGGGAGCCAAATTTAGCCTTGATATCATGAAGTCAAATTTCCTTTTGTATCACAGAGTCCCCAGGATGCCTGATTACAACAGTGCTGAATCTGGCACTGGAAGATGTTACCTACAGACTGGGCACAGTTCTGTTTAAATATGACAAACTGCATTTGTTTCCTTAGCCTGCATGAATCGATGTACATATTTTGGTGCTAGACTTTCAAAACATTTTATTTTAAACAGACTTAATACCTTTTGTTGTCTTGGAATGAGAAGAAATTAAAATATTATAGCAGATGACAATTTGATTATAGTTGTCACAAATAGGATTTTAAGGGTTGCACTCTCAATTACTCTATGGCCCCATTATATTTCCTGCCCATCCTAGGAGTGCCTTAAACTCGGTGTAAATGTAATTATGAGATGTAATTTGCTTCGACTGTTAACTACAAAGGGGGATTTATCTATATAGGACTCATCTGTACAGGGAAATGGAATAATTACACCCAATTAAAACATCTACCTGGAATGTTACATCAGCAAAGCCATACCAGTATAAATTATTTTACTACAATTATGCTCATCAATTTTCCTGAGTAAAAAGGCTCTTAGCATAACTAAAATTGGGCTATAATGATTAAGTCAGTATTATATTTATCCAGGTTTATTGCCATGGTGGAATATATTGGTTTCCACAGAATCAAAACGACAAAGAGTCTAACAACAGAGTAAAGAAGCAGGCTTCAAAAGTATCAGCAGAGTGGGAAAACCTCTTTTTTTCCTTTAAACAAAGCGTCATATAAATCTGTTTATGCACTTTTGGACAAGATCCTGTGAACCACCTGAGCAATCCTGAGCCCCAACCCCTGAGCAAATTGGCATGAGAACAGTTTTGTACTAGCTGAGGATTAGACTTACGGAATTACATTGATTTCACAAAACTTTAAGAGTCCTCTCAGTTATGTTGCTTCACATAGCAAAATGTTCATGAACGTTGAATGTCCATCATGGCTAGCACTTTGCCCCTAGTAACTCTTCTGTTGAATTCTGTTTTGTTTCACAGTTACAAATTAATGAGGCCAGTTAATTGGCAAACATTCAGTGTAGCTGAAGACCGGATGAACATACTATTGTGAGCATCTGATAAACTTATCCATGCGTAGCTTTGAGACAAACTGCTGTTCATGCCCACCATTGAAGGAAATTATCAAGTATTACCCTATTTTGCAGAAAACGTGGGGCTCATATGAAACCTGCTCCCAGTAGATGTCTCAGCAGCAGGTATGGTATAGACAGCTATTCAGTATTTTCGTTGAAGTTTTGCAAGGATAGTGCACCTGAAATGAAAAAGCACACCTAGATTGTAAAGCAGCAAGAGTCAAAACGTGATTCTTTCCAGCTTCTGTATTATGCTGTCAAAAATCTGATTTGAGGATACATCCATTGACACTGTGCCCACAACATTGAGGTTCAGATTGGTGCTGAGATGCAGCAAAGAAACTGTCATTTCCTAAAAAAAGTCAGCTTTAATTTTGTGACCTGGTTACAAGCGTGCTCTAATTCTGAGACAGCCCTTAGCTGGGACGTCGGGCAGAGGCACGAATCCCCTCTTCACCTGCAGCGCGGCTGCCTTGCCCACCCAAATCCCCTCTTCACCTGCAGCGCGGCCGCCTTGCCCACCCGCCTTGCTCTCGGCATCGGTCTCTGCCTGTGTCTGGGGCACCATCGCTCCCGGCGGAGCGGCTCTGCCCTCCCGGGTGACAGCCTTACCCAGAGCAAAGCTATGTGCTGTGCCACAGCCAAGAATGCCTGCAAGGCGTTAGCGTGACAGAACCCCCCCCAGCCGCCCCCCGGACCCCGCAGGCCCCTCTGCCAGGGCCGCACCGGGCCATATTTGGTATTCCTCGGTGGTTTCTGCCCAGGGCTCGCACTGCTCACAGACGGTTTCGGACACCTCGGTTCTGTCAGCGCCGGCATTCGGATGTGTCCGCCTCTTGCGGGGCTTAGGATGGGGCCCGCATCTTCTCCTACCCCTGCGCTTCCCGCTCCCCTCCGGCAGGCTGCCGGGACGCCCGCACCAGCCACGCCGGGAGGCGGGGTGGATGCCGGTGCCCCTGCCCGGCACCTGGGTGGTGACCGGCTGGGGCGTTACATGCCCCTCTCGAGGGGTTCGCCAACGGCAGAGTAAGGGACGAGGGGGCAACGGCGGCAAAGTTTGCTGTCGGTAAAACCACGGGGCCGAATGGCGCCAGCGGCCCAGAGCAGGATCCGGGCGGCCACCCCCGTGGAGGCCAGCGTGCCGGCCGGCCCCCGCCGCTCCAGGCATCCCTCCCGGACTCTCCCCGAACGGGAACGCCAGTGACCGCGCCCGGCGCCTGGCGAAGCCGGCTGCGGCCAGTCCCCCGCCACCCCGCGGGGGTCACGCTGCTGACCGATCCCCAGGCCGCGGGGCGGCCGCCGTCCGGCCCGGCCGCCCCGCTCCCCTCTCCCACCAGCTTCCCCACTGCCTCAGCGGAGCCCGCGGCCGGCGTGCGCCGGGCAGCGGCCGGGAGGACGCGTGGCGGAGCCTCCCTTCCCTGGGAGAGGCGGCTGCGGCCGGCGGGGCCGGAGGCGGGAGCGGGGGCGGGCAGGCAGCCGGGCCGGGCCGGCAGGGCGCGCGGCGCCCCCGACCACGCCGGGGGCGGTGGCGGGGCGGGGAGAGGGGGGCGGGGCGGGACGTACCAACAGCCCCCCGTCCCCCGAGGGGAGGACACTGAGGTACCCCCTCCCACCAGCTCCCCGCACCGCCCGCGTTGCCAAGGGGAACCCCCCCGCGGGGCGCGTCTGCGAGTCCACAGAGCGGGCCGGGAGAGGCGGGGGGAGGAGGCGACTCGCTCCGGGGCGGGTGGAAGAAGGGGGGTGGGTAGGGCGGGGGTCGAGGAAGACGCGCACGGCGCACGCTTCGCTGTCCCCCCCTCCCCGCGGCGGGGTGGTGTGGCCCGCTCTGAGGAGGGCGGGGAGCGGCGCGCAGCGCCTCCCCGCTCAGTGACACACGCACCCGGTGCGGGGCGGCGGCGGCTGGTCGGGGAGCGGGAGACGGGCGGGCGTCGTAGCGGCGGCGACTGGGAGCCGAGCCCGGAGCATGGCAGGGGCTGAAGCCGCTGCGGAGGCTGCCGCTGGTTTCTCCCCTTCGCCGGCTCCTCACTCCCGCCGGGAACTTTTTCCAGCGGCCGGCGGCGGTGCTTCCCCCCGCTGGTGGTGGTGGTGGCAGCGGCGGAGGCAGCAGCAGCAGCGGCGGTTCCGCTCGGCGGTGCCGCCGGGGCTGGGGCTGCTGGGGCTGGTTTTCTCTCGCTTCTGCTGCAGTAAGTGAAACTTTTTCCCGTTGGCGGCCGGGGCAGGGCGAGGGGGCGGGTGGAGGAGGAGAGAAACCCGAGCCCCGGCAACGCCGGGGGACTCGGCCGAGTTGGGGGAAACTTTGTGTGCGCGCCCGGCGGGGCGGGGTGGGGTGGCGGTCGCCTGCCCGCCGGCCTCCCTGCCGATGGGAAGGCGGGGTGGGAGGCGGCCGGGATCGCGGGAGCTTCCCCTGGGAACGAGGGGGAGCCGAATCCCAGGAGAGCCCTGGGCAGTTTCCCCCGCCTCGATCCCGAGAATCCCCCTACCCCCCGCTAGCGCCGCCGCCGGGACGCGCAGACGCCTGGAGGCCGCCGGCCGGAGCGGGTGCCGGCCGTCCCGGGAGGCCGCGGCGGGGGCGGGGAGGGCCGTTGCGCCGGCCGTTGGGTTCGTTGGCCGCGGCGGGGACCGTTACTCGCGCGGAGGGTCCGGTGGCGGGAGCCGCCCCGCCGCGCGCCTCCGCCAAGTTTCTCGGGGCGGCCGCAGCCCGGGGCGGGGGAAGTTTGACCGCCGGTGGCGGGGCTGAGGCTTTCCCCTCCACCCACCCCCGGCGGGCGGCAGGTTATCCGCCGTAATTCCCGTCCTGAACGGCGGGTTTTCGCTTGTTTGCGGAAATTCGCGGCTGTTTCCACCCCCATCCCTCCCCCACCCCCGTCTCTAGCCATCGGGAAGGACAGAAGGGTGGGTCTTGGTGTTCTCCGGGCGTACTTCGCTCTTTGCTTCTGGTGCTGCTGGCTTGCGTCGTTGTTTCCCCTGAATTAGGGTGAAATCGGTGCTGGTTGCGGTAGGCTTATGGTTTTAGGTCGCCGGTCTCTTTTTGGGAGAGTGGGTTTGTGTGCTCTGCATCACCCTGATCCTGAGCAGCTGCTGCTGGGGGCACTGCCGTGCGGGGACACCGCAGGCTTCGTGTGACCGACCCCTCGTAGGGAAATACCAGCACCACCACCACCCACCCGTGCGTTTTCTTGTGGAAAAAAAGGAAGCGACGTAGCAGTTGGAAACTAAATCAGAGCGGGATTTTAGTGGTGTTTCTTTCTTTTTTTTTTTTTTTTTTACTGCATGCAATGCCGTGTGTGTAGTGTCATTTTTACAGCAGCGGAAGATGAGGGGGGGAAAAAAAGTGGACTTGGGCAAGAACACATCGAAAGCCATCATCCTGCTGTTGTATTCCCAATGCAGTAATGAATAGTTGGCAAGGATATTTTATTATAGGATATACCGTGTCCTTTCCCTCTTGAACAAGTTAGAGGAGGTAGTCTCTGGAGGTTCATGTGATAAAAATACCAAGGAACTTGCAAGCCATACCACCATAAAGGAGTTGTATCTGAGAAATCCTTTTTCAGGGAGGGAGTTGAGGCACTGCTGCTGTAAGATTGTGCTCTTGTATGTAATAGTCTCCCCCCTCTGGCAATGATGTAGCTTTCAGAAAAGATGATTGTTACTAATTTAAGCTTAAAACACATGCATTTGCTGAACCCCCCCCCCCCCCCCCCCCGTTAAATTGCATACATTCTAGCTGTCCCTAAAGAAAGGCAACTACGGGAAAGACAGAAGGGTGGGCCTTCATGTACCTGGGGTTTATTTCGGAGGAGGAAGAGTAGTTTGCCATCATTCCTTGTTTTGATGGTGAACCTGTTACTGTCTCAATTTACTGAGAGCTAGTGTGCTGACATAAATTTTGTTCAGAGGACAGATTTGGTCCTAGTGAAGCTGAATAGGAACTGCAACACTTAGCACAAGAGTTCTGCGGGACTAGGTGACTGTCTCCCTAGCCAGAGATTACTGCGATGCTTCTTTAGAGAAGATTAACTGTATGTTAAAGAAGCGGTCTAAAAGTTGAATTCCTTCTGCAGAAATTTTTCTGTGTTGCATAGAGTATGTCCTGGCCACAGGATTAAGTCTCTAAATTGACGGCTTTCTTATTTTTTTTAATAGATCGTCAGCTATTAAACTTAAGTTGCTGTTGAAATAACTGAGACAAGATCTGTTGACTTCTTGCATGTGTGTTCTCTAGAGCTACTTGGCTGAATGTTTTAAAAAGTATTAAAGACCTGTCTGTTCTCCTCTTTAAAATACATCCAACAGTCTAATTTCCAACACATAAAACTTTGGAGAGCTTAGTTAATAGCAAACACTTACTAGACAGTATTTGGCTTTATTTGTGGTACATCGACTTTTTCAATATTAAGAAGGCAACACATTTCAAAACCTTAAGGCTTGAAGGCTTAGTTTTCATAGGGTTGGCAAACTTCTTGTACTAGCTGTTTTTTTCCCCTCCCTCTGTTCAGGGGGGGTTCTGCTCTTTTGCGATTAAAAAGGTGAAGTTGCAGACTTGATATGGCCTTGCCAAGCTATTTTTAACGTGTAAATCTGAAGATAATAGTAACAATGAAGTTAAGAGCATCCGTGTACCGAGCCATGGTGTGCCTTACTATTTTAGTCTTGATGAGTGTGATTCAGATGTCAGTCTTCCCAGATTCGAGATGTGAACTGTACTGGTAATGCTTCAGGACATTTGCCACAATGGAAGTGGGAATGTTGTGTTGAAATAATGTTCTTTTTCAAGCACAAAGTTTTGAAGCAAAGTGTGTGGATAAGAGGGGAAACTTAAACTACTAGTGTGACTTTTGGACTGTGAGGTAAGAAGTGTGGGAAGATGGTTTTTGGTCACTATCTAAGTTTTTACGTTACTACTTTGCCCCTGAAATTTCTCACAATTGTTTTCCTGACCTCTGTAACTGTCAAAGGTGAGTGTGAAGGGAAAACAATGTAATGATTGTAGCTTTTAAGAGTGCTGGTAAATACATTTTGAGCATGATTTGGTGTTGACAGAACCCAAAACTGCTGACTACTTTTAATCAGCATACTTCCTAGTAGTTGGTCAACTCTGATAATGCTAGCAAAAGGAAGAATTGAAAATAGCACCACACACACACACAGAAAAAGCCCTGGTAGAAAAACTTCAGTATAAAATCAAATCAGTTTTTATGCAGTCATTTTGACTGAGAGCTGGAAATGATGATTTATTTGGTCTATAATTCCTCAGAGAAATATTACCAAAGAAAACACCAACACTCAACCCAAAAATTGAAGGGGGAAGGAAGAGAGGAAATATATGTGGAATATGAAATAACAGCAACTTGTGTACTTTTGAATAAAAATAAACCTGCTTTAATAAATACTGCTGCTCTTAGGAAAGTGAGAGTATTGGGTTCAGCTTACATATACAAGTAATTCTTCCACTTCTCAGTCAAACAGTGCGTCATGCAATGAAGTATGTACTAAACTAACATGATCAAGTTTAGTGTATCTGTGAACTAGCGGAGATGTATGGCATCCATAAGGAACATTGTTATAGCCTTTAATCTATAAAATAACTTAGTATGCCTTGTGGCAAATATTTTTCAGCTATGCTGTGTATGAGGACCTGTGTGCTACTAAATAATGAATTCCTCATGATTTCATTGCCTCATTAGTTTGCACAAGGTGATAAGTTTTGTGCAAAGTTTGTTGGAATGTAAGCGTGAGTTAAAAACTAAGCAAAATTGTAAAGTGAGGTGAATAGAAAGGAAAAATGTACAAGATGCATTTTTCATGGATTCCAATGTGAATTATTGATTGTGTTAAGCTTCTCAGTAAGGCTAGAAACATAAGTGTTTGTCGGGTATATGTTTTTTTAATTTCCATTGCATGGGTTTTTTTTTCTTAAAAGCAGCCTGGAGTACAGAACTACAGACTGTAGTGGAGCTGGAAGGGTTGGATTATAAAGATGTGGGTAAAGATAAGTATACGGTGTGCAACATTCAAACATGGAGTTGCAAATTAAAAAAAGGAAATCCAAAGTAACTATTGACCAAAACAGCCTATTTGACTAGAAACTTTTTTTTATGGTTTTCAGGTTAGGTCATTGCAAAAATATGACATCAAAGCAGACCAGGTTACTACCTTTGAAATGGGAAAGTGTAGTTGAGTGTTCAAAAAGACAACAGAATGAATTTTTTTTACTCATCATGTGTAAAAGGCAATGGTGATAATGTAGACATTCATGTCTGAATATGCATTTATTTTTTGAAAATGGTGTGGAGAGAAGTACACTTTTAAGTAGACATTAGTTGAGCCAATATGACAATAGTGAGAGGAGTAGGAATACTATAGAAGATATTTAAAAAGTTGGAGATAATGAAATGTTGGTGAATTACGTAGTAGGTAGGGCAGTGTATCAAACTGTTGTGTGAAGAAACAGAGTAACTACACAGGTGGAAATAACAGAGTAGTTTCAAATAAAGGGAGAGTTAAACCTGGATTGTTTGATAATCAGCAAAAAGAATGAAGCCAGAAGATCACTAAGCCCATACTTCAGGATAACTCAATATAATACATGGTGTGCAGGTTTGGAACAGTTCTTAGTTCTTTTTCATTGCGGTAGGTCTGTCGTGTTCGAGATGACTGTTAAACTGTGGTGCTCATGTAAAATAAATACAAAATAACAAAATGTAGATGCTAAAAATCTAATAAAATATATTGTATAGGCTTATAATTCTTGACTGAACTATTTAAATATTAGACAAGACAAATTCAATTTATCTGTAGCATTGCATGGAAATAGTAGAAGGTGCTTTGAAAGAAGCAAAAAAATTATAAAACTTGCACACATAGGGAGAAAGCAGGTTACAGTAATCATACATTTTAGGATGAATGAAAAGTGAGGATGCCAACTAATGTTTTGGCTGCTGGTGTGCAAGAACTCACATATATATGGAAGTGAAATGTAATGTTATTTAAGTTGTTAAGATCTGAATGCTTTGAGTGTTATAAAATAATTGTGATGATTGTTTAGGCACTTATGCTACATAAAGGTTGAATAGTTTCTTGATTTAAACAATGTGTTTCTCTCGCTTCCTTAAATAGCTTAATCTGTCATGGAATAAGTAGATTGTTTGATATTGAACGAAAGAAGGCTCTATCAAGATTTATTTCTTGTAAGGTTACAGAGTCAAATATCCTGTTTAGAAATATGGTCAAATCTAGGTTCTCTTTTCCACTAGTAGTATTGCTCCCAGGATGATATTGGGGAAACAAAGGACTGTTCTGTTGCAGGAGAAGCAAAAATATGTTGCCTTTACAGAGCATCTGTACCAGCCAATTACCCTTCAGGTGCTGGTGGTAGAGCTTTTAAAGTATGCAAAATCACAGGTGTATCTGCTGGGAAAAGGAATTGGGGGTGTGTTGCTTCAGTTAGCAGTGTGTGGGGCTAATGAGTAGCATTTGTGGAACTCAAAGAAAAATTGAGTTAAAGCTCTAGAATCAAAAGTCTAAATCTCAATTTTTTTATTTTTTTTTAAGAAACAAATCAGTAGTGAATGGAAGTAGGGTAAGAGAAATACAAAACCTGGTATGCGAACTGGTAGAAGGTAATCTTAAGTGCCAGCTACCTGCAGTGCTATTAGTAAATGTTATCCTTTTTTAATATTGATTCAGTTATCTGTTGAAGAGCAATAAACTTGAAGAGCATTACTTTCCATCCTGTGTTACACCAGATTGTTGCTGTGGAGGTAGCTTGACCAGCTGTCCTGTGGTTGAATGCAGCTTGTCCAAACAGATTTCTTTATCAGAACGTATGGCTACAGATTGGTTAGATAAGTCTGCTAAGAAGTGAAAGCACTGAGATTGCTTGTGTTGCCTGCTTGCTGTGAAGTCCTGGTATGTTGCCTCTTAAAAATGAGCTCTGTGATGACAGATTACTTTGCTCTAGCACTGTTTGTTTGTATCTGGACTTCTTGTTTCCAAGTTTGAATGGATGTGTTGTATTTAATCAGGATTATTTGAACACTTTTCTTAACCGGATGGCTGCTATACTGACTAGTATATAGATACTAATGCAGGAGTTCCTGTGAGGAATTTTCTTAGGGACCTGATAATTGGATACTAACTGAATGGCCAGATTTTCTTAGTTGTATAAAGAGTAGCTATAGGCGTAATTATTTAACTTTTATTATTTGGTGGTGTTGGTTTTTGTTATTGTTGTTTGAAGAGGTGGATGATCGTAACCCAAACCATTCTATGGTTCAATGTAGAGTTTTGGATGCGTGTTTTTTTTGGTGGAGTTGGTCTATCTAAAACAAGATTTTTGAAAAGTACTCATTTGAAGGATAGTTGTATTCAGTGCCTCAGAGATCAACTATTTGAAATGCAGTAATGTGCTTTTATTGAGAGGATGGAGAAGATGATGAGTTATTGGATTAGGTATGAGATAGGTTGATCAAGCTTTCTTGTTAGAGGTAAAGGAGTCGTTAATGGTATTCTCTATTCCTGGTTAGAAAGCAGATGAATTCCCTAGAAAAGATTATCTATCATATAAGTATGGGAAGAAATCCCAAGAATAGCTAAGAAAGAAAAGATGTGAACAGCTGAATGAGTATAAAATACAAGGAGATAGATGAGAAGCAATGAAACAGTGAGATGTGCAATAAAGACAGTGTCAGGGAACATGATTATTGTGTTTCTGTCTATAAAGTGAGGAGATAAGAAAAAACTGTTAGGTGGGAGCTTGTCTTACTCCCCTGGATGTGAAAAGACAGTGAATGTGTAAAATAGTGGGTTAAAATGAAGTGTAGGTATGTCTGAGTAAGATTCTTGAGGAGGCTTATGGCCACTATTTATCTGGGTTTTGGAAATGCTGTTTGTTGCTTACTACAGAATTTAGTACGCAGGCTCGTGGTGAAGAGCTTTGAGGCATAGCACAATGAATTACAAGTCATAGTAAAAACACCAGACTTTTTTGTTATCCAGTAGTAGATGAATGCTTTGGGAGTTATTCTTCTTCTGATTCTTTTCAGGTAATTAACTTTTAGACTTGGGACTGTTTCGAATGTGAACTCAAAAATTGGTCTTTCTGTCCATGAATTACCAATAGAACAAAATTAGCAGCAAAAGTAAAAAAAACTTTCAAAGTCTGGAAACTTCAGTCTCTGTCCTCTATCCTCTTACCTGTGTGTTCCGAAGTGTGGGGGACTGAGCAGGTAAAGTTTAACATCAGCATGTTGTCAAGAAGGTCACTATTAGTTCAGGTAGTGAAAAGTAACAAGCTTCCAGACGGTCCTCTTTAATCATACTGCATTCTTCTGTTCATTATCTTTTGCTTCATTTTTCAAGTAGTGTACAGAAGGAAAAGCAATTTTTGTAATGCCTTAAAATAGCATGTTTTTGCATTTTCAATGTGAAGGCTAGTCAAGTGTAGCTCGTTGTGACCGGTGTACTAGGATTACCTGCAGCAGTAGATGTCTCTTGCTGATTTCCACCACCGCCCCCCCATCAGATTTTCATTATCTGGCATTTAAGATACCTTTGTATGTCTACAGGGGATCGTTGTTTTCTCCTTTTCTATTAGTCAAGGCTGGTATAACATGATAGGTTTTAAACTTGTTCTTAGTATCTTCCTGGGATTAGTTTGAACAGAACAGAATGTTTTCCTTAAGTAACTGTTGTTCTAAATACTTAAAAGGTGCTAGTGCTATCACTGTAATGCAGTGGCGCGTGCAGAATTTGAAGCCATTGAAATGGCAATCTCCTGCCAAAAAAACTTACTTGCTAAAAGGTGAGTAAAGGCTAGTCAAACAGGTCTCTGCAGTTGATATATGTACAGATGAGTGGAAGAAACAAACTGAGCTAGCCTGATGAATTTGTAGTTACTTATGGATCTGTTATTTTCACTAGCCCTTGAGCTAGAAGATTACAAATTAGTCTTTGATTTAAATTTTTCTTAATCCTGTCTTGTGTGGGCATTCTTTGCCCACTTCTGTTGCTGCTTTTTTACTTGCAGTACCACTCATGCTGTGTGTGGTTAAGCTGAAAACTAATTATTGCTGGGACAAGCACTCTTAAGAACAGCCTATTGGATGAAGGGATGCTGGAGATAAGGTGTGAAAAAGTTGAGATTACATTCAAAATGAGTAACTAGTTTTACTTAATTTCTTTTCAGTGTACATAATCTGGTAGAACAATAGTAAGTTTAGTCAAGCTTAAGTTAAACTACATCAAACTCAAGGAACTTCTTCATAATAAAAGTAATTGAGGGGCCAAACTTTTTACTTGAGGATTTTTTTTCCCCAAAATTCCTTTAATTTCTCCTACATTGTCTATTGGCCCTTGCCACAATAAAACTATACTTAGTCAACTCTGCTAAAGATGGTTATTAGAGGTTGGAGACGCAAAGATCAAGAGCTGTTAAGCTTAGTTCCATTTTTTAACATATTTGTAAAGATTGATACTATTTGCATTATAAAAACGCACTGCTTGGCCCTTCACCAGCGATGCTACTTTTGCGTGTTAAACACTTCAATGCACTTTTGACTTCTGTTTCAAGAAAGTTTGTCTTTTGAAGCAATGTTATGATTTCATTAAGGTACTTTAACATTTAAAGAGGCACTATAGATCTAAAGAAATCAACCATGAGAATTTGATGACTGTGACCATAGCATTAATCACTTAGGAGATTTAAGTGCATCCTGTTGAAAGTTTCCATGTGTTGTTGGTAGCTGAGGTAGCATAAAATAGCCTACCTCCGGTAATTAGCAAGTGCAATATACCCCTTTATCCAGGATATCCTGTTTAGGAAGAAGTATACCAAGTTCTGCATAGCAGTGTTTCAGCAGTTTGTGGTGTAGAGGCTTGAACTACCTCTGATGTGTAACTTACATGGCAGGGAGTTGGAACTAGATGATATTTAAGGTCCCTTCCAACCCAAACTATTCCATGATTCTATATGTATAAGATAACTGTTAAGTTCAATTACTACAAAACAGTAAGGTTTTTAACTATAACCGGATTAATTGTCACAGATGATGCATCAGTGTTTTCACATAACATTCAATAACACATTACCTTATGACAAATCAGAATGTAATCAATTGTCAACTGATAGTTTTGTGTAAGCTTCGTGTAAGGTCTTTTAAAGATTCTGCTGAGAGTGTTCTGCCTTACAGAAAGAGGTGAGGACTATGGAACTGTTAGTCAAAGTTCCCTTGATGACGTGTTTTGAGAGCTACTCTACAGCTGTGTTTTCCACAATTCAAGACGCATGGCTTAGGTGTGATAAATTGATGTGGCTGCAAATAAGGTAAAAACTGAAGTAAGTGAGGAAAAGGAGTTGGGGTGTCTCCACAGTTTGAGACTTCTCTGAAAAGAGGTCCTGAATTGATTGCTGTTAAGCACATAGGACAAGACTGTGGACAAAGGAGGAACAGTGAGTGTTATTAAGCTTGAGAGGCTTTTAACAAGGTTTCCTAAAAATGTCCTTGTAGCCAAACTGGTGAGATATGGTTTTGTGTTTTTGAGACATGGTAAGTGGATTACTAAGTAGGTGAAAAATTGTGTGTACTGCTGGAGGTTGTGATCAGCTGTACGAAGTCCACCTGGAGGCTTTTACTGGTGGTGTGTCTTAAAGGATCTGTGCAGGGGCAGTTTGCCTGCATTTCAAACCCTCTTCCAGGTCAGTATTGTACTTTCAGCAAGTTTATGGATGCTATCAGATTGTGAGGGGTAATTAGTATGCTGGAGATTAGGGCTAATTGGGTGGGGCGAATGTGGGCTGGAGAAATAGCTGGCAGAAACCTCATGAAACTCAACAAAAGCAAATAGCAAGTCTTTCTGGGGCAGAATGACCCCAGGCAGCAGCATAGAAGTGGTGCTAATGGGTGAAAAGCAGCTTTACAGGAGAGAACCTAGGGGCCCTTATGGGTCAATGTGTGCCTTTGTGGTGTAGAAGGTGAAGAACTATTGGACATGGTCAGCCAGTTGAAGCAAGCAATTCGTCTCTGCTATTTGGAGCTCGTGAGACTGCATCTGGATACTGTGCCCAGTTTTGTGCTTCCAAATACGAGGCAGATGCTTAGGTATCTGTGGAAGGCCACTAAAATAATGGAAGTTGGCAGCAGGTGATGTATTAAGAGGGGCTGAGAAGTGAATTTTTTTGGCTTTCAAAAAAAAAAAAGTCGTCTAAAGTGGGAGAGCCTAATTGCTGTCTCTGACTGTTTGATAGGAGGTGAGAGAGAAAATGAAGACAGGCTCTCCTTAGATACGCACAGGGAAAGGATAAAAGGTAACAGACACAAGCTACAACACGGGAAATTCTAATAAAGTGTTAGCAATATTTTTTCCTACATGGAGAATGAAGCACTGAAACAGGTTGTGGAATCTCTGTACTTGAAAATATTCAGAACCTGGCTATGGTATGACCCTGAGCAACCTGATCCGCCTTCAAAGTTGGCCCTGCTTTCAGTTGGGGATCAGATTGGATAACCTCCAGAAGTCCCTTTCAGTCTAAATGACCCTCATTTTGTGCATGGCTAGGCAGGAGCTAGTATACTATAGTTGCTGTCCCTGGAAGAAAAGTAGAAGTGGTTGTAAGTCTTTTTCTATTAAGATTAAAATGCCTAAGTAAAGTCTGAAACAAGATTTAGGATAAAGAAATTTGACTGCTAAAGCCTTACTTTAAAATTGGATCCCATTGTTACCTCCTAATGTAAGTAATAGCTTTTAGAAAGCTTAAAGAAAGACTTGCCTGCATGTCTTCTGTTACTTCAGTAAGTAGCCAGTAAAACCAGTCCCTTACAGCACAGAGCTGAGTGGCAGTGTGACAAATACTGAAAATGTAGTTTGTCAGTAAATAGAGCAGCTATTACACAGCATTAATATGCTTAGCTGTTCAGTTACCTAGGCTTACTGTCCTGATGCAGTTCCTGGACAAAAAGGGTTAACTTGCTGGAATAGCTTGTAGTGGAGGGTGGCCTTAAGAGCTAAAAACAAAAAAAGCCAGCAATGCAGGGGGCAGCAGGCATCTGTATAACTTTGTAATGTGAGTGTTATCTCATCAGATCTTGTCATGGACAGCTGAGATTTAGGCATCATATTTTATGATTTGCTGCTCCTGACAAAATATGTTCATTTTATATTTTATAATATGGCTGCAGTTGTTAAACATTGACAGGTAACATTCAAACTTTACAAGTAATTGAAACTGTGGGGTTAATGTTTAGCTGTCTTCCTGAACTTAAGAGACTTCGCTACTTTATGTAGTGCAAAGTACAACCTCCCTTCTCCTCCTGCAGACATCAGTTCTTCCTAGAGTAGGTGGTACATGGGAAGACAAGTTATAAAAAGTAGAGGAGTGCCCAGTTTAAGGGGACAGGGGCTTTCCTTGGGATTTACGGTCTTGTTCCTTCGCATAGGACATGACACATGTCAGTGTTCCTGACCTAATAGTTTTCTAATTTCAGTGTAGGAGGTACAGTTGTGGGGACAGGGAATGCTGAATGCTTACAACTGTTGCTGTATGCTTAGCAGAATTTCAAATTCTTCCTTAAAATTAATTTCACGAAAAGCAACCCTTGCAAAATCCCGATACCTGGGTGCTTATTTCAAGAAATTCAGAGTTTTTACTTGCACAGAATTTTTTTCCTAGCTTATCCCAGAGCTTTCTGTAAGGACTGTGTACACTGGCAACACCAAATGCATTGAGCGATCTCTGGGTGTGCCATGTTCCTTTCTCCATTTAAAGTTGGAGCAACATCCATTTCTGCTTGACATAAATTTTTGCTTTAATCTTCCTATGCAAAAGTAACATCCTATTAAAGACAATTAATAAACATGTTAATATATTAATTAATGTTAATGTAGGAATAAACATGTTAATATAACAGTATTTTTCCATTGGTCTTGTTCCCCCCAAAATAGCGTAAATACCCTATGCGGGTTTTTTTAAGTGAGTCTAAGTCAGGAGATGTTATTTGTGCTTAAAACTTCATTCTTAGTTAAGTTTAATAAGAATTTAAATGTGCACTGCTTTTCAGTATGACACACCTTTAAATGGCCATCATTTCGGCTTGTCAATACTGGAACGATAGGGCTGGACACAAACCATCCAGGAGATATCTGGAGTGTGTTAAAGACAACTTGTTGATGCAGGTGATCATGGGCTGACAAAGGAAGATTCCCTACTTGATCTGTTATGCATAAACAAAGAGGAACGGATTGAAGATGTAGCAGTGGAGTTTGAAATACTGAGAAGAGTGGTTAGGACTGATATTAGAATCTTAACCCTGGATTGTAGAAGAAAAGACTTCACCTTTTTTGGGGATCTGCTTGTAATGTTCTCATGGGGAAACTGTTCTGGTGGGCAAATAAGCTGAGGACAGCTGACTGATCTTCAAAGAGATCTCTTCAAACTACAATAAATGTTCCATGCGATGTGCAGGAAGTCCAGAAGATCAGCATGGAAGAACAGGGAATTCCTCACTGAGCCTCAAATGCACAAAGGAAGTCTACAGAAGGTTGAAGGAGGAGGAACATAGAGACAGTATCTGAGACAGTAGGTATACAACTGGGAAAGCTCAAGCTCAGCTGCAGCTGGAACAAGTAAGGGATGTTAAGAGTGACAGGAAAGGCTGCTGTAACTACACTGCCAGCAAAAGAAAAACTAAAGAAAATGTGTGCCCACTGCTGAGTGGGGCAGGGCACCTAGTGAGGAAGGACATAGAAGAAGATATGTACAATATCCAGTGTTTGCTTTGATTTTCACTGGTGAAGTCTGCCCTGTGGCTTCCCAGTTCCTTGAGTCTACTAGGAGAATCTGTGTGATGGAGCATAACCAGCAGAAAAGAAAGATACAGTTTGAGAGTACTTAAACCATTGGATATATTCAAAACCATGGATGAAAAAAGATGGTTCTGAGAGTGCTGAGTGTGTTGGCTGATCTCATGTTCTGTCGCCTTTGAAAAGTCATAGTGACTGGAAGGAGGTTCCTGATGAGTGGAAGAAGGCAGACCTCATACCCATCTGCAAGAAAGGAGTAACCAGGGAACTACAGCCTGGTCAGGTTTGCCTAAGTCCCTGGAGAGATTATGGAGCAAATCCTCCTCTAGGCCTTCTCCAGGCACATAAAGGGCAAAAATAGGTGGTTGGGAGCATCTTGAAGGATGGAATTCAGTTGTACAGAGGCCAACTGTTGGCTAATTGTCAACTGATACTGTGGCAAGTATAGTTTCATGTCTTTGTCAGGATATAGTGCACTCAGTAAGTTCGTTTGTTATACCAAACGAGTACAGCTGATACACTAGGAGGCAGGACTGCTACTTTGAGGGACTTGAATGTGCTGGAGAAACAGGCTGGGTGGAATGTTATGGAGTTCAGCAATGGCAAGTGTGAAGTCCCACGTCTGTACTGAAATAACCCAATGCAACAGCCTGAGCTGTGGTCCAGTGGGCTGGAAGGCAGCTTGGCAGGCACAGATATGGGGTCCTGGTGAACAACAAATTGAACATGTATCAAGCTGTTTGCCCTTGCAGCAAAGGAAGATGATCTTGTCCTGGGCTCTGTTAAGCGTGACAGCAGGTTGAGGGAAGGGATCCTTCACCTCTGCTTTGCATTGGAACACTGCTTCCAGTTTGGGGCTCCCCGGTACCAGAGAGACACTGAGGTACTGGAGCAAGCCCAGTGGTGGGCCACTATGTTGGTTGGGGGCTGGAGCACAGGGTGTGTAAGGATGGGTTGCAAGATCAGCATGGAGAAGGGAAGGCTGAGGGGAAGGAGACTTTATTGCTGCCTGATGGGAGCATGTCAAGAAGGTGGAGCAAAGCTTTCTTCAGAGATGCAGCACGAGGGAATAGGAACAAGATGGAGTGTGGGAAATTCAGAGTCAATGCAAGGAAAAAATACTTCCCTGTGAGAAAGATCAGACACTGGAGCAGGTGCCCAAGGTGGTTAAGGAATCAATCTCATTCTATGGCAGTAGTCAAAACTTGACTGGATGAGTCTCCAAGCAGTCTGATACAATTGGACCTACTTTGAGCAGGACTGGGTGGCCTCTAGAGGTCCCTTGCCTCTTACCTATGTGAAATCATTATTATCTAAATCTTAGATCTTGTGTGCCTTTGCCAGTGAGAAATGCATTATGAAGAAATGACAACTGTATAAATTGGAAGGGAATCTGTTGTACTTCATGTGTGTCTCCTGGAATACCAACCCTCATTTTTGCAAGTTTGTGGCTAAGTGGAAGAGGCCATGCTGCTATGTTGTTGATATCTCAGATTTTGAAATGAAGCAGGAGTGATGTGTACTAACTCTTCAGACTTCTGTGATGTTTAGTGCCCAACCCCCCACCCCTAATTTTTCTCTTACTCTAAAAAAAAAATAAATAAAATGCTGGCAGGTGTTTTGAAAGCATTAAATTCCCTTTCCAAATAAGTAATAGAGACATTTGGAGTCTGGAGGGAAGTATGGGAGGGTATTTAACTGCCCAAACCTTCAGTTAGCAGTCACTGTGGTCTTGCTAGGACCTTTTTCTGGAGAGAATTCATATAGTGGAAGCTATAGTTCTGGGTGGTGCTGGAGGGTAGTAGAACCTTGTCAATTGCATTTCCTGGAATATGAGATGCCCTAATTAAACATAACTACTTGTTGCTGATAGCAAGTTGGAATAAAGATGAATTAGAGTTATAGAGGACCTTATGAAACTGAGTGAGTGAATAATGAAACAAGCTGAAGTGTAGGTAAATGTTCACTGATACCCATGAGGCCCCCTTTACGGAGGGGAGGAGTAAACTTCATATATATATGTGTGTGAGAGCATATATATATTATTGCCTCTGAGCTGACTGTTTGTATACCTGGAAACAAGGCCATGGGTATGTGATGGTCAGTTCCATGCACTGTTATTTTCTGTGTTACTTCAAAAGGGTGTAGTGGGCAAATCAAGTGCTGGAGAACAAAAAGAAAATATACCGTGCTAATGTGTAATTAGGTTGCTTGCCTGTTCTTCCAATACTCTGTTCGGTTTTGGTCCCAGGATCTTAAAAGCAAACAAAAAAAAAAAAACCACCCAAAAAAACACCTTAGGGTTGAAGTAGGTTCAGAGGAAGGCAGCAAGGATCAAAAGTATGAAAGTGGGCTTCTATGTGAAGTCAGCTAAGATTTCTCAGTTGAGAAAAGAGACAATTTCTTGGGAGAAGGAGAATAGAGGGAGGAATATGGTGGAATCTGAAATCATGGGTGATGTCAACAATGTGTATGTATACACTCTTACAGGGCAAGAAGCATGTGCTCATCAAAAGAAGCTAAAAGGAGGCAAGTTGCAAGCAAAGAAAGTGTTTTTAGAACTACTGGCAAGATTGCTGGCACTCCTTCTCAGAGGATGCTGTGGATGCAGAAAGGTTGTGAAGTCAACAGGAAATGGATCAGTACTTAAAAATCAGCTGAGGGCTAAGCTGATAGGTCAGATCAGGCTTGGGACAGCTGAAAGTACTAGGACTAAATGTTTGTCCTGAAAAAATGCCTCCGTGCATGTTATTGCCTCTATTTTTGCATGTGACTAGTCTTGGTAATTTTTTCCTTGGTGGGAGCACAAATCCTTATTATGACAAGTTATGCCATTAGGTTTCCAGGTGATGGGGAAGTAATGTGGGGCGCAGGGAAGGAATTTCAATCTAGAACTGCCATGTTGATCAAAGCATCTTCCCTTACTGAAGCATTTTATCTAAGAGTTATTGAAAGGTGAGGCTACAGAGATGGTATCAGTGACTAGCCCACCCTGCCCCAGTTTACAGTAATGTATGTAAAATATTCAGGTCACACATCTATTTTGTAGTCAGATATCAATCTTTTGATGCCTTCTTTTCATCCATACAGTCAATTGTATAGGCAATCCTGCTGAAGTCAGGTGTGTCTTTGCCCTAAGTGCTGCTCTCACCTGAAGGAAAATCCTCCAGTAAGCCTTGCCTCTACTGGATTGTTCTTCACTGGCACAGCTGGGCATCTCATGTGCAGTTCTGAATGTGGTAGAATAATGGTGATTTATAGCAGCTTGAATGTCTCATGCTTATCTCTGAAGTTTGGACTGTGGACTGGAAACTGTATTGTCTTCTCAGTTTTATGTTCTTAAGAGGGAAGATGACTGTCTTTGCCAGAGGTCTTGCATGAAGGCAGCTGCACATAGAAGGTATGAACTAGCTAGTGTATTCTTTTGAAGCATGTCCTCTGTCTTGATATTATGTTGGCATCTGCTTTGAACTTAAAAACATAGTAATGCCAGTTTTGTAACTTCTAGACTTAGCCCTGAAGAGCATACTAGAATTGAAACCAAAAGGTTTCAATTGAATTTCATTCGAAGAATGAACTAATGTCCAGAAAATGTCAATTCTTGTGTAATGTACGTAGTTGTCTGTTTGTGTCATGAAAGGCAGTTGTTAGTAGGTGATGGGACTGACTTCAAAGCAAATGAAATTCTGTCTACTTGATTTATAGAAGGCAGAAAAGCCTGAAGCACTAGCTGACTGATTAGGTGTTACTCTGTATCTCCTGAGTGGAATTTCTGTCATCACCTTGAATTCATAGCCCTGCAAATAAATGAAGAAATGTAACTTTTAAAATAAATTTTCAGCAAGCAACACTAAACATGTGTCTAAACATCAGCTTATAACAACTTATTAATGAACATACTCAGAATGAGTTACTTTTCTCAAAGCTGAAGGCTGTCTGTTGTTTCTCCAAGTCTTATTTGTGGTTGAGAATGAGAAAACTAGACTCCAAGGAGTGATTTGGATATGTCACAGTGACTCACTTGAGGACAAACTGGTTCTAATAGAGGTTTCATGTGGATTCATGTGTGCAGCTCTGAAGAGTTAAGATTTAAAAAAAAAAATATGACAAAAGCTGAATATCTGCTTGTGGATCAGAATACAAGAAATAAGTAATAGAGAAGACTCATTACCTGCTGGGAAGCTGGCTGTCCCTCTGATGAAGAAGAAAACCTTTACTGAAAAGATTATCTGGAAAGGATACAAATAGAAGCAGCAAATGGCGAAAAACATTTGGTGAGAAAACAGTTCTCTAATTGAACAGATTGAACATAACATTCCAAGTTAAACTCCAAATGCAGTAGACCTGAGGATGAAATAAGTAGTTGAAAGTACTCTGTCTTAATATGTGCTGGATAAAAGCACTGGTGCTCTTGAATACAGAACATTTGGTTTCATAATTATTTTTTTGAAGTGCTACTAACTGAGCATTAAAAATGAAATGAATTGGCCATCCTAGATGTCTGCTGAGTTAATTTCTTCTTTCTGTTTTAGGTAATTCCTTTATATATAACTCTTAGTTCCTTGATTTGCAAAGCAAGTGAGGATAGTCTTGAAACAGGTGGAAAAAATGTGAATCAACAGTTAGCTAGAAAGAGGACTGGGGATGGGAAGACTTCTAAAACCAATATAGTTTTGAAATCTTCTTGGAGTAGTGAGGTCTGGGTGAACCAAATGGTCATGAGAGTAAGTGGTATAAGTGTATGGAATGGATTGTTGCAAATAAGCTCATGAAAGGAGAGCTTGTAATTAAGTCCATCAGCATGTGTGTTATATCAGCTAACAAGAATTTGAAGGAAGACCAGATTATTACTTTACTAAAAATGTCTGTTAGTAATCTTATAGTAATTAGGCTGGCAAAATGCTTGAACAACAGATCATGTCTCTACCCCAGAGCAGGATCAGCTTAGGTTAGTTTGGGTGCTTGTTTTTTTTTTTTTTTATAATTAAACATCAAACCTTTCTAAAGGTTGTGAAAGTTTACTAGTTTGACCAGGGTGTTCATTTGAGGAATTAACTTTCTGTAGCATATGAGGTTTTCTTGATTTCAGTGGGTTTTGCTGTTGCTTGGTTTTGTGGTGGTTGTTTTTTTTTTTTCTTGCTTTAGTTTATCACCTTTCTAACCTCCACAAGCATATTCATCAATGCAGGCATTCTCTTTTTGCAGTGTAAGTACTTCAGGACCTTTATTGGGTTGCCTTCTTTGAGTTCTTCCAGTCCTTCCTTGTAGGTCATGTTTTCTAGGCCTCTGAGCACACTTAGTTTCCTTTCGGATCCTCTAGGTGGCTAATATCTGAAGTATGATGTTCAAGCTCAACAACTCCAGATGAAGCCTCACAGATACTGGCTGGAGCAGAGTTTACTTCTATATTAGCGTATCCTAGAGTGGCACTTTGAATTCTTTAAACATAATCACCATATACTTGCTGTAATTTTTGGAACAGTCTTTGCTCTGTAACCAACTACTTAATATCCTGTTTCTCCTACTTATACTTGTTCCTGCTGACTACTATTCTAATTTGCACCCATGAGAACTTGAAGCTCTTTCAAGCTGACTGGGAAAGATTTGTTATATGTAACTTCACTTGTTTTTCTGTCTCTACTGCACTTAGCTGGCAGCCCCGCTAAGATTCTGAACAGAGGTGCAATGCTCCTTTTGACCTCCCACTGCATCTGTTAGATATTTTGGTTATGTCTTTAAACTGGATGCCACATGGGAGGACTTTAACCTTTTCCTGTTTTGTCAGAACTACTGACTCATCTTTTGTGTTTAAAAACATTTTGAAGATCGTCTGGAGTTCTTTAAGAAATGTTCCAGTCGAAGGTTTGAGTTGCATGAATAACCGCTTTTCTTGATCTCTCTTGCATTTCTTTTTGTGTATTTGTACTTATTGCTTCTGGTACTTGGGGATTTAAATTTATTTAAATGGAAATGTGGAGCACTTTGTGGTGTTTAGGGAGAGGAAGTGGTGTATGTTTCTGTAGATAACTTTTGAATTACTTGTTTACTCTTACTACTAATTTTTTGAGGAAGTGGGACTAAGGATGAGATATTCTGCTCCAGTCCTGCTTTTGAGCATGACCTATTTGTTGGAAAAAGAGTACCTTGTTGTCTCACTTGGTTCCTTTTAAAGGGTGTAGGATTGGGAGGTTTGTCTGGTTAAACAGAGGTTGGAATATTCATTGCAGAAGAACTTCCCAGCTGCTGCATAGCTTGCTTCACTTATTAGTTCAACATGTCTGGTAAACATCTGAATGCTTAGTATCAGGATAAACACAAATGTCTTAATTTGCTATGTGTTAACGTACATAGATGATCATAATATAAGGGCATGTAAAACAGATGCTGATGCTAATATAGTTTAAGTTGAAATTCCAGATGAAGTTTTAAAGTTCATGGGACTTCATAAACATTCTTGTTGAGTTAAATGTAAAGCTTTAACCTTATAAAATTGGCTTTCTAAGTGTGTCCTTCACAATTCAATTTGAATCATGAGTCTAACCTTTTTTTAAACTTTCCTCTAGTGTCTTAGATTGTAAGTTTCCTGCTGCTTGATACTAAAGGTCTGTGCAGCATGGTAGGAAGCAGAGTATGCAGGGGCACAGTTTCTATGTGGAGGCAGTGAAACTAGACCAGAAGCACCAGTTAATGTGTGAAGAAAGCAGCATTGTGAAATAAGAATAGTGGGTCGCAGCCATGCTTGAGTTCAAAAAGCTCTGTTCCTCTAACTCATGACTCTGAGTTGGGCTCAAGCTATGTTAATGTTAAACTCTGAGTTTAACTACTTTTTTTTCTTTGACTTCGTGTTGCACTGGAGTAAAATACTTTTTTGTTTCCTTGCTTTCTGTGATGAAAACATCTGTCTTGCTGATAATAAGTGTTTATTGTGGTGCCATAGAGGTTTGCATACTTTGTCATCTTGACTCATCTGTGTTAGGATGAGAGTATTTTGACCAGTATTGCATTAGCTGGCCTTTTAACGGGCAGTATGAATCTTTTCTCTGTGCGCTCTGGATAGTATCTTGTGACTGGTAGCTGTAGCCTTCCCCACAAATAGCAGTGTTCCTAGATTTAAATATACATGTTGATTCAGCACCTAAAGGAAGATAATTGACTCTCCCTTCCATCAGCTGTGGGGAATGAAGGAGTTGAGTAGGATGAGCCTCTTCTTAGGAGCAGCAGGTGGAGGTTCAAAGTACTTAAAAATTCTGCAGAACATCCTATGATAGCACTTAAGTGAGAATTTGTCTGTCTTGAGCTTGATGTTTTGAGTAAAACCCTTGCTTCACCAACAGTTAACTTTTGAGACAGTACGGAAACTAAGAGACTGACCTTTTCTTGTATTCTCAAACTCAACCAGTTCTTGTGGCTGGTGTGGTCAGCTTCTAGGTTGCTTTAAAAATTTTACCTTTGTGTAACCTTTTCTTACAATTTTCAACTAGCAGCCATGTTTCCCTTGCTATAGCCTTTGTAAGCATGTAGGCTATAGTCACCTAAAGGAAAGCTGCTTACATGTTAGATAAAGTTAAGACTGGAATCTAGTCTTGGTCCATTTGTAGTATAAAAAGTTAACATTCAGAAGTTAATAGATTCACTTAAATGATGAATGTGCATAAGCCATGGTAGTGATACATAAATGCAATAGGAGAAATCTAGCAATATGTCATAATTTAAAAAATTGTTGTTGTAATGTTCCTTGTTTCCTTTTAGTATCAGGTAAAGTTGACCTCTGGATTCAAAAGACTGAGTCCCTTGAACATTGATAAAATGAAAAAGCAGCCTGAGATAGCTGTCAAATGCATAGAAAATCTAAGAGGATTTCAGTAGCCTCAGCTTCAGACTGTTCAATTGCTACGCCTCATTTCACCAAGATTTTTTGCTTTCTGGTAGCCTTTTGCATGCCTGTTACATGGTTGTGATAAACACTGAAGAAGGCTTTAAGAATTTTAGCCCCCAACATAAAAAGGACATGGACCTGTTGGAGCAAGTTCAGAGGAGGGCCATGAAGGTGATCAGAGGGCTGGAGCACCTCTCCTATGAGGACAGGCTGAGAGAGTTGGGATTGTTCAGCCTGGAGAAGAGAAGGCTCCAGGGAGACCTTATAGCAGCCTTCCAGTACCTAAAGGGGGCCTACAGGAGAGACTGGAAGGGAGTGGAGCGATACGGTGAGGGGTAACGCTTTTAAACTGGAAGAGGGGAGATTTAGATAGGAAGAAATTCATTACTGTGAGGGTGGTGAGGCGCTGGAACAGGTTGCACAGAGAAGGGTTGCACTTCCAGGGATGGCTGCCCCACCCAAGGCCAGGTTGGATTGGGTCTGGAGCAACCTGGTCTAGTGGAAGGCGGTTGGAACTTGATGATCTTTAGGCTCCCTTCCAGCTGGAAATATACCTCTGGTTTGCTTTTTAAGAGGCAAATGCCCTATTAAAAAAGGTTACTTGAGCTGAGTCTAGTAAACATAATGCTTATAGAAGCCAACCTCAGGCCCTATTTCTGCTCCCAGACCACTTCCCCAAAAAACTTCATTGACAAACTAGCACTCTGCTTCAAGCGAGGATGTGGTAAAGCAGATCCTTAGGCGAGAACAACACTAGGTAATAATACTATCTCTTTGATGTAAATGCAGTTTTTTTCCTAGGTACTTGCTTAACAATTCTAATTGGAAGCTAGTATTGAAGCATTTTGTACTACTTAGTCTTGAGTGTCTTCCATTCCTTGGTTCTGATCTTTTTTTTGACACAGTAATTTGATTGTGCTCTTGTACTCAAAAGACACACATCGACTTCTTCCCGGTAATTTAAGCATATATTTTTATAAAGCCTCAAGTTGAGGTTTCAGGCTTGTTTTCTACAGTGTCCTTAAGTGATTTGATTCTCTAGCTAAACAAATCTTTAAATGCCACTAGAATATGTGACTGTGCTCTTGTTGCCTGTGTTGCATTGACACTTGTGATTGACTTAACAGGGAATGAGCAATTGAGAAGGCTAGATCAGGAAGAAAATAAGTGTTTTGTAGGTTGGGCTCTCCCTTAGGTACCTGATGAGTGCTCATGCAGGAGAGGGAGGGCTGGAAGAATGAGTCTAAGCTTTCTGATGTCAGCTAAAATTAAACTGACCTAACAATAAGGCCTAGCCTGACCTTAAGAGTGTTTCATGGGAAGTTTTGCTGACATAGCAACTTGATGTCACCAAAATGGAGTTGTTCTTATTATTCTGCTCCGATCTTGATTGGAACTGTGTTAGTTAGTTCCCTGTGTTAGTGTGTGCTAAGGCCAGATACACCCATGAGCTGAATAACTTGCTGATGTAGGGAAAAACTTCAGGTTTTCTGCTTTTCTGCAGTTTGGCTTTATTGTCTTGTGGAAACGGTTGACCGCTGGTGCAAAATAAGTGGCTAAGAAGTGGCAATGTGATCTCTGTCTTGCCAGTGATGTGCTGTTAACAGGCCATGGTTCCATAGCAGGTAACAAAATGGATTGCTTTTGTAATTAGACTTGTCCATGGCTGTTCCATATAGAAAATCTCTAAATCGGCTATTCATTACAACAAATAATAAGGCTGGAAATAGGGAGACTACTCTCTCATTCTGTAGCATAGGCACTTTGTGTTAAGAAGGTCATTATATTTTCAAGATCCTGTATTTCCTCAGTATCTCTTTTTCAGTTAGTGAGAAGTTTGGCTAAGAATTACTAGTGAACAACTTCTGTTACCACAGACAATATTTGATAGTGCCTAGTTCTGTGGCTTTTAATGCTAGTTGTGAGTTTTAGGGCTTCCCCCCTGCCGTTTTGTTTACTCTTCAAACTGCTTTTTGACAAGCTAAGTGATAATGGTAAATGTTGCTGTTTTAAATAAGATTCTTGCAATAGTCTGAAACTGGAGAGTTAGTGAAAACAATGTAAATCTGATAAATTTTTGTTTGAAAAAATGTTGGGATCTAATAGTTATCTGAAATAAAGCAATAGCTTGTACAATTTGGACTGAAATACATTTGCAGTACTGGGCCTTGAAATCTGGTCTGTGTGGTGATGTGAAGGATGGGTGGGGAAAATTAAGAGATACTGCAGCTCATTTCTGTGAAGGAGCAGGGGGTGTTGGAACTCAAAGGGCCAAAAATGTGACCCTCTGGAAGGTGTTTTACCAAAAACATTAGAACAAGAAGGTTATGCTTTCCCTGCTTGCGCATTCAAATGAGAGAATCCGTTTTCAGCTTTGAAATTATTTTATCTTAATACTTTCAGTTCAGGTAGGGCAGTCTCACAGCATTAATAAGCAAGTGTGGAGCCATGAAGAGTAAATGACTGCTTTTAAGTTCTCGAAGTTGGTAAAATTAAGAGATAGAGAGGAACTGTTGAAGTTGGAGAAGCTGAGATGTGGACAGTCAGTGTCTGCATGCAACTAACAGTGTTATCACTGTGTGATCAAAACATCAGTTAGTGTGTAGGGACTTCGGTAAAACTGAAACATCTAAAGGTACTGGAGGTGGCAAGAATACCAGGTTGCATATGAAACAGTACTGGATGGGCTAAAGGTCTTGGTAAAGATCCAAGGTAAATCCCCTGTCTGCCTGTGCAGTCTGACCAGTAGTATGAACTGTTTCATTAAAGGAGGAGGACTGGCTGGCTGGTACAGACAAGGACTTCTCAAATATTTGTACAGGCTGAATGATAGTTAAGTTCAAAGGAAATGAATGAGATGGGGTGCCATATCAGAACATGATACTCAAACTATTGTAATTCACCAGTAAAAGTCATCTGACAGTGTCCTCAATTAAGTGGCATATGTGAGAACCTCATTCCATGTTTCAAAGACATGTTGGAACATATAATCTGTTAGAGCACACATGAGTGAGGAAATGAGAGGAAAGACATAAGCGTTTTTTTCTGTCTTCCAAGTAAGTAAAAAATAAAGGGAAAATAGATCCAAAAAACTTTGTCGAATCTAAAGAAAAATGTAAGAAAACTCCATGATGCTGTCTTTGCCTTGAGAAGTTACAAAACAAGATCTTGATTAGTAAGTGAATACAAATTGTTTCCTTAAGGGATGTTGAGAATGGTAAGCAAGGACTTCAGTATTGTGACAATGCAAGCAAAGGTCATATTTCCGTATTGGATTTCAAGAGGAGAGCTAGGCTTTATTAAAACCATAAATGTGTCCTACACATCAGTACCTTGGATCAGTTAAGCAAGTGAATAATGTGGCCTTGAAATGTTTTGTTCTTTAGAATCTTATGCATTTGGAGGCATGCAAGCCTCCAAAGCTTTATTTTGGAGTAGACATGTAGCTGTTACTCATTATTCAAGTACAATCTTAGAGCAAAATACTCACTCTTGAGTGGAAGTGCCTATGTCAAAGGAAATAACTATCTTTGAGTCCTGAGTCTTGGTGAGCTCTGAATATCAGCATAGTAAATAACTTGCTAGTTTGAACTGTTAGCTTCAGTATTTAGCAACCAAAAGTTAGTTAAATAATGATAATTCGCTGAAGATTAAAACCAGAGATGCTATTGCAAATCTAGGATGTGGTTGTTCTCGCTTGAGCTTTAAAGTATTTTTTAAGACTTTAAACACTTTGAAGTATATATATTGTTATATAAACTATATGTAAGTTCAAGTTAAATGATTAGCGTAGATGAGTTGTCTTTGGAGTCTGAACATGTATCAGAGATAAATGTGTAAAATTTGGTGTAATGATCTATTGGCTCTACTTTCTATATTGTAGAAGGTGAATGAACAATAAGATGTAACTGATTAATATTTTATAGTTGCAAATGTTATGTGTGTGTATGTATATTTATATATGCTTGAAGCCTACTCAGTTCAAACTGTAAATCTTGAAAGTATCAGCAATAAAAAAGTTTGACTTCTGAAAATATTCATGCTATTCATTTGAGAACACAGTGTTCTCATGGTACAAATGAACTGCTAGAAGCATTCGTTGGTGGAAAAAAATGTTTTATTTTCACATCTTCAAAAAAAGGGATAACTGTTAGTTGACTAGCGAAAGCCTCTAATTATTGGAAGTTGAGTTGTCAAAAAAAAAAAAATTAAAAGGAAATAAAACAGCTTGTGTGTCCCACTTGCTAGGATGATTTTTCCAGTTCAGTTTATTACCTTCCCAGAAGTCCAAGCAGCTTTTGCATAAGTTTACTTGTAGGGCTTTTCTGTACTAAGTTTGTTGGAGTTATGCAGTTGATCACTTTGTTATAGTTCAATACAGGTTAAGATTCAGTAGCTTTAAATATTGCAAATTGCTGATTTATGAACAAAGGTAAGGTATTTTACTTAAACGACATCACAGAATATGTATATTCTTTATATTCTGAAATACAGTGCAGAAATGTAACTAGTGAGCCTTATTTAGATATAAGGTAGAAGGCAATAGTTAAGTACTTTTTAAGGAGCATTCTACCTCATGCTTAAATGTAGCAATGGCAAGTGGAGACAAAGTTTGGGCAGAACTCTGTGCATTTCAGTTAGTCTTCAAATGGCTGCCCTCTTTCCTGTCTTTTTCAACAGTACGTATTACTTGAAGAGGCATGAGAAGACTAGACAATGTTCTTTCATTACTTGTGGTTTAGTTATGGTAGATATTCTGTATATGAAACTTATGTATTCATTCTATTTTTAGTCTTCTGGCTATTTTTCCCCCCTCACCTCTCGGTGACTGGCATATCACCAATCTTGGTATAAAGTTCTGGCTTAGTTTGATTTATTTGTGCAATTGAATGTTTTTATACTATTGGCATGAGTCGGTAGTTTTATACTGAGGAAATCCATAGCTGAATCTTTCAATTGCTTGTTTAGGTGAATACATTGACTTAGTTATAGTTTGAACACTGAAAAAATCAGTTCATGGGAAATGGAGAGCTTTCAACAATGGACTCGTACATAAAAGCATATATTGAATTTTTTTCCTGAACACATGGTTTCCCCTTTGTGGGAACTTGTTGACTGAAAAGGCAGTTAATGTCTCAAGCTGAATGACCTTTTCGTGCATTTGAAAATGGGGCTACTAAAACTTAGACTTGAATATTGTTCCATGGGTGAACTTCCTCAGTAACAGCTTGAGTACTGATTTGATAACTGAAGAGAAAATCAGAGCAGTTGAAATGGCTGTGTTAAAACTTAAGCACAGAAAAAGTAAGACTTTTTCTTACTTTTTCTTACTTTTTCTTGTGGGCTAAGACTTTGATTCTTTTTCATCATGTTAGTTTACTCTAAGAGAACAAATTATTGAAGTTGATGGAGCATCTATTTGGCAAAACAAATTGTGATCCTGTGGTTTAATGAACTGCTTTGTTCTGGTGGGTTTCCTTTCTCGAAAGGAGGTGGTGTAAAATGTTGAGCTCAGAATGCAGTTGCTGCTGTGGAAAGTGTTTTAGGTATTAAAAGGGAATACATTGGATCTTAAGCAAACATTTGGCTTATACCTACTTTTGCGTATTTACTGTGTTAAACAAAGATTGCATATGTATGATGGTACATGTCTTTTTTGCAAACTGGGATACTGAATTCTTAGATTGTCTGTCACTGTGAAGATGGAGGAGTACGTGGGGGTTTGAGGTCTGTGTTTTTTTTTAATTGTTGCTCTGCTTTTTATGTAGTTACTGGTATGGTAAGTGATAGAAGTTTCATTTAAGCATTTCTCCTTAAATTAACTTGACTAGTAGTCTTTATCTTTTGAAAGTAGAAATAAGTGCAGTAATTTAACTTAAATTTTTACCTGATGCTCTGGATCAGTAATAAGAGTGCTAAAGTGCTATGTCTGATGACTTTTTTCCAATAAATCTCAATGCACACAATGCTCATATCTAGTTTAAATTCCCAAAAGATTGATACACCAGTTACACAGTTATCAGGTCACTTTTGTAGGAAGTTATGTATTAGTGGCAGTATTCTCTGAAGAATGGTTGATCTACACCTAGCTTTGATGTTTCTGCTTAAAGCATGCTTTTATAACATTTCCACACTGCTGTGAATAAGCTTGAATGCGGTTATTCAGAAGAAAGAAAGAATTCTCTTTGAGGAAAGGCAAGCTAATTACTGAAGAAGGCTCAACGTGAAGACTTAAAGGCATAACCTTCTTGTGTACCAACTAATAATTGCTTTATTTTTAGGTGCCTTAGCTGGACCAATTGTTGATCCACATGTGACAGCAGTTTGGGGGAAGAAGGTTGCACTGAAATGCATAATTGATGTAAATGAAACAATAGCACAAGTTTCTTGGGAGAAGATACACGGTAAAAGTTCACAGACTATTGCTGTTCATCATCCCGAATATGGAATATCTGTTCAAGGAGAATACCAAGGAAGAGTGTCATTTAAAAACTACTCACTTACTGATGCAACAATCATCTTGAAAAATGTAAGCTTTTCTGATGCAGGAGAATATATTTGCAAGGCAGTTACATTCCCACTTGGAAATACTCAGTCATCAACAACTGTAACAGTACTAGGTAAGTCAACTTCTTTATGAAAGAAAGTGACATTAATGGCACAAGTTTGTTAGTGAAATTCTGCAAACTTACTAATACGTTGCGTTTTACCTTTTAACTCAGTGACAGTACAAAAAAAGTGTATTCACCAGTCTTTCGTAACACATGTCTTGGTATTATTACTAACTTAATTGAGTTTTCTTTTGTGTCTTGCTTCTTTAGAACTTGCTCTTTGATTTTTCCAGATACTAAAAATAAATAAGCACTTCCTGTTTAGTCATTGTGGTAATCTAAACATTTGGACAGTGCTTTAGAACTTGTACCTGGCAATGTTGATACTAGGGACCTCTGTGTGTGTTCTGCGAAGCTGCCAAACACAGCTTTAGCCTTCACCTTGCCTAAATTCCCTCATAAATTTGTTGCTAATACAAGTTAATGTAGCTGCTTGGAGCTGGTGATGTAAATTGTTCTTTGCACAGTATAAATGTAAAGCAAAACTGCCCAGGCTGCTACTGGGAGTTGTAGGAAGAAAGAGACAATTTAAGCCCTTGACTGCTAGTGGGTAGTTGTAATGTGAAGCTTATATAAACTCCGTTTTTCACCTAAAATAATTTTGTCTATCTTGTTGAGGTTGTTCAGTATTGCTGTCAAAAAGGACTAGTACTGAAGCACAGGTAGACTTAGGTGGTAGTGTAGTATGAGGTAAAATTATTACTCTGTCCTGAAACCACATAGGCTTGTCCCATCCTTACAGTATTATACCTTCTTATAAGAAAGTAAGCTACTTCTATATCCACTGCAAGTAGTCAAGTGATATTTTCTACAGATGAGGTGGTTCTCAATGACTCTATTTGTGTAAACAAATGTTCTTTTTAGGATCTTCTTGGTCTTTGATATCTGCTTTCTACAGTAGCAGAATACTATGAGATTAATCAGGTGGCTTTAGCACAGTATGTAAACTGGTTTTCACCACAAGGTGGGGCAAAATAAACGCATCAAAATAAGTGGCTTAATCCAATTTGAAACAAGTAACTTGACCAGAGAAGTTCAATGTGATATACAAAGCATATAGCCTTATGGCTCTCTTCCACCTGTCTTCTGCCTGTACTACAAGTGGCTATTGTAGCAGTCTTTTGACTTCAGGCTTCAGCTATTGTGCTTTATCAGCATACAGTGGGAGGTTCTTACTGCTTTTCCTTATCTCTTCTAGTCAGTCCCTATTTCTAGAATATGTTGTTTTTCAGATCACACTAGTAGTTGGATCTATTTTGCCTTCAAATTTAAGGTTTATGGAGAACATGAGGAGGAACTTGGAAAGCAAATGTATGGCCTGTGTGTTTAGTATTCTGCATTTGAAAATGTAGAAGGACTGCAACTTGCTTGATAAGATTCATATTGTCAAAAACTCCAGTTGGAATAGATAAAGTATGTCAGGCATACAGTGGTCCTGATCATAGGTCTCTTCATAGTTGGTGATGTAGATGCTTCTGATAGTTGTAAGCCTCTCAGTGACTTGATATCAATCTCTGAATTGCAAAACCCAACTACTACTTGCAGTGATGCCTTTCTGTCCTAGTTAGCAGCTGCTTGGCTTGCACATACATCTGGGTAGCCAACCTTCTGTTGGACTTACCTATATTCTGTGGCCTAAGGAGAGCGTTTTCTGTCCTTCTAAAAACTGTTTCCCAATGTGAAAGGTGAGATGCCAATGGCCCTTTGTAATTAGGGATTCAATCACGAGATATCTTTATTTTAATCCATGAATGAGACAGCTAGAGAGGCTGGAGAACAAGTAGATGGGTTTCTGCTGGTTTTGCTTCAGTTGCTGGGACAAAGTAATCCTGAAGGATATGCTGTAGAAATAAGTATCATAACAGCAATAGCTTTCCACTTTTTACTATGTGGCTATTTGGTTATGTTGTAGTTGGTGTGTAGTCCAAGAATCATGATTTATGGGAAGATGTGATGTAGAAGTCTAACCATTTGTGAACAAAAAAAAACAACCCAAAAAAACCCCAAACCAAACAAAACCACACCCAAAAAACCCTAAAGCACCAAAACACATTAACTGGTAATAAGTGTATTTCATAAAGTTGATTAGTGTGGAATAGTTCAGCTTTGTATCTTTGTGACAAATGTAAGTGAGTCCATATTCTGTTATCTGGCTACTATCACTTATACTTCAAGACATTTTTTTTCTAAAAGCACAGTAAGTGAAGCAGTGTACTTGAGTAGTCTGCTTTGGGTCTGGACATCTCTGCTACCTTATTTAAGACCTCTTGTTGAATTATGTATCCCTTCACAAAGGAGTAGAGGAAAAATTCTGGAGTTGTGTATTTTTTTTTTCAGACGAAAATCCAAAGGAATAGAATATGAAATTATTTCCAACTGAAGTGTTTTGGGTCTATAAGTTCTGTCATGAAAAGCTAATGATAGCTGCTAATTTAATTGATTTCACTGCAATGGAGATTGAGGGGGGATACAGGAAAAATAACTGTCTTTATCTAAATATATATTTGGGTGTTTACTTCTGCATTTCAGGAATACCACAGAAGCCTTTGAAAGGTTACTGCTAGTGATCTGGGGGGAACAAGGCAGTAACATTTATGTTAAATTGAGGGAACTAAATTGTGGGTCAAATAATAAAGCTACATAATGCCAGGTTCTCCATGCTACGTTTCAAAGGCTTTTTTTTTGGATGATAGAATAATTCATATGTACATCAGTTCAAATATCCAAGTTTATTGCAGAAAGCTTTAGTTGTTGCTAGTGTTGAAAAGCAGGGAATCAAATGTTGAAAGAAGCTCTGTTAGATGCTTCAGGTCTAGAAGATTGAATGTAGGACTTGGTGGAAAAACCCTGCTGTTGGTTTATGTACAGTAGGGTCACTGACAAATCACAGAGGGTAGTCATTCAGAGAAACAAAATAGAAAATAATCCACTCTCAGTAGCTGCCCCAAAAAAACAAACCCTCACTTTGGTAACGAGGTATATTCTTTAAGCATTGAACAGAAAATACTTTTTTTTTTTAAGGTTATCCATTTAGCAGTTGCCTTCCTTTTTAGTGTAATTGAGCAAATAAACAGCTTTCTTCAGACACGACCAGTGTTAGACTAGGCAGAAAGCAATCAAAATCTGATTCTGGCTCTGAATTCACTCAAGCTGAAAATATTTGTTGCTCAGTTATCTCTTTATTGCGTAGGTAGCCGGAGAAGTATCTTGCCAGGTATTGTGCACTCTGCTCTATTTCATTTCAAGATATGTGGGTAACTTTCAAGTTCTTGGAAAGAAGTTCTGTGAACTAAACTTCTCCTCCTTGTAGGATACTGAAAGGCACAGAAGTTTCAAGAGTTGTCTGCTTTGTGATTAGTGAGGGCTGGTCCACAGAGGTGAATTCTGAAGTATTATGGTGTGTACTGATGACTTCACTATGGAGGACTCTGATAGCCTTATTAGATCAAAAGACAAGGATTATGGAATAGGCTAGTATGCTACTCGGAAACACGTCTTCTAGTATTGATGATAGGCCATCCTAGAAAGCAAAAGCTTGGTTTGTGTCTGAAGCACCAGGTGGCATTTCTGACTTAAGCTGCAAGTAGTGGATGGCTTGTACAGGGCCGAAACAGATTTCTTAAATAAGAAGGAATTTTTTTTAAAGACTTTCAGTCTATAGGCCTCAACAGTAGACTTGTGCATCAGGAAGTCAGCTTCCTTTTAGAAGACAGTGTGTTCTCTAGGCCTCTAAAATTAAGGTGAACAATAGGTTTACAAGAAGGTCACATCCTTCCACTTGCAGATTTCTTGAGTCTTGGACATAGTATTGAGTTCAAATTTTTTACTTCTATACAGATTCATCTACAAGAATATATATAGACATAATTTTATTTATATATAGAAACAATTTATTTGTATATCAAAAACATACACAAATTTTATATAAAAATTATGTATATTATGTATGTTTGTGTGTACATATTAGATTTTTTTATAATGTGTGTATATAAGTACCTTTTTTTAGACGTTAACTGCCCTTTTCAGTGTGGAATCAATTTGTATTGTACTGATCAACATAAGCTTGAACTCTTAATGTTGGGTCTTAAAGCACAGAATTAAGTGGCTTTTAAATGACACAAACTGAAAGTATAGATTAATACTTTAAGTATAACGCTTGAAAGTGCAGCAGAATCTAAGCTTTTTTTTTAAAAAAATCACAGTATAGTTTCAACCAAATATGTTAAGCTGTCTGTTGTCAGACACTGCAACTGGAGCACTGTAGTTGGCGTTTTGAACCTAAACATATTGGAATTCCCTGTCAACTCATTGATGAGTGAATGAGCAGCATTAAACTTTAATGAGTGGACAAAGGTGAACAGTATCAGCAGGCCAAAGCTTTGCAGAGCTAACATCTCTGATACATGACGTGATCTTATTTCTAGGATATCTGATTATCACGGGCTTTTGCAAGTGGATTAGATCTTGTCTAACTCTTTTACATAAGAACAGTTTCAAAGATATGGAGTCTTTCTTGTTTAAATTTACTTTTTTTTTTCCTCCCTAGTTGAACCTGTTGTGAGCTTAACGAAAGGACCAAACCCTCTAATAGATGGTGCAAATAGGACAATAGCAGCCACTTGTACAGCAGCCACTGGAAAACCTGCTGCAGAGATTGACTGGGAAGGAGGTCTTGGTGAAATGGAATCCAGCTCTACTTTGTTTCCAAATGAAACGGTGACAGTTGTAAGTCAGTATATGATTGTCCCAACACGATTTGCAAGAGGAAGGCGTATAACTTGTATTGTGAGGCACCCTGCTTTGGAAAAGGAGATAAGATACCCTCATGTGTTGGACATACAGTGTAAGTATTCTGTAGAGTAGTTATTAACTTGGTATATATCTTATATACACTGATAAAGAGGGTGGTTACCTTCCACAGGAACAAGATAATCACTTAGTCCTTCATGAAAAAAAGGGAAATTAAAACTGTATGGGAAAGCATGTGATAAGAGATAAGTCAGGCATGAGTAGAATCCTAGCGTCTCTGTATTTAAAAAAAAAAAGGGGGGGGGAGCAAACCAAAAAAAATGCACCAAAACCCCCCCCATAAAATCACAGAATGATTTAGATTGGAAGGAACCTTAAAGATCATCTAGTTTCAACCCCCCTGCCATGGGCAGGGACACCTCCCACTAGACCAGGCTGCTCAAAGCCCCATCCAGCCTGGCCTTGAACACCTCCAGGAATGGGGCTTCCACAGCTTCTCTGGGCAACCTGTTCCAGTGCCTCACCACCCTTATGGTAAAGAGTTTCTTTCTAATATCTAATCTAAATCTCCCCTCTTCCAGTTTAAAAGCGTTATCCTTTGCCCTATTGCTACATTCCCTGACAAAGAGTCCCTCCCCATCTTTCCTGTAGGCCCCTTTAGGTACTTGAAGGCTGCTGTAAGGTCTCCCCGGAGCCTTCTCTTCTCTAGGCTGAACAACCCAAGCTCTCTCAGCCTGTCCTCATAGGAGAGGTGCTCCAGCCCTCTGATCACCTTTGTGGGCCTCTGCAATTGCTCCAACAAGCCCATGTCCTCATGTTGGGGACTCCAGAGCTGGATGCAGTACTCCAGGTGAGGTCTCACCAGTGAGGAGCAGAGGAGTAAAATCACCTCCCTTGACCTGCTGGCCACGCAGCTTTTGATACAACCTGGGATGTGGTTGGCTTTCTGGGCTGCAAGTGCACATTGACAGCTCATGTTGAGCTTCTCATCTACCGACAGCCCCAAATCCTTCTCCTCAGGGCTGCTCTCAATCCATTCCCCACCCAGCCTGTATTTATGCCTGGGAGTGCCATGACCCATGTGTGGGACCTTGTACTTGGCCTTGTTGAACTTAATGAGGATTGCATGGGCCAGCCTCTCAAGCCTGTCCAGGTCCCTCTGGATGGCATCCCTACCCTCCAGCGTTGTCAGCCACACCACATGGCTTGGTTACATCTAATCACAAAGCTGGAATACCATTATATTTCTACGATTTGTTTTGGGTATTGGCTCATATGTAAGCATTCTTCATTTTTATATATAACCTTGAAAAGATTACAGACAAAATAACAAACTCAGTTGATCCATAAACTGATTATAGCGTCTTACAATTTCAGCAGTATTAAAAAAGAATTCTAATGAAGATTGATGTTTGAGTTGACAAGTTGAAAGTAGGTCTTATGGGGGTCAGTAAGTTATTTTCAAATTACTTGCTAAGCTTTTTCCAGTCTAATTTGCATAAGGAAACAAGAATAGAATATATACATTCCTAACACTTGTTGTTCCGCTTCAGATTGCTGAACATTCAAACCTTTACCAGGCTTGTTCAACAAATTTGTGACTTTAAAACACCTGAATAGGAAGTGAGATGACTTACAGTGCTGCTTAGCTAAAACCAGTTAAGACAAGTAAGCTTTAGGCATGTAATTATTTTTTGTTAGACAATGCATACATGACCAAAATGAGGTATTTTTAATTTCTTCCTTTAATATTCTCTCATCTGTGTGCTGCTTTAAATTTCCTAAATCATACAAGTCTGTCAATTCAATTAGAAGAAATGTAGTGGCTGGAAAAAGTAAACTTTGCTATTTTGTTTTGAGTAGAATCTCTTGTGGGTTTGATTTTGGTCTGTTTGGTAAAGAATCACATATTTGGGCATAAAATAGTGATTGATGCTGGTTTATTTTGTCAATGTTGAAATGATGTTCTAGACCAAAATGCTGTTGATACGGAAATAGAAGTAAAGATTATTTGTTCCCATTATTGTCTCAAACAGTGAATAAGAGAACGAAGTTCTATATTTAAAGTAAAATGAGGGCGCGAGTTGGTCTTAAACTTATTTTTATATGAAAGTAGTGCTAAGGCATGTTTCAGAACTTTTAACAAAATTGTAGAGTAAACAACACTGCAGCAAGTGAGACGCAGAGATTCTATGTCTGCGTTCTCCTAGTCTTCCTTTAGTCTTCCCTTATGCTTACAGCTTTTGCACCTACTCCGTATCTGCTGGAGGCTATACCAGATCATACTGGTGGTTCTGTTCTCTGGGTTCTGAATATTTCAGCTAGGTCTCTCTGGCTTATCTTAAGTGGCCTCCTTGCTTTTTAGAGCCATAAGAACATAATTCTACATTATGATGCCAGTGGGTAATTGTTAACCTTCTTAACTGGCATCTGTGAAGGTTTTGATGACTTCCTAATTACCTGCCTTCTCAAAACGCTGTTTCTGATCCTTTGCTGTATTTTGTTAGTGAGAAGTAGCTCTAAATTACCATTCCTCACTTCCAAAAAATATCAAACTGATTCTTTCCTTCTGTAGTCCTTTCACTTGTCCAAAGTGCTGTATATTTGCTGAAACCACACAGTGGGACAGTTGCACCAATTAAAACAACTTACTCTTCCCCATCTAATCCACTACTGCATATTATGCTATAGCTTGGTACTGTATTGGTGTTCTCTGTGTATTTTGTTGCTGTTTTTAAATTAAAACAAAACAAAACTTTAAACCAAAAAACACCTTCTGTTCCACTGGGTTGACCGTTGCACACAGCTCATGTTCAAATAAAATATTGTGGTTGTTGATAGGTTAAATCTTTTTTTGTTAGATGCCCCAGAGGTTTCAGTAACTGGCTATGATGGAAACTGGTTTATTGGAAGAGAGAATGTTCAGCTCAGATGTAATGCTGATGCAAATCCATTACCTATGGAATTTACATGGACCAGGTAAATATTTATAAAAAGGGGCTTGCCACATGATTAAAGTGGTATAATCTCATATCTCGCAGTAAACACCTGGTTTGAAAACAGGGAGTATGGGACTTGTATTGGGTTGTAATGGTATTATCCAGCCTTTTAAAAGGAGGATTCTAGATATGTGTATGTATGAGTATGGGTGAGTGGATATCTTCTAAATTTACAAGCCTGAACTGTTTGTCATTACTCTCAGGATAAAATCTTTTGTAGTTACTTTATTAAGTAGACTAAACTCTGTGTGTTGCAGTAGAGAGCAAAGCCTAATAAGTGTAGTAGAGATCCAACTATCATTTCATTAGGTCTGTTTTATTAGTATGTGAAGTATATTGTAAACACTTGAACAGACTTTTCTGTATCTGCATTTTAAAATCTGGAAATTACAGTTGAGATGGCAAATACTGCTTACTGAATTATAGAATTTGTCATGTTTTTCAAAAGTGCTCAAGTAGTTGCCAAGACAGATAAATGTAGTGATGGAAACTAGGTCTTGAATATATGCCTAAAAAAAAAAATCCACAAAAATTTCTTACATAACATAACAGACACATTTCATGAATATATGGATTGGGTGGGCCCTACTCAAATTTACTTGGCTTTTTCAGCCAAGGCTGTAGTTTGGGCAAGAGACAGAGAAAGACAATAAAAGCAAGCGTAGATCAAAATCTGTCCTGTGAAGAAAAAAGGAATTAAATAAATCCAGGTATTTTAAATTGATTTGTTGCCTGTAGAAAAAAAGGAAATAAAATTTACAGTGTCACTAGGAAAGTTATGTAGCTATGTTACAGTGCTTCTGTTGGTAAAATCACAGGAATATTCACTGATGTGAAGCTGGAATCCATTTCCCTACTTTATCAATGGTAGATACAATTTAGCATATAGGAACAGTAGTCGTAATGTGGTTTGAAAATGCTGTATTGATGAGTTTGGAATTGTTTGATGGCAGTTTCACAGGGAAACAAAACATTACTATAACTGACTCAATCCTAAAAGCAGACATTGAAATCTTAAGTCAGTATTGTAGCTAACTCTGGTCAGAATAGCATGGCTACACTAAAGTACGTTTAGTAAAATTTATGCTTTACTTATGTGCTACAGTAGGCTGCCATCCCCATCCCATGCTTAGCTCAAATTCAGTGTGATGAGATTTCAACACACAAAACTTCCTGTGTTTGAAAAAGCATGCCAGGCTCTCAACAGCATTACTGCTTGTTTCTTCAGATAAACTGGGTTCTCACTTCTCTGAGTTGAATTTGAGACATATGTAAGAACTAATCAATACAACTTCTATTTCCAATTCCAGAAGAAATATACATATTTAAATATACTCAAAGCACTTCAAGCTTCAGAGGTTAATTTTAAACTTCCTAACGTTAAAACTGAACCAACTTTTACAAGAAAAGCTTAATTTTCTGTAATAAAACTAGTGTAATTTTTTGTTTGAGCAACAACAAAACCCATCCAAGAAGCTGTAATACTGGTGAATTATGAACTTCGAGAGGGGAAAAATTCTATGCAAAATGAGGGTACTTGAATGTTTAAGGAAATGGGAACTAGCTGTATTGAAACTGTGTGCTATCTTTAACGGTTTCAAATGATAATAGCTTCTAGAACTACTACACCAAAAAAATCTTTATCCCTTGGAAGCAAAGGTGGCTCTGTATTTGCTAAGATACTAATATTTTCATGGTCAATAATATTTTAAATGTTGTGCATATGAGAAATTCATTAGAATAGAGCCTTAAAACAAATCGACTATATTATAATGTTTCTTGAAATAAATAGTTCTGGTACTGTGAATTATGAAGTATATGCTTAATCACTTACAAACTTCATATGGCTGAAGAAATTATGGGCAATAATCACTGTTAGCAAAGCAATGGGAATGTTGTCTTGAACCTACATTTGTTGAAGACCATGTTTACTGTTAACTGTGGGTGGTTTTCCCATTGGAGTTCCTATTTTGAAGTGTCAGGAGTGGCTTTTTTGTTTGACACTATTTATAAAATTGCACTTGCTAAATATTTCCAAGAGACTGAGATCTGGTGATCATGTGTTTGAATATTGATTTAGTTCTGCTTAGGTGTTAATAGATACTTAGATAAAAACAAAATGGGATGCAATGGCATGCAATTATACAGGTGTTTAATGGGCAGTTCCAGTGCCTCTGCCCTTTCCCCTTTCCCTGTGCTTACACAGTTGTTACTGCAATCACATGTAGAATGCTACAGGGAAATGGTAGATTTGGAAAAGCCAGTTCATTGGAAACAATTTTTAACCAGTTTCCCCAAATGTATCACTAAGCACCAAATTTGGTTTCAGTGCTGTAATTTAGGTGGAAAAGTGATGGGAGATAAGAAAAGGCAGGTTGAGAGAGAAGCAGCTGCTTGAACTCTTGCTTGGAAATCCTAGTCAAAACATCCTGTAAAATAAGTGCGTACTGACAGAAAACAAAAATTTATTGTGATAGCTCAACTTGATGCAAAAGAACAGGCAGATAATCCTGACAACAGTATAAGTGCATCTTAGTTTGACTGTTAGTTCTTAGAGTTTGAGTTGAATTGTTCCTCCAAGTTCTTTTGAAATAATATTTTCTTAGTTGTAGTAACTTTTTTTTTGTAGACAGCTTGCTAGTGCCAGCAGATTTGACATTTAAAGGACTTGACACAGAAATTGAATATTAAAAGTTCAGGTGGACACTGAGAATATCCAATGAAAGCCCACTGACAACATCAGAGCACAGTCTGGAGAGTGAACTTTTCACTATTTGCAAATATTATTTAAACTACTTAAACTTTAGTTGTAAAGATTCACAGTTGAAATATAACTAACGGTTTTGTTTTAGATTGGATGGACAATGGCCTGAAGGATTGCTATCTGTCAACAATACTCTGCAGTTCAGCAGCCCATTGACTTACAACTATACTGGGACTTACATCTGTAAAGTGACTAATTCCCTTGGTCAGAGAAGTGATCAGAAGACTATCTACATACTAGGTAAGCCTTACTTCACAGCATAGACAGTATGTTACCTCAGAATTTATTTGGTCAATAGTTGAAATAGCAAACTAAAGAGCCATTTGGTGCATAAAATACTTAAGTCTTTTAATTGTATGAAAAGCAACTGAAAGTAGGGAGTTGAGAGCTACAGTATAACTTGCAATTAAACTGACTCTTCAATAACAGCAACATACAGTGGAAATTCTTAAGGTTGAAGTAGTTTTTGTAGTGCTTCTGAGATGATTACTTTCTCTTGGTAGGTGAACTCTGTTTTTCCAGTGTTAACCTGTGTTTTGGCAAGACACATTCACTGCAATAAACAGTACCTTGTCTGTAATAAATTGAAAAAACAGATATTAGTGGGAGGGGAGCAAGTATATTTAGGAAAGTCAAAGATGCTCTACTTTAAGGAAGTTAGGGTTATGTTCTGAACGCGTGCATTGTACTCCAGTTACTTGTTGTCATCTTTTCTCGGGATGCAGATATCCAGTAATCATAAAGTATCTCATGCAGAGCACTTAACTGATCTCCTTAGTGTAATATGGCAAATTTCTGTCTGTTTTAGCATCTCTGCCGTTGGAAAATGTCCTCATATCTATTAACGCAATGTGATTAAAGTTTTACTATGACACTTTCCTTGTGAAAGAACAGCATGACTTAGGGTATATGTGAACAGTGCTGTACAAGTGTGAAAAAGCTCTCTAAATTTCTGTGATGGATTAGCTAAATTAGCTAATCCTAGGTTGATCAGTAAGTGCTCATCTATTTTAATTTTGTAAGGAAAATAATAACAGACATGAAAATTAAAAGTTCATTCTGTTGTATGGTACTGTGGCTCTTTAAGTTCTTGACCTCAGTTATTCCATAATGTGAATAAGCATCAGAGGGCATGTTGGCCAGTTACATGGAAAGAAACATAGATGACTTCTTCATAATAACTTAAAACTAAATATGAACACTTAAGGCTTGAGATGACAAGGAAAACCTAGGACTGAAACTGAAGGTATGGGACATTTGAAGCCACATCTGTCAATTTGTATTTGGTAGTTACTTGCATATTTAGGAAAAGGAATGGTGTTTCAGTCAGTCTGACAAAACTGATCTGCAGGCCATTGTGGGAAAAGTTAGTAAGTTGTAATTAATTGATTAGTTAATAAGCAAGTTAACTGGAAACTTCTGAATACTCCAAGACAGTGGAGTTCTATGTAAACAGAACTTTAAAATTACATAAAATTCTAGCTATTAAAAGACTCCAGTGCTGTAAATTATCACAAAAGTCACTGATGTGAGAAGTTATTTTTGGATGCTTGGTTCTAATGCTTCCTTTATGGAGAACTCATGGCTCTGTAACAGTCTCAAAACAGTTATGAGGAGTGTCACATTTCAAGATGTATCAAGTCACATAAAATTAGAATTGCATCATTACATAGGATGAAACATTCTCTTGGAATGTAACTTTCAACTATGCTTTAACTGTATTGATATTTTCTGAGTATAGCTCTGTTCTGAGCCCTATTCTAACTGTAAGAAGGGGGCAAGTTTTTTTTTTTTCGAGTCCATCGCTTCTCAAGTTGTCAGTTCTATGAATATGATCTGCTCTAAGTAGAATTCATGCCTTTTAACATGACTGTCATGTGTGAAAGTATAAAGCTATCATTCAAATTATGTTAGTGGCTAACAGACTAAAATGGGCTAACTAAAAATTCTTATATGATGCTTCCTAAAATGAATCAAGTTTTTGAAAAAGTAGACTAGAAATACCTACTAGTTGAGCTGTGATGACAGCTTATGTTCTAGCCTATGGTAAATGCAACTTAACTTTAACTTACAGCAGAGATTGTTAAGCTGCAGTAGTTGGTCTTCGGTGTGGACTGATGGATGCTGCTTACATGTGTGCTCCTCTTCAGGTTTGTTCAGCAACTTTGTTTTGCTGGAGTAACTTTATTGCAAACAGCAAAACTTAGCTGGTTTTAGGGAGCACCAAAAATGAATCTCAGCTGCCTAGAGATCATACAGCATCATGGTTCTACAAGTTACACGCACCAATAAAAATAAATACTTTAGTTGACATTAATTTCAGCTTTTAAAAACTGCATGTTAATCTTGGAGTGTGTAGCGTGACCAACATTAAGAAAGTACAGGTGATTTTTAGGCAACTTAGAATAAATCTAGTGCCATGTTGCTACAACTAATGCTCAGGTAAGTCATACTCATCAGTGTAATGCTGAGACAAGTATCCAGCACTCCACTCTAGGTACCTTAGAGAAGATTATACCACACTGATTAAAAGCACTGTATATTCACTTCTAGCATGTAGGAGCCTTGATTAAAATGAGAGGGGTGAGGCAATCATAAAGTATAGCAGCTGTATTCTTTTCAGAAATTAATATTAAACCTATTCTATTGTAACTCTTAAAAATAACTTTTCAGTGTGACTGGTGCTCTAAATAACTGAAATGCCCTTAAAATGATGCAGGATGGGTAAGTGATTATGAATTAGCAAAAATGTCCATCTAAAATAATAATCATTATGTTACTCTACAGAAGGGACACAGACTGATGGCAGGAGGACAGAAAATAAGACTGAAGTAGTAAACTACTGGTGTAGTAGAAAGTCAAACTGCTTACCACCTTAATACTAGACTTAACTGAGCAGATATTATGTAGTAATGGTGAACATGGCACTACTGTACTGTAGTAGAGCAATCATTTAATTAGCTTATTTTTCTGTCTTAGCTGTTTTCCACTGTATACAACTTGGCAAAAACATAGAGAAATTTTGAAGATAGCAGACAAGGCTGCCATTTTTCAAATTGTTGAGGTTTATGAAGCTGTCAAAAGACTGAGTCACACATCTTCACTATTTCTTATTTGTTCACTGATGTAAAGTATAGTCGTCCAGCAAAAGCAAGTCATGCTTCTCATGGAGTTTGGAGGTGATCAAGTGTTATTCAAGTTCCTGACTTAGTCCTGCAGCAACAGGTTTTCCAAAACAAGCTGTTGGCTTGATGTATTAAGCAATTGATCTTGTAATAGAGATTTACTCAGTTTTTTACACAAGGCATTGAACTTTATTTTCTTGGCTCTGTGTCCCCTCACCTATATTCTCTTTACCACAGCTTCTCTTTCTCCATTTGCAAGAGAGGTGACCTACAAGACTCACATTCAGATAGGGACATATTTGCTTCCTCTGTCATCTTTTAAAATTACTGCCTTCAGAAGACACTACTTTTTGTTAAAAGTAAAGCCAGCCTTTGTTAGCCAACAATCCTAGCAATTCTAGGAAGATGTGACTTGTAAGTACAGAGTCACCTTCTTATAGACTAGGTGTTGTCATGGTTAACATAGCAGAGCTTGGTCATCATTTTTGCTTTTGTTTCTTCATATATAGACCTGTTTTCTAAGAGAGCATTGTGAATACAGACTGTATTGGGTTTGTGTAGCAAGGTTTTGGTAGTGGGGGAGCTACAGGGGTGGCTTCTGTGAGAAGCTGCTAGAAGCTTCCCCCATGCCTGATAGACCCAGTGCCAGCTGACTCCAAGACGGACCCGCCGCTGGCCAAGGCTGAGCCCATCAGCCTCTGTGAGAACATATTTAAGAAGGGTGGGGAAAAAAAATGTTGCAGGCAGGAGAGAGCAATGAGAATATGTGAGAGCCACAACTCTGCAGACACCAAGGTCAGTGAAGAAGGAGGGGGAGGGGGTGTTCCAGGCACTGGAGCCCAAGGTGAAGACCATGGGGAGGCAGGCTGCCTCCTGCAGGCCGTGGAGGACCCCACACTGGAGCAGGTGGATGCCCAAAGGAGGCTGTGACCCTCTTGGAAGACCTCACTGGAGCAGGCTCCTCGCAGAACCTGTGGACCCCTGGAGAGAGGAGCCCATGCTGGAGCAGGTTTGCTGACAGGACTTGTGACCCCGTGGGGGACCCACACTGGAGCAGTCCTTGTCCACCCCAAGGAAAAGACAAGCTGGAACAGGTCATAGAGGACTGTCTCCTCTGGGTGGAACCCCATGCTGGAGCAGGAGAAGAGCAAGAGGAGGAACGCTTAGTGGCAGAGACAATGTGTGATTAAACTGACCTCAACGCTCATTCCCTGTCCCCCTGCACTGCTCAGTGGGAGGAGGGAGGGAAATCGGGAGTGAAGTTGAGCCTGGGAAGAAGGGGAGGGGTGGGCGGAAAGTGTTCCAAGATTTGATTTTATTATTATCCTGCTCTGATTTGATTGGTAATAAATTAATTTCTCCAAGTAGAGTGTGTTTTGCCTGTCTTGGTAATTGCCGAGTGATCTCCCTGTCCTTATCTTGACCCATGAGCCTTTTATTGTATTTTTCTCACCCTGTCCAGCTAAGGAGCAGGAGTGATAGAGCAGCTTGGTGGGCACTTGGTGTCCAGCGGAGGTCAACCCACCACCCATATGCTCTTGTATTTTCTAAAGTATATATTAAAAGGGATACTGATAAGCTGCTTTTTTCTGGTGTATAGAAAAAGAGGTCCCAGAATATCCTTACTGCTAACTTGCATGCTGCCTGGTATAGCAGGCTTTGAACTTTCAACATTGTTCCTAAATATTCCTTGCAAGATTGGTTATGTTAATACTAACAGTTGTTCTATGTCCCAAAGAAATGCCAAAATTTTTTACTCAGCGTGGGGAAATCCCAGCTAGAAACTGCAAAAGTACACTGAACTTTGAAAATGGATGATTGATGAAAGAAGTTGTTGGTTGCTTCAGGCTAATCTCAGTTGTCTTATCTTTCATGCTGCCAGAAAGGAGGGAACGAACTGAAGATAATATGAAGGAAAATGTTTAACTCCATTGCGGAAACTGTGTACACAAAAGACTTTGTGGAGAGAGGGTTACACAGTGTCCTTACCCACTGCTTGACTGTGGAGTGGGAATGGTTGGAAAAACAATGATGAACTTCAAAGCCATTTAGTTTCAGACATTCAGAAAGCCTTCTTTCAAGGAAAGGCTACTTTCCCTGCTGTTACAAGGGAGTTACAACATAAGCTTCTCAGCAGTTGAAAGAAAGGGCTGTTTTTACAATGCTCAGCTACATAGAGTTATCAAGTACTTAGCATCTAAGGGAAATTTAGAAATAACAGCAGGTCAAGAAGCAGAGGTACATATGTCTCTGTGCAAATGGTATGTAATCCATATCCAGGCACACACTTTCCACTCTGTAAAATGAGAACTGGAAAAAGAGAGAGGTCGATCTTATAATTTCTGCAAAGCCAGCTCACTTTTGGATTGTAAGTAACTGATAGCAGGTCCTTGTCTTGCAGAAGGCAAAGAAGGGGATGTGGGAGTTGAAGTGTGGATCTTGAATCATGTGGGGTTTGTGTTTTGGTTTTTTTCTAATGAGGACAACTAGACTTTATCATGGGTTTTGCAACTAGATGGACTTTGATTGTATTAATACACAACAACTAGCACTTTCCCTTCCAAAATTTCGTTTCTGTAATGCTTAAGTGACAAATTTTAGCCAAAGGAGATGTGTGCCAGTATTGAATTTTCTTCTTCCTTATTACAGAGCTGATCACCTTACCCCTGAAATACTTCATAGTGGGCTAAATCCAGAATGGTTTGTAGTTTAAAAATATTGTATTCTCTAGTTGATTTTTAAGATTGTGTGCTTGTTGATACCAAGATAGGATTTAACCTTAGATTTTGAAGCTCATGGTCTGGTTCTAAGGATGATCCATCCATCTCTTTGCCCATTCATCTCTCTGACACTTGGCTGCTTCTTGGCTTTGAATTCCCATGGGTTCTGGACATTTGAACAAGGATATACTACAGGGGGACTGAGGGGGAGATGCAGTGTTTGGGGACATGAGACATGTCATATGGTTGGATGTCTCTACTCAACTGTAAAAACTCATCTGCCTGTAAGTTTTGTATTGCAAGAGCTGGGAAGACTCTATTAAGAATAGTCATTTAAGGGAAAAGGAAAAATATCAGACTGAAGCTGTTAAAAGTTGTTACTGACTTTCATCAGAAACATTTGGAAAATAAGTAATAGAGGGAAAAATGGGCGTACTGTACAAGGACTATGGTGCTTTGAGTAGTATTAGAGTTTAATTTGAAGGAAAGAGCAAATCTTGCTTTTCTTGGTAGAAAACTATCAAAGGCTTTGAAACAAACTAGGAAAATTAAGAAAATAATCAGTAGGAAATCGATGCTTTTGAATAAAGTGCTATATGAAGCAATTAACTTAAAATGATGTGTGCTTAATATTTTGTGGAAAGCATTAAGAATTCAAAAGAAACAGGTATTGGTGATTATGTGAAATGTTATAATTAAACAGCTTGTTGATATGAAATAATTCATATCAACAGAAAAGAGCGGTATTTTCTTAATTTGGAGATAGAGTTTGAGATGTGATTTGAAAGCAAAATGTTACGGAGTAGAGGTAAGGAACTCTGGCGTTTCTGGTCTTAATGTTGTTTTCTATTTGAGAAACTTGCTTGGTGCAGGAAGTAAAAAAAAAAAAAAAAATAGTTTTACATACAGAAAGCTCCTGGTGACATTAGAAGTTAACTTCACATGTTCATAATTGTAATTGGCCTTATAAACAAGGAGGGAAGACTTTAATTTTGTCATTCTTCAACAATAGAAGGTACTGACACAGACAGTAGAAGTAATCATGGTTATGTATTGTAGGTATACATATAAACAAACACTGAATTGATACTATATTTGCAATGAATTTAAGATAATATCTTAATTAGTGCTTGTAGATAATGCAGCCGGACAGTGTGACAACTGCTGGATGAAACAAGTTTTGAAGGAAAAGCTTTTCATAAAACATTGGTATTTTAATATATTATAATACAGTGTAAATGCCGCTGTATTTATTTCATGTATGTAATGATTAAACTTGCCAGGATGCAAATACTATATACTTATGAATGTGTATTTTATATTGTGGATGTGGAGGATGAGACTTAAGACATCAGTACCAGAGAGAAATAGATGAACAATTACAAAGCCAGTTTAAAAAAAACAAAATGTATATATAGCCTGGAAGAAGATATCACTGGTACTGTCTGAAATTGTATTTTAAGCTAACAAATCTTGTGTCTAAAGCAAATACATTTTCAAGGAAGAGGGTTTTGAGTTTAACTTCTTGACCTATGGATTTGTGGGACATGGGAACACTGGTAAACTTGTATTCCTTATATCTCTATTTCTTTGTTAAATTATTAAACTCACTTTAGATCAGTTTTTACTAAAATCATAATCTGAATTTCTCTTGTTCATTTTGGTAGTGCATCTTCCTTGTTCAGTTTCCTGTCTTCTGTCAAATTAATTTCATTTATGTGGAGCTCCCTAACAAATCACCACTTTTACATAGTCAAGTAATATAATTATGTGCTTTAAAAATCTGTAAAACCTTACTTATGTCAAGCTTAAAATGCTGTGTTCAGCAGTGAGGTGCAGTCCAAAGTACAATTTGTAGTGATCATGACAAATGTGGCAATTCTGTCTGGTATGAGGGAATTGTATGTCAGTCTGTGAGTAGTAAGATTAAAAATCGTATTTATGAATCTTCATAAAGTTATGATTTGTCAAATAACTGGAAGCTTGACAGATTTCCAGTTCTATCTGTTTTACTTTTTGTGGTGGTAACTTTAGGGTGCCTCTGTAATATGGTAGTAGTAATTCCATGAATCTTGCTTATGGGCATTTAACTAAATAACATGACATAATGAGCTACTCGGCTGTCCGTGTAATATTCTCTCTAAAAGATTCAAGCTATAATAACATGTTTAGTGTTTGTTGCTTTACTGATTTTAAAATTACCTTGCATTGGGCAAGGCAAAAAGCTGGTTTTATTCAGCACAGCACAGAAATAAAAACTGGAGTCGCATATAATACTGCAATTGACTGGGATAATCTCAGGAAGCTTTCTCAATGTCATCAACCCATCACTTGCAACCTTGTCTTCAATACAGATGCATACATCTCCAGTAGACCTTACGAACAAAGGAAAAAGTTGAATGCTGGAGAAGCTTGGTATTTGGCAATCTCTTGTTTAGTTGCATAATCTGGCATGAAATCAGTTGATATTTCATACTGAAGAATGAATATGGAAGTCTCTTTGTGCATGAGGGATCAAATTGCTTTTAGAAGGAATGCATAGAAATCACTTTAACTTCAAATGTTCCAGTTTTTTTATTTTAAAATCCTGAAAGCTCCTTGTACAACATAGGTGTTATTTTGAGATTAATACATGCCATTTTTAACTATGCTTCTTTCACTAATCCCAAGGTGAAGCTGAGTAAGTTGTATTAATGCAACAAGTGTTTTTGGAGAGAATAGCTTAAAAATCAGTAGTTCATGTGCTGCTGAGTGCGCACACAACTCATGGTTTTTCATTCTTATACTCAGTGCCCTGAACAGTTTCTGAAGTGGGAATTTAATGTGGAATAATTGACTCTGTGGCATAATCGGTTAATTTGATCCAGTATTCCTAACTGCTGGGTGGAAACATAGAGGACTGCTTCAGTTTTTCCTGATAGACAGCATTGTTCCATGGGGGAGGTAAATAATGAACTACAAACAGTGAACATCTGAACAGAAAAGCTGTATCTCCTTACTTGGAGGAGAGCAAGATGTCTACTTAAAGATTATTTTTATTCTATTTTCTCCCCATACTCCCTATCCTGCTGCAGCATAGCTCAAAACCACATGTAAAGAAGCTCATCCAAAGCCTGTGGAAAGTGTAAGACTTCTCGTAATGCCATGAACTTGAGAATGAAAAACTATTCTTGTAGAACATACCCATCAACTTTTGCTTTCTTATAAACCCTTAACTGATTTAGCTTGCATTGACATTCTGTGCCTTTTCTGTGTCTTGTCTACTTCTTTGCTCTTTCCATTAGATCCTCCTACTACTACCACTCGACTGCCCACGGTTCCCTGGCATCCTTCGACTGATGGCATCACAGGTTTAGCAACAGAATCTAGAATAATAGATTTCCCAACATCAACCTTGCCAGCAATGCAGGAAGACACTTGGGGTACCGTCATCGGTAGTGCGGTGGGTGGGGCTCTCTTCCTCATACTTGTCAGTGTTCTGGTTGGAGTTATCTGCTATAGGAGAAGACGGACGTTCCGTGGTGACTACTTTGCTAAGAACTACATTCCACCGTCAGATATGCAAAAAGAGTCTCAAATAGATGTTCTTCAGTCAGATGATGTGGATTCTTACCCTGGCAGTATAAAAAAAGAAATTAAGCATCCAATGAACAGCTTAATATCTAAAGATTATTTAGAAGACCCTGAAAAACCAGAGTGGAACAATATAGACAATATTAACAGGTACCAGGAACGTTATGAAAGACCAATGGATTACTATGAAGGTGGAACATTGGGAATGAAGTATATGGGTGGTGAATGTTATGATGACAATGAAGAAGACTTTGTTTCTCACATAGATGGCTCGGTAATATCTCGGAGGGAGTGGTATGTGTAGTAACCACTGAAAATTACATGTGTACCTGCAGTTCATTTCATTGGCTGATCACTTTCAGATTGTTTATACTTACACAAGAGAAGGAATAAACTTTTTGAAACTGATATTTTTTTGAAGGTTTTTATATTGTGACTTGACAAATGGAAATACTGAATCTGGGGAAAATGTATTTGAGCTGCTTTTTTTCGCAATGCTGTACTACTGTTTAAGATTTGAGGTTTAATGCAGAGTGCTTATATTGGTCTATGTCAGAGGTAAAAAAGGCTAAATTAAAGTTGCCATTCAAAATTGTTTAAGAATAAAAAGTGGCTGTCTTGGCTCTCTGATTTAACAACAAGTTTACCTAAGGCAATGATTGAATATTATCCCTTGGGGCATTTACTTTGCAGATTGTGAATTACTCCAATTGAGATACCATTCGTGTTAAACTTAATGCTTCTGTATAGCAAATACTTTGCCGATTAAAATGAGTTATAGCAGAATCAAAGCTTTATTTTTAGGTTTTTCTGCACAAAAATTAATACCTCTTAGCATTTTAATGAGCCTTCTTGTAACTATGTACTTAAAAGAAGTCATTGCACTGAAATTAACTTATGAACAAAATTTTGAGGAGTAACTGTGTAAACAGGTCAAAGGTTTATCTTTGAATAAGATGAAAAATTATTTTTTATAGTCAATTGATTTCTAAAGCCTTATGCTAGTGTGTATATGTATACATACAGTAAGATATTTTGTTAGGCCTGTAATTGGCAGGATGTCAAAACCCATTAACAAAGACAAGATTCTCTTTGCAAGTACACAAGGTACAACTTTAGAGACCTGTTTCTGAAGCTTTTTTGGAATCTTACCATTGAATTTGAAAGCTGTAGAATTGGAAGAAAGCTAATAATTTCAAAGCTGGAAGCTAATGTGAATTTAGTTATTTTCCTGTGTGCCAATAAACATTAAGCATGCTAAGAGGTGTCAAAGCATTTGCTAGAATTTTTATGACCAGAAGTTAAAACAGCGGTTTTACGCTGCTTCTGGCTAAGTTACAATGCTTGCTTTGAAGAGGGTAACTAGAATTGCGGATTATTAGTAGGGAAGTGGACACTTGCATTGCTACTTCATATAGTGAAAACACACTCTCTGGTGCAACTACAGAATCTATGAAACAGGAGTTTAGATAAATTGTGCAGTCTCGTACTGCAGTGGATTTGTTTTCCCTGCAAATAATCAATACTGATTTAACAACATATTCATGTTCCTGTTCTTTAAAATAACATCGTATGTAGGACATCTCACTTGACATCTGAAGTTGTCTTGAGCAGGTTCACCAAACTAATTCTGATGATAATGTAGGGAGGAATGAGATAACTTTAGATGAATTACAGAACAATGCTAAATTCATAATTAGAATAGTAGATTCTTTGAAGTGCCATTTTTAAGAGTTTAGATCAAGAAAATGATGCTGATAAGGCTATTAGTATTTGAAACCTGAAAAGGGAAAAATCTCTGCCACCTTTAAAATGATATAGGCTGCATAGTTATGACCGCTTCATGAGCGTTCATGCTGGAAGTTCTTTTCTATCCTCATGATCTTTGGTAGCTTACAGCATTTAGAGCTTCACAAAAATAGTTGTATTGAGCGTTGTAGACAATACACTGTGATTGCATATGACTGCATGTCTTTAAAACAGAATAAGATAACAGCTTTATTTGAAATTCAAATGGAAAAGCATCCCTAAACAACTTAAGTTTATGTTTGGATTAATGGAGTACTGATACATGATTGACCAAAGTCTCAAGACCAATAGCAAATGATATTGTGTGTCTCTGTAGTTTGAGTGCAAACACAAGGAAAGGAGTTAAATTTCTAGCAGAAGGTTCTGATCCAAATTATTTCTGGAATAAAGAGATAATACCTCTCTTCAAATAAAAAATACTTGATATATCATCTTTAAAAGATGGTGTTACTTGGAAATAAACATAACCATAAACCTGTTCTCCACATGGGATATCTTGCTTTTGTCTCTGTGGATTTTTTGTTTTGATTTTTAAAAATATAGATTATATATATATATTTAATTCCTATGGGTTAAGAAGTTGAAATGTTTTGGAGTTGAAGTTGATAATAGGGATAGGGCTTACGCGTGTTGCGATGTTTTGTACATTATGTCTGCTGTAAAAAGAATTGATTGTAAGTACAAATGGCTGTTGTGTGAATAAACTTTTTGTTACATTCTGGAACATAGGTAGTGTTCAAAAATGTTTGTCAGATAAATTCTTAAAGTTGAAGATGAAAAAGCATAATAAAACCAGAGGCTGGGTAGAAGGAGCTAAAGTATTTAAGCTGTTGAAGATGAGCTTTTTAGCATTTCTTCTTGGAGATCCTAAGCTTATAAAACAAGTATCTTTAGAAACTATTTTAAAGAGTATGGACCTCAATAAATAGATATAGTTGCTGTCTAAATAGTTTCACTTTAAGCACAGCTCATACACTGTCTAGGATTCACATTCTTTAAAGAGAAAATAATTTTTTGTTTTCAGTTGCTGTAGCTCTGCATAAATGTATTTCTTGGAGTGAATCAATTACAATTTATTTCTCACCAACTAGTGAGAATGCAGTGTAGCTGACACCATTCGTCGTAGGTGCTCTCTGACTTGTTCAGCTTGGTACGGTGGTCTGTGTTTCTGATCATTAGACTGGTTAGACTGATATAATTTTTGTGCTTACTATTTTTGCCAAAGCAATTGCAAAAAGCAAATTAAGCGAGCCCCATGGTAATTGCATTTCTGCTCAGTTCTTGTATGTTGTTAGGGTTGCTGGGATATTGCTATTTTTCCTAGTGTTCAGAGGTAAATGGGCAGCTATTGCTATCTCACCCCAAAACTTTAACTGAAAGTATAATACTTTATGATGTTTCAATATTATAGCATAATTTACCAGAAAAAAAACCCCAACACTTAAAAGTTATTACAGTATGAAACAGTCAAGTAACTCTTCTGGTGAAGTCGTGATCGCAAGACCAAGCACCTTCATGGGTTCTAGACCGAACAGTGTATATTAGTTACCCACAACTTCCTCACTTCAAGAGGGAACCAAGAGTAAACTAAACTTAAGCCAATTAAAATGCAGCAGTTCAGTGAGCCTTCCAGTGAATTATGTGCCCATTCTTCAGGAGAATATGGGAATGGTGGTTCTTATGTATGTAGACTGGTATTGACAGACAAATGCAATTTACGCCAAGAAAGCTGTTCTGTAAAATAAAACAATGGTCACTGAAGGTGGTAAGTTATTGTGATCTTCCGGAGTGAATTATCTTCCTGCAAGTTGTTAATCTACGACTTTATCTCTTAACTTTTAAGGAAGTCATAAAAATGCTTATTTCAGTTTTGTTCAACCTACTTAAAATATACCTGCATGAGTGATCCCAGGGGAGTATTGCTGTCAGGTCTTTTACATGCACTGAGAGTATAGGAATACCTATAGCAGAATGGAAACAAAATGGTCTGGGGTTGGTTGGGGGTTTTTTTGTTTGTTTTTTTTTTGTTTGTTTGTTTGTTTGTTTTTTTGAAACAAGGGATGAGGAAAAAAAAGCCTTTGTCCAGCATACAGGCAGAGCAACATTAGAATTGTGAGGAATTGATAAAACAGATTTGATAGTTGTCTTGGGTTTTTGACGTGTGAATAGAATACATAGCTGCAGAAAATACCTAAAATTTCTTCTGGTAAGAGATTAATTGGAGGATGGTTATTGGCATTTGGATAAACATAGTATATGATTCTTTCTGAAGGAAAATAGCTGAAGTAAACTGCATTACAAATATGTTGCAAGTAGCATAGAGCTGTGTTTAATTTTAAACTACTTTACTATTACCTTTCTGATCCAGTAATCAATGTAGATCAGATGGTTATTTCTGTAATTTACCTGTATGTTACCTGTATTTTACAGGTAAAAGTTTTAGCGAAGCTAATGTGAATTATTTGATAAGCATCTGTTAGCAAGTATGCTAACAAATTTCACAGCTTTGTGATTTAAAACTTTTTAACTACCTGGTATAGTGATATGGGTGACCTTCAAAGACTGACAAGTGTGTTAATTCAGTTTGCAAGTTATAAAACGATAGATTTGACAATGCTGAGGTCAAAAGAAAAATGCTTCTTAAAAAAAAAAAAAAAAAAAAGAAAAAAACAAAAAATAACCAAACAGCTTTTCTCCCCTCTTGTTAAAATTATTTATAAAAATGACTTTTCTTGTAGCTTAAAGTGTGAAGATTAGTGAGTTTGCGTGTTCATCGCTCCTAGTAGTATATCTTTTTTCCCCTAATTTTAAGTTTCCCTTTTTCCTTTCTGCAGACTTCAGTGGCTTTAAAATAAAGAAAGATTGCCAATAAAGCCATAGTTATCTAGTTTTTTGAATTAACACCTCTTTTGCTCATGTAAGTGCAAAGCATGTGTTCTGTAACTTCATCTTGCCTTGAGATAGAAAATAAAAGCATGCAGCTAGTGTTTATTAGAAGTAGACAATGAAATTTTTAAAATTATATTAATGGTTCGTGAGCTCTCATAATTCAACCAGTTTTGTAATTGGCTGATTGGAGCCAAGACTGCAGGAGTGCTAGTGCGGGACGAGGCTTTCTGTTTTGTCACGGAAGGAAGAAACATTTCTCAGAATAACGCTGAAATAGCTTATCTGAGTGTTGAAGTTTTGGGAGCTTCTTAAAGGTGTAATCTATGCTATCACATTGCAGATGTGCCATTTAAGCAGACATCTTCTGTTGCTGTAGCAGGGGCTGTGATTGGAGCAGTCCTTGCTCTTTTTATCATTACCATCTTTGTGACAGTGCTGCTGACCCCAAGGAAAAAAAGGCCATCCTATCTTGACAAAGTGTAAGTATGTGTTTGATTTTTTTTTTTTTTAATTGAAGGCAATATGCAGAAAGCGTTTGTTCTATACAGGAATTTAAAGGTCTCAGTTTCCTTAGCAGCTGTTCAGCTGTCATCATTTCAGGGCTGTATTTTAAGATTAGACAAATGTAAAATCACTTGTGTTTCTGAAAAAGAATTGAGGAAGCTAAGAGTGACTTCAGAGTCGTTATAATTCTTTATCTCTTCAGAAGATTTTTTTTTTTTGGAAAGAAAAATGCACATCCTTTGAACTGGAAGGCAGGAGAGAGGTCCGTCTTGACTGACGCCACAGACTACTAGTTTATCATAACTGTAGGTCTAACATGAGAGCAAACTGACCATGCTTTGCACAGTGAAAGTGCACTAAGAAAGTCCTGATATGTGTGTAAAATGATGCTTTTCTAAGCATCTGATACAGTCAAATAAAAGCGAGCAAACAAAAATGTCTGAAAAGATTGTGCCAGCTAAAGTGGATGATGTCTAGACCCTGTTCAGAACGTGCGTAAAAAATGACGATGGCTTTGAATATCTGTAAATAGAAGTCTTTTCACACATGCTGTGTACAGTTAACACTTAAACTGAATGAGAAATTAAAATGTCTGTCATGACTGTATATACTTAATGAGGAGTAGAATAAAGTGACTTACAGCATTTGGCATAAAACAAGTTTCTAGCATTTGAATCTCTTGAGCTAGCAAGACGAGTCAAGTGTTTTCTTACAACAGAGTAATTTCTAATGTGGTTAGAAATACTGTTTTCTTGTTTATTTCTCTTAAATTCTGTAGCTGAAGTGTATTTACATGATAGTCTTAAACATTTTAATTCTTTTATAACCATTTGCTTTCACCGAGAAAGTTACAGTACAGAAGTCTTGTATGTAATAATTCTAAGGCTTTTTCAAAGGTTTTTCAAGCTGTATCTCATAACCTAGAAATGATAGATGCTAATAGTCTCTAATCCTACTTAGTTGGTGAGGGATGGGGATGACACAGGAGGCGGGGAGTTCAGTCTACTTAACACCTTATAGGACAAATAAATTATAGGCAGTGCTTTTCTACAAAAAGTGTGTGACTGAATTATTGCCAGTGGTGGGTATATTAACGTTACAATGCTCCATTGCTGACTGAAAGGTGCGTGTGCCTGCGTGAGTGTTGGATGATTTGGGAGCTAAAATAAATAATATCTAACTGACCATTCAATTGGACTTCACAAACGTGGCATGTCATATTTCATTCATTCTTTATTACAGGATTGATCTTCCACCCACTCACAAACCATCCTCATGTGAGGAGAGAGCATTCTCCATACCGCAGAAAGAAGCTATGCTTCAGGTGAGTAAGTGCTTATATATATATCTATCTCTTAATTGAGGTAAGAAAAGTGTTAACTTTCCTTTATTTTGTTAATTTAGTCTGATTTTGATTTCCTGGTAATGTATGGAGTTTTTGATTGTTGATTCAAAACCAAGAGGTTTCCCTGCATACGTGATATCTGAATCTCATGTCCTTGGTGTTAAAGTCATCCTTAAGGTCAGGAAGCTGGTAGATAGATCCTTTTCATATCTCTAAGTGTTTGACAGACTTTGCTCCTCCTGAAGTAGAAAAAGCTATAGCTGAAATTCTGTGGTGATGAAGAGAATATACATAGCTTTATAAAACAATCTTCATATGGGGGAACAAATATACTTGGTAAGCTTAACAAGTGACTTCAGTGTCATCATCTTCCTTGCTAGTTACAACTGCCATTCTTTTAAGCTGTTAAGGTTTGAGTGTTGGGGATATATTGGGTTTTGGGCTTAGGCGTGGCTAATTTACCAAAGTATGGTTTTGATTCCCAATGAACACCACTAAATCACTTTTAAAAGCTTGCAATTATGTAATTTCTAATTTTATCTCTTTTCTTGAATTTTTCTTTAACAGCAATAAAAGACTCTGCACTAATTCTGTGACAAGTAATTGAATTTTTAGTACGTTTTCACAGGTAGCTTCATGTGATCTAAAGTAATGCTGTCCAAACAAGACAGCAATAGGCTGTGATCTACCTTACCAGCATTTAGTGTTTGTGTGAGTGTAGCCTGATATAACAGGATCACAAAGGTGATACGCTGGAAAGCTAATTCTAGCAAATGAGTCAGTTAAAATAAGTGGGAAGCAAGGAAGGATAGGATTGCCCTTAGCTACAGCATGGCTTTGCACTGGATTGGGCTGCTTGTGAAACTCCAGGTGAATTGAGAAGGCTTCTTTTGTGCTAGGCAACACAGAGGGGTCCCATTTATGGGAGACAGCTTCAGTTAACAGCATTGTTTATTTCATTTCATGTAATAAACTGGTCTGTTCATGAAAACTGTAGATTCTGACTATAGTGTGATATTTTTTTTGGTATATATTAAATCAGTCAGTCTGAACTTTATATTTCTGCTTACACTGAAGAAAACTTTTATCACCTGTCAGTATTAGTGAGAATTAAATTGTAATTGTTCTTAATGGGATTTTTGTTCCAATTTCAGTACTTTGTATAAATAATGCGGTTCAAACCACTGATGTGCTGAACTATAAGCCTGAGGTAATTGAGGCAATCCTTTGTTTATAACTAATATTGTTTTTCTAATAGTCTGGTGTACCTCTGCAGCTTTAAGGACCTATAGAAGTCTTTTTGTTCTGATAGAGAAATGCTCTAGGAAAAAAATCTTCACCCATCTTAAAAGATGGGTTTTGGTGGAGTAATGCTGAAAATACTCTTGTAGATTTTCTTCACGTGGCTGCTCGTTACTGAAGTTCACCAAATATGAGTTGCCAATAAAAGCTTTCCTCTTTCTCATGAAAATAATGCATGAAAAGAATATCGCGTATTATAAATAGTACTTTGAGTAATAGTTGCTAATATTGTTGCTGAATGAAGCAAGAAGCTTTTATGAGATCTACTATAACTTTATTAGCAGCCTGATGATTATGATATGAAGGAATAAAACATAGAATTGGCAAAAAGCATGATAGGTTTTTGTCTTCTGACCTTGAAGGTGGTATAACACCTAGGATGACACAAAAGAAACAATGCTTTTCTGTGCTAACTAGGTAGTAACTCTTTCTTCTGTTGCTATGATAATCAACAGATGCAATATTGATGACTCATGCTTCTGCTAATACATTTCTATGCCTTAAGTATTATGGTAAAAGATTATCTTGCATACAGAATCAGAAGATGTAGACTACTTTGTTATTTGTGCCTTTGTAGTGATGCTAGATGGCAAAATGACAACAAGATTATTTATCCTTTACAGGGCTACTCAAAGCGTATGCCTTATTGTTCTTTTATTGTTCTTTTGAACTCTGTTGGCTTTAAATTCTTAGTTTCACTTAGTGTGGCTTCTGTTAGTGAATACTTAAGAACTAAGAAAAGATGAAGCTGACTGTGGTCTTTGTTGAACACATAATAAAATGTTTTGTCTAAATCTATTTTGTAAATAGAGAAAAGACCCTAAACAGGCTGAATTGAATAGTCATTTCAATTCAAACATAAATTTGAAATAATATTTCAAACATAAATACAGTTTTAAGTTGTTTTGGGAAAGGGAGCAGAGAGATCTAGTTATTTTTTAAGGCTAGATGTTAACTATGCTTTATTTTAAAAAAATGTTTGTTGGCATAACATTATCAGTGTACCTGTTCTTTTTCTCTTTTGGAGAAAGAACTGGAGCTGGAGGCTGAGTCCTTCTAGCTGATACTGCCTATAATCAACTTGTACTCTCTGTTATGCTTGAGACAACAGCTTCTGCTTTGTCTAATAGAAATAAGTGTCAAAATGGTAGCTTTAGCCAAGAAGTGCTTGGTTGCATTGTTTTGGTGTAATAAACCAACACTTCAATAGCTGTAAAGAGGTAAAAGAAGCAAGTAAGCAGCCTGTCACTATGTCCTGTCTTGTTTGACTAAAAGTCTGTACTAGCCACGTAATTTATGTTTCAAATGCTGTTTGAACTGTATTGTCCAGTCAATAAACGAGAAGCATGCTGATGCAAGCTTCTGGTTACGCTGAAAAGAACTGCAGGTGAAGTGTTGCTGCATTGTCAACAGCAATAGATGGTCAAATTCAGTCTGAGTGGAAATGGTAGGCTACATGGAGGTGCAAAGTAAAGTTAAAGGAGAATGAACTTAAATGGTGTCTTCTGCATACTCACAATAACTGACAACTAAAAGTGGATTGATTCAATTCAAGCTGATTCTGGTAAATTGTTGTATATAATATGCAAATTTTTAAATCATCTGTACGGTTATTTATCAAATCATGCACCGTAGCTTTTTTGGATCTTGTGAAGTATTCCAGGTGGAACTGAATAAGCTGAAATTTTCCTGTTTGTGTCCCAGCAGTCAATATTTAACTAGATTTTACCCATATCTGAATAGATGGGTGTTGGTATGAAATTGAAGGGGGATGTTGTAGACGTTTGATAATACTGGGTCGCCAATATCTTTCATAGTTACTCCTTTAGACTTTAAAGCTTTAAGTATGCTTTAAGTATACGTTAGCATTTAAATGCCAACATTAAACAATAAGCTACATGTATGTAAAAGTAGTGTGTAACTGAGTATACTTATAATAATTTCTCTGTACTGGTATTTGCAGATACCAATTTATGTATTCATGTGAATCACTTAAGAAGAACCAGTTCACTTATGGCCCTAAAAGAGAGAAGCAGAAGTCCAAAACATAGGAATCCTATATGGAACAAAGGAAAAATGGCAATGTAAAATAGTTTTATTTACTGTGAAGACTGTAGGTTCATCTTTTATCAACTTTGTTAGCAACAAAGCTATTGCTTTTGTCTGTGTGGTTTTTTAATAATTATTGTCAATGGAAGTGCTATTTTGTTACCCAAAACTATTTTTTGCATGTAATACAAAAGCGCAGTGAGCAGCCTGAAGGTTGTGTCCTTGGTGAGAGAGAGGTCTCTGCTTGGCAACTGAGTTTCGAGGCAAATCGAGAGGCAGTTGAGCAATGGAAGAATTCCAGTGGCTTAAAGAGGAATTCCTCTGTTGCGTAATATTTATAAAAGGAGTGGGAGAGGGGGTACTAATTCAGGCAATCGTTTGAAACATTAGAGTTAGTTTCACTGTCTTTCAAAGAATATATCGCTAAGAAGCAAAACTTCTTTACTAGCCTAGAAACGACTGAGATGGACAGTCTCTGACAGTGTGATGGAACTGAAGTTATGTCTAGCTTAACAGGTGCTTCTGAAAGAAAGGAATAAATGTTTTGTATAATGCAATGCATGAATGTTCAGAGTTCTTGAAACATTCAGAAATTAATAGTGCTTTTTTTTGTAGTAACAGAAATAAGTGGAGAAGGGAAATACAGCCCCACAGGTAATTCTACCCATGAGAAGGCTCACTTCAGACTTGCAGCTTGTAAGAATACGTCATATACTTAGCCAAGCAACCTGGTCGAACACTAAAGCTCTTTAATGGTGATATTTATATTCCTATTAAAAACGGGAAAGAAGATGGTGAAATTCTATTAGCACGGTTAAAAGCATATGACACCATTTACTGAATGATGGTATTTCTGGATCAAATTTGAAAAGATCACCCACAGTACTCTTAAACATAGCATAATATTGATTCATTTATAGATTATGGCTCTTCTAGTTCTTTTCCTAATGGTCTTAATACATGTGGGAACATCTCTTCCTTGATGAAAAAGGAATCATTATTGTTATAATTTGCCTTAGACTGAAGAGCTGTTTAGGCAAACAAGACTGAATGGAAGGAAGCACAAAATGTGCATAGATAAACTCATCTATATTGATGAAGGATCTTACAATGGAAAAAAAAATAATTAACCAGATAGGGACTGGAATGAGGCACAAGTGGTTTTTTGTTTTATTAGTGGATGCTTTTGTAATAGGATTTCTAAATTGGAAAGGATGTGAAAATGTAAGACGAAGTTGGTGAGGTAGTTGATTTAGGCTTTTAAAGGACTGTTTGAGAAGGAGCATGTTTAGAGTAAAACTCAATGCTTTTATGAAACATTTCATTATTAATATTTATACTTATTATTTTTTATTTTTTTAATTCATTTTAATTTTAAAAAATTAAATTATTTACTAATTTTTATAATTACCAAGCACTGGAACAGGCTGCCCAGGGAAGTGGTTGAGTCACCATCCCAGAAGGTCTTTTAAAACATCTGTAGACGTGGTGGTGAGGGACGTAGTTTACTGGTGAACTTGTCAGTGCTAGGTTTACAGTTGGACTCGATGATCTTAAGAGTCTTTTCCTACCTAATTGAGTCTATGATTCTCTAAAATGTAAAGGTAAGACAATGGAAAATGTTGTAAGCATCAAAGCACAAAACCCCAGATGAACTGCGTAGAAGCACTGTTGCCCAGCACCAGTTTTCTTTGACAGAACCTGACAATGTTAGTTCTATCACTTGCTCCATGGCAGTAAAAGGTGCAACTCCCTTTTTTAGCAAGGGTGTGTTGTGTTTTCATGCCACGTGAGATCATTTCCTTTGTCTCTAGTTTTAATTGAATAAATGAACCCACTGGAATTTCCTGTTCTGGTTTCCAGTGTTTGTGTAAATCATGTCTACATCCATTGTTGGTAGAAATTCTGGAGCAGGCAGATTTTTTTGCTCACAGAACATTAGTCTTTGGTGATATCAGCGTTCTTGTTCACCATATGTGTTTCGCTTCCTTGTGTGGTGAATTCATGCTTTTTGCTCAGGTGTGAAGAAAGAGCAGTGTCTCCTAGTAAATGGTAAATTGCATATTCTCAGAGTTGATCTACTGGTTGCAGTCTAAGAATTGAGGAGCAAAAGCAGTGTGACTTTTAAAGCAGGGGGGAAAAACGCTTTCAATATAATTACAAGACAGAAAACATGACAAACAAAACTTTGACAAACATGCCTGTGAAGACAGTACAAAAACTGTTGGAGGAGTTAGGAAGGTATAAAAGATGAGTTTTCAACTTGTTTCGCAGTGAATTTGCAGGTCATGTTAAAAGTCAAGTAACTCAAAATCGCTTAAAATCTTGAACTAAATAACAAATGTGGAAAAGCAGTAAGTGAAGGGGAAGATGGAGAAAAGATTGAAACATTACTTGAGATTGGTGGGGTTTCTGCTGTAAGGCCAGCTACTTAGCTACTTTGTGTTGTTGCTGTCACTGTTGGGGGCTGTTGGGAAAGCAGAAACTACAAAATGGAAGCAAATGTGCAATTGTGCAGAAGCTGTTACTGTAGGCTGTTGTGCCCCTATGCTACTAGCTAAGTGTGGCATAGAGGGAAGAATTTAATTAAGAGTGATGATACCATAGTGTAAGCTGTATCCTAAGTCATAATTCTCAGGTAGCATTGCTTGGTATGAATAAAACTCTCCATCCTTTAACTCAGTCATTAACTGCATGTTTGGAATTAGCCTATTTCAGTAACAACATTACTGCATCATAATGGTGACAAAAAATTTTGGAATGGAAAGGAGGTTTTGAATCCCATGTTAAGTAACTGACATGATAATCAATATATTATTTAGCTCTGTCTAATCTAAAAGTTGTGGTGTTACATTAACTTAAAGTGTTACTTCTGAAAAGTTTGTGAGAATTGTATTGGCTCTTGGAAATTTCATAAATGTATCGATCTACTACAGTATTAGTTCAATACATACAGACCTCTGTTGACATTGCAGATTGAACCAGAAGGTATTTTGAGATGTTGCATTTAATATTCAGGAAAAGATTTATTTATGTTTGTCTTGAATTGAGGCTTTAAACTCTTACTTATTCGAACTTCTTTTGCTACTGAACAGGAGGGGGGGGGAAAATACTAATCTGTAATGCCTCATTTGTCTGAAGGCCTAGAATGAAGACAGCTAGTTATAGCTGCTGTTCTGTTTCCTCCCCATAGTGCCATTAGGCACTAGTGTAACTGTAAAAATATTGAGTTTACCCTATTTTTAGTGAAGTGTTACTTCCCATAAAGGTTTAAATAACAGATAAAATGGTTAGGATCAAAACTGGCCCCTCTGGCTAAATCTTCCCTGGAAAAAATACCTTTATTTGCAGAGATGTAAATGTATAGTTGCAGTACAGTTTTTGTTTTGTTTTGTTTTTTAAAAACTAAGGTTAAGAAGGAAAAAAAAGTGCAACATTTAGATACTCCACCACTTTTAATAGTTTAAAACCGTAAACACCTAACAAAGAACTGAGTTCTTTAGGATTTGAAAATATGCACTCAAGTGTGCTCTCTGTGATGCGTGCAGTGTATTTACTAGGTGGAGCCCAGAAAAAGGGCAAGGAAGTATTTCTTCCTGAAATGGGTAGGACTTTCTCGCAGATACAATAAAATTAGAGGTAAGTGTATAAACATACACAAAATGACAACTTGCATTTTAATTAATGGGTTTGTCAATAAATTGAGTTTTAGTTTAGCTCTTTGATCTGTTTGGAAGGTTCTTGTATTGCCTGTCCTCTTGAGGATGCAGTGCTCCGCTCTTGTTTTGTGCTTTGGTTGTTTGTTCAGGGGAAAATCCAGGCCTAGATTCTCCTGCTTAGTCCAAATTTGAACTTTTTGCATGTTCAAGATGTCTATATAAGCTGATCAGTGCTGTAACTACTAATTGCATGAAAATATTCAGCAACTTCTTGTCTGCGGGCAGGTGTTGAAAATTGGTTGCAAATTGACTTAACTAGTGAAGAAAAAAATATATGCAACTATTCTCGGTCTGAGTAGGTTTATTATGAAGTGTACACTCTTCATATTCTGTTCTGATATGAACCCGGTTACAGAAATTAACTCTTCTTGGTATGATGGTTAGCCTTGGTTGATGATTTTTGTTCATGCTGTTGCTGTTAAAGCAGTGCAATTGCCCTCTTTTTTTGGAGGTAATTAGAGGCACCATATGTCCATCTGCTCTTTGTCTTCCCTGTTGTATTATCTTATAACTGTTAAGACTGTGTTCTGCTTGTCCATCAAACTTCTCCTTTCAGGTCATCACTGATATCTTAGACCAGTGACTACATAACCTCAAGGTACAGGTTTGTTCCCTTTGGCTAGGCCTGACGCTGTTGTTTTCAGCTGCTGTAATGTTACTCAGTTGTTTGCTTAATTGGTCGCCTTGAGGTTGCTGATGGCAAAGCAATGGTAAAGCTGTGAAATTGGGTAGTGACAGACTGGAGCTAAAACAAGAAGTATTAATCTGTAGAGTTGTCTGTTTTCTGAATAAATCTGATGGCTAGTCATTGAAGTCTCCCTATACTTGACCCAGATATACTTAGTTGTATGTTACTATGAAGAAAACCTTTTACTTACCTTCTTTACGCAGCATAAACAGGAATTATTTGTTTTCCAGGAGGTTTGCTGTCCTTTCCAGAACATTCCCAGAGGTTGGTAAAGGGTTGATTATTTGTTTAGAAAGAAGATGTGTGAGGGAGGAAAACGGATTAGAGGTCTTCAGCTTTACAGAGTAAGCTTTAAGTTAGTGGGGAAACAACTTCTTAGTTGAGAAATGCTGCTAGTGAGTCACGAGTCAAGCAGTTAAAGTCCCAAGATCCTGCTAGGGTGAGACCTGAGCAAAATCAAGATGATGCTTGTCTCCTGTTGGATCAGTGTGGTGAATTGCTCAGATAAACATCTATTCTTGTTATCCAGCAGCTGCTGAATTTAGCAGTAGTTTGCCTTTTGAGATTGGACCAAATTTCCACTTTAGGCACTGAGAGTACTAGAAGGCATTCGGGGCATTTTAACAATGTTTATCGTGATTGGTACATGAGTAATGACTGAAGGAAAAAATTAGCCATTCTGAAAGAAATATTGAAAGACATGGTGTTCTTCCTACCAAGTGAAGGACCATTTTGAAGAACAGAAATCTACTTGATCTCCTTTGTCTAAGAAAAAAAAACAAACAAAAAACCAAACAAAAACTAACCTAAAACCCAAAACCCCCAAACTGAAACCAAACAAAAAAACTTATTTGTGGAAATGAGTTTTTTTGTGTTAGGTATCAGAAAAGCTTGCTAATAGAAGAACAGAGAAGATATTCAGTTGCCTGGGAAACTTAGTTGTGATCCAAGCTGCTTTTGAATGGTATCTGCATACACTGTTCAGGCAAGACATCGGCACGGGTGATTCTACTTCAACTAAATGTCTGGGTGAACTCTGGCAGAAGTTCCTTTCTGCCATGTGTTTCTAGCTTGCTTTCAAGAGCACAGTAAGTGTACTGATTTATATGCCAGTAGAGCTGGTTTTCTAACAACAGGATCTACCAATAAATGTTACTTCCTCTATACGTGCATGTTAACCATACATTGTTAAGTACAGATAAGCTACATATAGGTCATTTTTCTTCAGGTGTATACAACAGGCAAGATTTCCATCTGATATTATTTCTTAAAGTTAGATTATTTCAGTCTAGCTGGTTATGAAGCATTTGTGTATTTGAATATGGTTTGGTTGTCATTAATATGTGAAATGTATACTAAGTAAGCCACAACTATGTCCTCCTTACAGTATCAGGAGTACTAATAATGACCAGCTGTTCCAGAAGTGATACACTTGACAGACTGGAGAAGCTTTCTAGGATACTATTTTTTATCTAGAAGTTATGTGTCTTCAGTCTTTAAGCTGTATATATTCTAATGGACAGGAATAACATCTGCTTTATGTACGTCTTCTGTGTACTTGTAATTTTATTGACATGCATTTGTTCTCTCAAATTGAGGGCTAGCGCAAGCACTTCTGTCAGGCCAAAGCATGGTCACTCTGTTGGGAATGTTAGTGTTTGCTGTGTGTGTTCAGGCTCAATGTGTGAGCTCATAAAGCTGTCACAGAGCCCCAGTACGTCGGGGAACAGTTTTGTTAAGAAATGTAAGAGGTGTGGGTAGGGCAGAGAGCAATGACCATCTGCTACCTGAGAACCTCTGTTTTTATTATGGAGTTTCTGGGAGACCTGACCGAAGAGTTAAGTGATAGAGACACCTCTCAAATGACAGATCACTGTCAGCTTTAAGACTTTTTTGTTACTGTAGTAGCTATGTGGCGCTAATGAGTTTAGAAACGCAGTGTTAGGCAGTCTTTAAAACTATATTGATCTTGGTGGTGGGACTGTTCTTTGGGAACCATCAAAAAGCAAATAACTGCAGAATAAATTGACTTTCTAAAGCTACTTGTGCAAGTAGAGGAGGGAATCTAGTAGCAGGACCCAGCCAGATGGTAAGTTGGATTTTTTTCCCTTATTCTAGCATAGCCAATGTTCTGAGGGACTAATGGGCTTAATGAATCAAGCAATGGACTCCTATTTGAATTACAGAAGAACATTACTGCTGTATATGGCTATGTTTTTATTACCAAACCAGGCTGAACAGTAAGTTGACATTGAGAATTTAGAGGGTTCATGTGAAATGTGTTTGGGAGGATTTTGCTCGCTATTAGCTCTTATCCTGACCTGTGAAGAGAATGCTAATTAGTTCCTGATGTACATCTAGCTATCAGGCCTTGCTAGACCTCTGAAATAATATTTTGGAGAGGTCTACTTTGAGAAGTAGGTTTTAGGCCTCACAGAAAATGTTGATAGTAGAATATCTAGGTAGTGTAGACTGTCAGTTAGAAAATCAGTCAGCAAAACAAACTTTTGTAGACAATTTGTTAATAATGAGTTTAACTTTACTGAAAAGCATTTTTTCTTTTGGGTAGTCTTGTTGGAAGTTTTTAATTTTTCAGTAGGAAGTACTTTGATTAATTTTATTAAATTAAGAAACAGAAACGTTTACCCCCTTCGACTCTCAGTAGTGTAAAGTTAAATTCTTTTTCAGTTAAATACTTCTATGCAATATCAGACTCAGCATTTATTCATATGATGCTTGTGAAAACTTTACACTGATTTTTGGATTTTACTTTGGTTTTAACCTGTGGCTTATTTAAAAATAGTATCATGTTAAAATAAAAAAGCTTTTTAATCTTTCTCAAACATGCTTATACTTAAATAAAAAAGTCAAAATCAAATATGTGTAAATAACACTTCCTAAATTAACAGCAGCATCTTATTTCTGACAGAGATTACCTTGTAAGAAGTATTCTTAAATGGTAGTCAGGTAAAACACTTCACAAGACAGTGTATTTTGTGATAACTAGCACTTTTGTATAAACCAAACCTGTTATGCAGTGTTGAATTTTGACTTGTTTCCACTGTAACTTTTCTTCTTTCAGAAAGAACATTTTGCTTTGCAAAACCAGTACAGAGAGAAAGACACTGGAAACTTGCAGCACATGGTAAATAATACGATGCCTGGAATTGCTGATTGAAACTTCAATTTCATCTTGTTCCTTAAAATAAGCTTATAAGGATGATTTTCATGAAGAGCGAAGTATTTGTCCGTCCTAGTCAGTGACTGTTGGGTGTGTGGGTTTGCCATCCATAAAGTGGAATGTGTCGATATCATTTTAATAGCCTGTATTTCCCAGGTAGTTTTTCTGAATAATTTAAATATATAAACACTAGAGCTTTGAAGTCCTAGTTCAATAAAATAACAAAGTCCATGAGTGCTGACAGGCTACTTCATAGTTTGTATTTTGCTTTTTAGGTTTATTCAGCCTTAAAATCTAAGTTCCTTTGAAACAAAAGTTTGAGGTCAATTCTGAGTAGTTACTAATGCTTCTGTCATATGTCTGTTAGTGATTGGAACTTTTAAGTTCATGTTTCTTGATTCATAGGACTGTTTTGGAGATCATGTACCTTTTTATTTTGCTTAAAGCTTTAAGAATAGGAATTACAGGCTTTATACATGAACTGTGAAACTGATTACTTCTTGTGTGTATTTAGAAAGCTGTGAATGGAAGGCAACTTACTTGTGAGGCTGAAGACCCACAGGAACAAGAAAGTCTTCAGCATGTGTATCCGGTTTATCAGCAAACATACTACAAAAATTGGAGCAGCAGATACCCGCAAAACTCAGGACCTGGAAGAGTCTACATCAATCCAAGGGAACATTATGTATGATTCTGTACCCAAATGTTTTAACTTTTAAAATACAAAGGTTTTAATACCCGTTGACTGTATTACCAATATGCCTTGGCTTTCCTCTCTAAAATAATTGATCTTTTTTTCTTGTGGGAAGAAATTGCATGGAGGATTTTGTATAGGTAAACCCTATGGAATTTGAGACTTAACTTGCTTCTAGTCTTTGGTATGTATTTGTTTTTGTAGTTATATCGACCTGCCAAAAGAGGAGAGCCATTTAGCTTTATTAACCTTCATAGTTGTAAGATGTATAAATGATGAATTGGTTGACTTATGCCAAAACGTAGTTACGCTATTTCCCTGGTTATTTCTGGGAGCATTCTCTCCCTGAATGGATATTTTACAATAGCCTTACCTATGTAAATGTGAGTAAATATGAACAAGACAACTGAATCCGTGGTGACATAGGCAGTCTCAGGCTGAGAGTAATTTTTTTGCATCTTAGAAAACTTCGGATAATTATCATTTTGACTGGCCCTAGCTATCGATTTCTCAACTAGCTCTACCTCTCCCAGTCAAATGAGCAACCAGACTACCTCTCAAATACTGACTTGCTGTTTCATAACGTATGTTGTGTGTCTTCCCACCTTGTTAAAACTAAAGTAACTTCCTTACATCAGAAACTTTTTGGTTTATATTGATCCTGGCTGTCAGCTGATGTACTAGCTGGATGTAGTTTCACAGTAGGCCTGTAAGAAACTTAATTGCAGGAAGTAGATGACTAGACAGGCAAAACTTCTTGAAAATGTCATGTGTAGCTACATCTTACCTACAAATTGCTGTTTAGCCATTTTTCCAAGTATGGCTCCCATGTTAAGTGTCACAGAGTTTGTCTTGCTTAGTAATAAATACATTTCATGTTCTTTTTTTTTCTTCTCAGTTTGCCATAAAACTGCCTGTGATAAGTTCTTATGCCTTAACAAGAAAAGGAAAGCTTCAGTAGACCTCAGGTAGTTTTCAGCGCTGTCCTTTAATCTTAACCAGGAGTGTGAAGTCACTGGAGAATGTTCTGATGTTACCAGTTCTAAAAGTATTCCACGTGAAATTTTGAGTGTGGGGTAATGGTTAAAAAATGTACTCAGGATCTTTTTAGAAAAATAAGTTTTCCTATGGAGTAAAAAAGGAAATATTTAGCAAGTAAAAAAAAAAAAAAAAAATTGTCATGTATTAGTGCTGAAGTGAGCTCACAGGACAATCTTAAAATATTTTAAGACAGCAGGAAATAAGACACTGACTAAAACTTGGTGGAGAGACTGAACTTATGTGTATTCTGTACACATAAGTACAGAATAATGATTTTCAGTCAGATGACCTTAAGACAAAATATTGAGAAGATCGGCTATGTCATACTGAACTAGCTATTGCTACAGAATTAAACATCACTTCTGCAGTATTAGTGTTTTCTTTACAGATGATTGGATTTTTCAGACAGAGGGAAGAGTCATAGTTGTAGAAGCAATAGAATTGAAAGCTAGTACAGTTAAGTGTGCTGCAGGCAGGATGCTGTTATAAAACCTATATTCAACTGTCATTCATCTCCCTTGTAGTAAAGTTAATGAGATCCTTATCCACAATAGGGCTTAGGTAAAAATATTTCTGGTTTGTTACAGGTAGCAGCTAGAAGATTGTGGCTTAGGTGCCCATGTTCTGGGCACTGTGCAAGTAGACATTAACTGTTCTCTTGCTAAGCAACTTTCTGTTATATAATGTGAATGAAGTTGATGGCAGAAGGAATGGCAAAGAAAAAGGTTGGAGAGAACCTGTTTCTCAGGAGCTTTCTTTGAACCACTGTATACTTGCTTTTTTTTTTAGGGACTGAGCACATTTATGTAAACTGAGCAACTGTTTTCAATTTTAAAGCCTTCCACTGTATTGGAGACTTAAAGAAGGGCTTGTGTGCCCCAAAAATACATCTTCCAGTATTATCAGTTTAAGCAGCTACCTCTTTCCACAAGCGTTGCCTCACCTATCCTTAAGTTGCTGCAGCTCCAAAAAACATATATTGCCAGAACATGAAAAGAAAACAATGTCTTGGCCAAATGTTAAAGCACACAGAATGACAGAACAGTGAGGTGAATTATGCTGCTTGAGATAATTCGATCAATATCACTGAGCAAAACTTCATACAAAAAATACTTAGTTATGTGCTACAGGGTGGTTCAAAACAGTGTTATTGTGATAATGCTTCCCCTACATTCATTAGTACAGTGTGATATTGAGCAGATGATCATTTCAGTTCCTATTATGTTGGCAGATGATGTAAAAACCAATTATTTTGGGTTCAGACCTCTTCTACTGCTTTTTATTCTTATTTGCAGATTTTTTGTTTGAGTAGTTGAAGCTTTGGGGGAAGGAGAGAGGAAGGAAGAATGCTATCAACAAAGCTATAATTGCTTTTTGGAATTTGTAAAAATAGCTTAAAAAAATATGTAGTCCAACTATGCCCATGTTATATATCAACAAACTACAGAAAGCTTGAATTGCAAACTATCCATCAGCACATAGTTTGCCCTAAAGTCATTAAGGAAATATGTTATCATGGTTATTAACTGTGAGAAATGGTTTTTGTGTAATCTGTTCAGGGACATTTAGAGCGTTAGGTTTTTTGAAATGTTACTTGTAGTCATAAGTGTGGCTGGGTTTTGAGGGAGGGGATTTGGCATAGAATGCTCTGAAGAGAACAGAAATGTCTGCTGATTAGGATTTCCCACAGAAAGGAATACACGTATAGACGTAAGTTTGATCTGCTTTTTTAAGGTGTAGAAAATGCCCTTTTTATATTTTTGTACATCTGCAAATGTTTGTATTTGTATATTGATTGGAATAAAAACATTCAAAACAGAAACTTTTCATGTGTTCTTTAGGTTTAAGATCGCTTAAGGTACGGGAAGTGCATCCAGTTTCTTGGTGATATGTGTCTTCCTCTCTGGTTGTATATGCAGAGCATGTGGTTTTTTCCTAACAGTACCCCTTTCTCGAATATCTTGGTGTTGGATGCTGAAATGAGATGTCCTTTCAACACTTGTTTCATTTGAGGGGCATATAATATTTTGTGAAAATCCAGCACTTACCTAAACTGAACACCCAGAATCGCTGTTGAGGGAGATAGTAATGGAGGGGAAGATTAGTAATTCATATCTCTAGCTTTGATAAATATAAATTATCCTCTGCTCAAGTATGTTTAAATTCTACAAGCTAGTCTTATTATAGAAAATATAGTTTTTTGCTATGTCCAAAATGTTTGTGGATGTAATACAAAGGAAAACTAAGAAAATGTACTAATTAAAAGGGAAACACTTAACAATTGATTATTAAAGGACTACTGTTGTTAGGTCACGAAATGATCAAATGTATTGAGTATCCAGCTAGAAGAAAGCCCGATAAAAAGGTGTGATAATTCATGAAGAGTGGAGGGAAGGTTTTCACCTTCAGAGTTCTTAACTTCAGCTGCGTTTTGGCAGTGTTACTACCGTTTCCTTCTCTGTGATACAAATTTGGGTGCCAAATGCTGTAATGTTGTACAGATAAGTGCTTAAAATACAGCATAGTGACTCTTTTGATGCAACAGACTGGAAGTTACTGTTTCTGTCTGAACCACTGTGTTGTTTGAAGGCTCTGCATGCGAGTGCTGTAGTAACAGGTAGTAAATCAGCAGATGAAATTGTTTTGACACCTTAGGTCACTTCAGAGATTACTGGGAGAGCTAAAGTTCCAGGCAAAAAACCTAAAATGGCCTTGGTAGTTCTTAACTGCTCAGTTGCCTGGTGGAAGGTGGACTGGGGGATTTTACCCACTTGTGGTACGTGTCCAGAGTATTGGAAGACTGGGTTTGGCTTTTGGAAACATGTTTCACTCCAGTAGCAAAACTAAGACTTTATTGATGATTAAACATTATAACCCACCTTACCAATGTCATCAGAACATTAAGTTTGAGATTAATCAAGCTAGCCTGCATTTTTCGTGATGTTTCAAAGCTATGTTACCTGGTTTCATGCAGCTGATGATGTAGATCTTTGAATGCTGGTGAAACTTAGAAGAACCTACTTGGTACGGAAAGACCTGGCCAGTTGTTGTGGAGGTGGTTAAAAATAGTTAATAAAGCGCTAAAAGATTATGTAGAAGTTATGGTGAACTGATAAGGTGGTGACTACTGGTAAAAAGCAAAACCTGAAGAGAGGTTGAATCTCAACAGAATGACACATAATAAATTTTTTTGTTTATTGCCAGGCAGAGGTAGATGGCTTAGAAAATTCTGCAGCATTAAAACCTATCAACCTTCTCCACACTCCACCCCACTTAGTTGCTGATATCTTTTGAAAATATTTGTGAGCAGTGAAAAACTGCTACACAGGAGTGACTTTGCTAAGAAAGGACCTAATTGGAGAGTGCTTTCTATAAGAACTTTGGCTTTTGTAGTTTAGGCAACTTTTAGGTTATGCTGTTCAGCTTTGTGCTTCTCTAGTATCACCGGCTGCTTTGAAAAGTAGAGGCCTATGATTTGATCCTTAACCAAAAACTGGACTTGTAAAGGAGCCTACCTGTCAAAATACTAGTTCAAAGTTCCGATAAACCTCATAGTTCCTTTCTGACAAAGTAAAGATTTGATGTTTCTCTATTTACTGAAAAGTATGGCATTGTTCTTGGTCATTAGCTGAATGATACTGAATGAAAATGCACAAAAAATAGGTTGTGTATCTTAGAAATAATTATTCAAACAATGAAAGCCAAGTAGAGATGTTAGGCATTTTAATCTGCACTGACAACCCCTCAGTGCAGCTGTTCCTAGTCTTGTTTTGTGATCTTATTTGAGTTGATTTTATGCTGTATCTAAATCTAGATCCTTCAATTGCCAGCAGAAAATAAATTCTACTTAGCTTACAAGTCAAGCTGTGATTCTTCTGTCTTTTGTGTGACTGATAATCAAAACTGTACAATTGGGATTTAGCTCACCATTTTGAGACTGAGCTGGAGACAAAGTAGACTTCAGTTTGCTCGCCAGCTTAGATGAATTTGAATTTGCTATGCGGGTCAACACACAGAATGCATAGAGTATGTTAAATATATTAAAAAGTCATTTTAATTTGGCTGAGTTTAGCCACAAATTTATTATATTCCAACTTGAAATGTACCCTTCCACTGGTATAAATTATAATTATAGTCTAACACAGATTTACAGGAAATAGCTTTTTTTAATGCTGATTGCCAGAAGTAGTAGTTTAAATATTTGCTGTTGCACCACAGCCAAATTTGTTCCTGTTCCAGTACTTTAGTGGGTTTTGAGTTTTCATGATGCCTGTGATGGAATATCAGATACTCTTACTGTTCTTAATGTAACTTGATAGTTTAGATGTCTTTGGATAAATCCTCGTCTGACACTTTTTGCCTCTGCTTCCAATCCAGTGCCATGTGACTTGGGTACAGAATGCTGGGAAGTAACTTCATTTTTGCATCTATGTGAAAATAATGGTCTGGCTGTATCACTTAAGGATTGTAAGCAAAGTCTTAAGAGACGCTATAAAGGATTCAGCTGTCTTTTCACTTGTCCTTTTCATGATGTTCAATTTTATTTATTACTGTATTGGATCTCTGAAACCTTGCTCCTAGTGGTCTTTCTGCATTTGATCCTGTCTCTAGGGATGGTGTGTTTGCACTTTCAGTCTTCCTGACACTTCACCTTGCCTGTCCTACGAGGAACTTTCCTGTAGTTCTCTGTATGACTTGAGATATTTTGTGCTTGAACAGCTCCTTAGTTGACAGCAAAGTATTTTGGGACATTATTTGTTTGTTTACACCATTCAGGTCATAACAAACTTCAGAAAGTGAAGCTTTTCTTGATGGTTTGTGGCTTCATGCTGTATTAGATCATATGCAACACAGCAGCGTCCCAACAAAAGGTGCTTCAGTCCTGCTGGTTGCCTGCTGACTGGTCAGGGGAGAGGCAGGTGCCTGTTGAAAGATTAAGTGTGCTCTCTCCTGTCATCATAGTGTATCGTACTTGTAAGAAAAACAGAATCCGCAGATCTCCCTAACTTTTCTGAACCGCTGTAGTAATTTTGTAATAATTACTTTTAGGTATTATTTGTGACAAAAGCTGAATTCTTTGTCAAGTATGATAGGTACAAACAGAGCAGTTGGGTTTCTGTATTCTGTTTGACTAAATTGGCTCTTTCAAGACCAGTCTTCACCTACTGACGTGACTGCTCCTATTAAGCATAAAAACTGAAGCTGCCTGAGTTTAATTCCACAACTAACCAAGTTCTTTCCTTCTTTGACATGAATTAAAAAGAAAGAGAACTTCCCATGGGCAAATAAAATGCCTTTGTATTGATACAGGTAGCTTTGAAATCCAGATTAACTGGAAGGCATCGTTTGTAGATTTGTTCATCCAGGTGGGCTAAGCAAATGGACAAAAGGCAACCTTAAGGTTGCCTGAGGAAGACTTGTACATTTTCTGGGTACAATGCTTGGTTACTAGAGCTGGATCTGTTTTCTGTGGCCAGGAATATGTCTAGAAGCTCTGGATTAATAACAAATAATAAATATTAGGTAAGGCAAAAAGTCTCATGTGTTTTGTGTTGGCTCTTCAAGCACTTTAAAATTGTCTACTAATAAATTGGGTCCTAAGAGTCCCACTACCTTTAACTATCAGGTGAAGCCATCTGCTTACAGTTCCCCCAGCCCTGGAGATGAGGAACTCTTCCTGGCTGGACTAGCACAGATGTATCTACATACAACAAAGTTGAGCAGTCTCATTTTCTAGAGTTGGCGTGGCCATTATCAAGGCTTGTGTCTGGAGAGAAAAATTACTTTCCAGAATCTCTCGTTGTGGGATTGTTCATTTGATCAGCCCCTGGTGTCCTCTGACTTCGTACAGATAACTGGATAGACTAGCCTTTACATAAATGAGAACCTGCAAGTTCTCCCGCCTGCCCTCTGCAATGTTGGACTGACCTCATTTCTGTTCTTTAAAAGGGAGCTTTACAGATTGACACTGTGTTTCATTCCGTTACATTAATTAAAGTAATTCAGATATAGAAAAGGTCTCAGCCACCTTAAAAAACCCTACTTTGTTTCTGTTAGTTCTGCAGTTTGTCTGTCTCCGATCCCTTCTCTATACCTTTGCTCCTACATCTATAGCGTTCTTTGCCTGGTCATCTCATATCTCTTTTTTCCAGCAGGGAGAGGCAACAGTCTCTCCCCTAGGATTTCTTATATATTCTTTGCTAATTATTTCCCACTAATATACCTCATTAGGTATTATTTATTAAGGAGAAAATATCTAATGGATTTCTAAGATGGAGAATAGGTTCTATGTTGTACCATATTTGTCTCTTATCTTCCTCTGGCTTCTAGGGACAGTGTTAACTAATTTTCGACTCTGCGGAAATGGTTGAGATTCAATGTTGCATAAAATTTTTTCCTCCTCTTTCATCTTGTGTAGTGGCATGAGGGATGTGGTGTTATGTATGTACGTGTATATGTATATGTTTAACTATAAAAAATTTTCAAAGTGGAAAACGGGAAACTTTTCAACATCAGCTATCCTCTTTGTAGCTAGAAACTGCTGTCAAGATCCCAGAACACAAAGTGGCAGCTTAAAGTAGAAAACACTTAAACAACTGAATAACCATAGCAAGGAGTAACATTGGCTCCTCTTGTGGAAGCTTCAGGTTTCAGATAAAAGTCTGTCTTCTGAAAGAATATAAACGGTCTTGTCTGAAGACGATTCAAGACTTTGCAACCCTTTGTTTGAAAAAGTCATCAGCCTTTTGCATCTAAAGACAAAGCCGTGGGAGTGGATACACGCAGATGGAGGTGAATGGATGCTATAGATGCTCACTGCACCTTTGACTTTCATCTCTCTTACTGAACTCTTCTACTAGGCTACCTAGTAACTTCAGCAGAAGGACTTCTGCAATTCAGGTTCTCTTGACACCAGCAGTTGTAGTTGGTACCACGTTTAATTTTGCACTTCCCTCTGCCTGGCCCCTTCCCTCCCCCCCATCCCCCCAGCCAACAATTCTAGCAGTATTTGGGGGATTATTTTTTTTTTTTAATGCTAATGTTCTAGAATTACAGGAATCGATGTTGGTGCACTTCTGAGATGTTTTTTAGAGAAACTATGGTAGACCAGATTATGATTATGTACTAGCAGGCTAATGGATGCCCTGAAAGTGTGGAGCTGCTTTGGACCTACTCCAGCACCATTAGACAAGTACCGTCTGAAATAGTCCTGACTTGCATTAGAGGGAAGCGATTCCTTATGAAACCGCATGGAGTCATAAAGGTATTAGTGGTTTTTTCTGCTGTTGATGTTTTATTACAGTTCACAGTGCAACGCTAATGGTCAACGTCTCAATTTGAATGCATACAATTCATGTTTTCCCGTTCCTGAGAAGACTTTCAGTAAAGAGAAGAAGAAAACCAAAACCGCCTAGGTGATATGCAGGTAAACTTGATTCTGAAATGACCACATTAAGTGCTATGGTTAGTTAATGCAGTTTAAATGGATGCTTACTGTGTTACTCTCTGGATATTTTAGACGAGTCTGGGAAGCTGGGCACTTACCGTTGTGTGCCCAGATATAGATATGCCAAACTTTGCAAACTGTCAAATAACTGTCTTCAATACTAAATGTTCCTATAAATAAAGTAACAGGATAATATGGCCTCTCAGATATTTTTTTTCGTGCATGTTGGACTCTAATACCAGCATGAGCACACACTTGTTTTGTAAATGCAGATGAATTAAAAGTTCTGGCTATTTTTACAGACTCACAGGCCAGCAAGGCCAGCTTTTCTGTAAGGCTGGAATTCTAGAAAGTCACCATTTGAAGTCAGTTGGTCCAGGTATAAAAGATGGAATTAAACCTAAGTGTAAAATGTATTTAACTCAGAGTAGTTGGAACATTAATACAGGTGAGCTGTTTGCCCTGCTGTGTGGATTTCCCCTAACTAGTCCCCAAACTTAAGTCTGCTGTTTAGACAAAAAGCATCAAAGGTAGCTTTTGTGTGGTTCCCTCTGTGAATTGCTTTGCTGTTATTGAAGTGCTTGTTGTTGACAAAATGTGTTAAGTGAACACATGGGGATAATTGCTATTAATACCTATAGTACGTTTTATTCATCTTCAATTAAAACAATAAATATCAGGACACAGTTATGGTATCTTTCCCTGTAGGCCCATACAGGGAGTTACAAAAGAAAGCTGACAGTTATTGCCAGGTACGTGGTCAGTGCTGCTACCCTCATTAGCTCTGGGATTGTCTGGCATAACTGTCGTGTAGTTTTCCATTTCTGTGGTCAATTATAAGGTATAGAGGAATATAAAATGATGTGACCATCATGATGTAATGCTACTGCACCCTTTCAAGTGAATTTTCTCACTTTGTGCGTAGCTTTTCCCTGCCTTTTCCTATTTGAGAGAACACTGTGTGTACTGGGAAGTTGCTTAGACCAAACTGAAATACCCTTTTGTTTCCCAAACGGCAAGCCTATGAAAAAACACTGATGAAATTCTAATTTCTTTTTCCAAATCTTTTTGAAATGAAATGAAATTCTAAAATTTTTTCAAGACAACTTTTCCTAAATCTTTTTGAAATGAAATTCTAAAATCTTTTTGAAGGAACTTAGGCTTACTTTTAGCCTTTTTGAAATCTGAAGATGCACAGTTTTGTTGTGAAGTGAAGCCTCGTTGCATCTCAGGCTCTTGTGTAAATTCTGCAAACCAGATTGCAAGAAAAATAAATGCCCTGGAAGGGAAATAAGTTTGAGTTTTATTTCTGTACTGCTTCACATTTGTGTTCTTCATCAGTATCCTCCCTCACTGGTGTTTTTGCCTCTAATAGCTGTGTCTCAGAAATGTATTCAGCTGTGATATTTCCTAATAAGTCAGAAATTTTTCTGAATTTGTTTCAGTGGATTTTTTTGCTGATAAATGAAAGTAATGGTCTAGCCAGAGAATAGATCTCCTGTTAGTTATACATTTGTTGATAATGCTTCTCTCCATTTGTTTGTATGAGTGCGTCTTGGGATGCAAGGGTGAACCAAGGAAAGAAAGTGAGCCTTTTGCATCAGGTTTGGACACCTCCAGCAGCTGAAAATGGTATTGCAATAGACTCTTTGAGCATTGAAACATGCTCCTCTGTGTGGCGTGGTCTGTCACACGTATAGTAGCCGTTAGACAGCCCAGTAAGTGTGTCTGTATGAAGTTGATAGGGCAGCAGGTGGTGTTGCTTAGAATGTCACCAGCGTGTGCCATACTGAATGCGTATTGTTCATCCCACAAGTCCCTGCTAAACACTGAGATGGGCTATCTGTCAGTCCTGAACCTACTCCTGTGCCATTGAAGTTAACCATATGGCGTGTGAATGTAATTAAAGGACTACTACTTCATTTGCACTTGCCTGCTGTCCCAAGTGGCTAAAAATGCTCTGAATACTTAAAGAATTGCTTAAAAAAGAATGAAGATCATCTTGGTGAACACAGGAAAAACTGATAGGATGCCCTTCTCAGATTGAATTACATATGGTGCCACAATAGCTTCTGGAGACTGAAGTGATAGACTGAATTTACAGATGGGGAGAAAGTTTTCTGGGGGGGGGGGGGAAAAAGGTGTCCTGCTTTAGCTTGAACTGTATACTTGCTTCATTTTGGCAGTCTGGAACTTTTTGTCAGCCCTAGTCACTGCAAGAGGCTTGGCAACTGCTGTCTTCTGGTGGGAGGGCCTAGAGTAGGCAGAGTACTCCACGTGGGGCTTCACAAATCCAGAGAGAGGGAAGTAATCATTTCCCTTGACCTGCTGACTACACTGTCACTCATACAGCCCAGGAGGCAGCTGGCCTTCATTGCTGTGAGGGCACGCTGCTGACTCATGTCCAAGTTGTTATTCACCAGGGCCCCCAGATACCGCTCTGCAGAGGCCAACGCTTGCTCTCTGCTTTCTCAGTTCCTGTGTTTTTTAACATACGGATCAAGTTCAGCTTCTGTGACTGAGGGATTGAATCCTACTATATACTTGGATTAATACATACCCGTGCTGCCGGTATAGTTATGATGGATAGTCGTTGCTAAATTTCCACCTTGATAAAAATGTTGACTTTCTTATAAGGTGAAGATTCGATTTGTGTGTTTGGTCACACTGTGAGTTTGTGGTTTAATTGTTGTCACGCTGCAGGGTCGTGGTTCACTCTTTGCTGCCATGGTGATGAATCAAAGGTTATCTGCAAACCAGAGAGTTGTGGTAGGTGCAGTTTAAGATGAGCTCAGTCTCTTAATAGTGCCTTTAATACAACTTAATCATCAGCAAAAACATTTTCTTTAAAAAAAAAGATGAAACCAAACAACTAATTATTTGTGGGTAGAAAAAGGAGCAATGGTGCAGTCAACTTTATTGCTCCTGTTTCTTCCTAAATTCCATGTAAGGACAAAATCACTTGAGAGAATCATCACATAGCGTGGCTTATTGTAGCATGTAGCTTCATAATAGGATAATGTTTAGCAAAGATAATTGATTTATGACTCCAACTGGTCTTTTGCTTTTATCACAGGTTTTTATTGGGTAACTAATTTGTAATTAAGACTTTTCATGCAACTTTTCCCAGTTTTCAGGAAGCTGTCCCCGACTTGCTAGGCATATAAAACTCCTTGTACAATAAGATGATCTTTCACACTGCAATATTGGAATCTGCAGGATTATTTTTCTGTTCAGATCTGGAAGGGGGAGGTATTTGAAAGGCAAAGCAGCCTGACACAGTGAACTCCATCTGCTATCCTGCAAGCATCCTTCCCTATTGACACGACTTGAATGTCATCTGGTTTAGGTTGAGACACGGGTGGATTTTGCTCTGAGTCACTGGAACACCCAGATTCAGGTTTTATGGAAGTCATGTTGAGGATTGTGAGTGAAAAAGGACATGGCTTGCTATTTGTCATTATATGGACTGATGTACCTCTTTATGTGCACCAAGTCTAGTTTAAAAAAAAAAAAGGCAATGTGCTACATACAGACACCCCCATACCCTAGTCCCGGAAAACTACCCTAGACAGCAGCATGGTGGGGTTTGGTAACAAATAGTAAACTATCTGGCTTCAGCAATAATTAAGTCAAGGGGGAGACACGGTCCACTTCAGAACTGTGTAATTTTCAACTGTGCTTTTCATTCTTTCCTTAGCTGTTGATCCATTCTGCAGTTTCTGAAAACGCGAGATTTGATTTTCTGCTGTCTTGACCAGCAAGGAAAGAGAGTTTGAAAGTGCTGTTTGCCACTGAGGGTTAGTGACTCGGTCTGAAGTAGACACTTGCATCCCATTTGTAATGCTGGCAGTGGAAGTTGGCTCTTCCCAGACTTTACTAAGTCTGCCTTATACTGACAGTGCAAACAAGCTTGTAAATGATGTGATGAACAGTGAAAGGGGGACAAGGATTAATTTTATATTGCTAGTTAAATGTCCTAATGTCCACACAGACTTTGTTGAAAACTCACTCACATACCATTTATGAACCTGGGGAAAAATGCTGTCTGAATTGACAGCAGCAAATTAAAGCATGTCTGCTGAACTAGCCAAGTTATAAATGAAATCAGAGAGGACACAGGCTACTTGTTGCTTTAGGTTTAACAGATCTTACACTATATATCTCTCAAGTCTTACAGAGTGCTTAATGCAACTCTGAATTTTTTTGTGTAGTCCCGGATATTTTTATCAGTTGAAAACCTAAGTAGTGGCCATGCTTCCCGGAGAGCTGAAATGCTTTCATCTTCCCGTTTTAGATGATGGGTAGATCAAAAGCCTGGAAAGCAAAACATCTCCCTGTTTTAACAAACGCTTGAGCTCGGAGACGTTGGTGACTGGGGGAGGTGGGTATGTGAAAAATGTCCCAGTGAAATCTGCTGGGACATATGGAGCGCTTAAGTTCTTAAATGTAAGACTAGAAGGGTGTCTCAGGCTGTGAAAGCAAGCTTCCATGCTGTCACATCTAGTTGCTCTTATATATGCGCTTTCACAGACTGGTATTGCTTCATCTGTAAAACTGTTGTTTTGTGAAAGACTATTTAAACACCTGGTAGCCCTGCTGGCTAGGGACCTCTGATTTCCAGCTTACAGGTATATTTGGTAAACCCATACTATTGAATCTTAAGTTGAATTGTCTTCACTTTGAATTTTTCCTTTCTGACGTCATGATTGTCACCTCTTAGTGCATCTGTACTGTCGTGGTTTTGGCCAGATTGACCAACCAGAACGACAGATGGCCCTCCCCCTGCCTCTCTCCTCAGGGAGGAGAGGAAGAGATGAGATTTATGAGTTTAGAAAAAAGAACTAAACTACTTTAATGAAAATAATAATAAATAAGAAAATAGTAAATAATAATAGAATAATAAAAATTAAAGAAAAAAGTATACAATATATACAAAACCATACCCAGCTCCCAGGATGACGATCACGTCACCAGCAGACACAGGGAAAGTCCCAGACTGGAGTCAGCGACAGACAGGAGCTGAATTCCGGAACTAGAGTCAGGAATGCTCGGATTCCTGTTGAAGACAATTCAACAGACAGGGTCCCTCCTCAGACGTCAGCCATTGAAGAAAAACGAGACAGGGCCGCCTTGCCCCTTTGATCCCTCAGCTTTTATACTGAGCGTGATGCCTATGGGATGGAATACCCCGTTGGTCAGTTTTGGGTCACCTGTCCCGTCCACTCCTCCCTGCAGGGGGGACCCCTCCATGCTTTTCCGCTTCCGACCCTCTATCGGCGCAAGCAGCGAAGTTAGCTGACCTTGGTTGTTATAGCAGTAAGTATAAGCAAGAGCCTCTGTGTGTACCATTTCTTGGTATAATCAGGACTTATCACTCTGAGAGTGAACAGTTTCTGAACAATATGCTGTTAATTTCAGAGTTTAGTCAGAAGAGGCCCAGCTAAAAAAATAAAATTACAAATCAGAAAATTGGTTCTGTTTTACCTGAAACCAGGACATGTACACAGTAGCTGTATTTCTCCCTTGCCCTTCACTGGGCTGGGTTTAAGTTGGGCGCTCTTTGGTAATACTAAACTATCGGAGCTGCCTTCTGTCCTGCTTTGTTGTGAACACTTGTTACTTAGGCTTTCAAATCTCATACCAAATACCCCATCAAATCTCACACATAATATCTGTGTCTTAGTAGTGTTTTAATTATTAAAATGTAGAAGAATTGTGTGGGGTTTTTTTTCCCCATCCAGACACATGGGAAACAGCATGGAGTTCCTTAGCTGCATGTGGTTCCTTTGCCACATGTGGTGGCATTGTAAGTGTTCCCAGTGGCTGGCAGAGTAATTAACCTGGCTTTAATTATTTGAAATGCTATATTTGAGGATACATATTATGAACATTGAGGCATTAGGATGAAATTAATTCCATCAGAGTGGCCAGGAAGTCCTGTAGAGCAGACTTGTAGTGCACTTGAAATTCTACCAATTAGTGCCGTGAACTCTTTGGGCGCTGCTGGTGTCGCTGGCTGGTGGCTGAACAGAGCACCTTGAGTCAGTCAGGCATTGCTGGAACTCTAATTGCCTGTTTGCTCCAGCCTGACGTTCTCCTGCGGCCTGCAAGGGACCTGCTGCCTGGGGCTTAGTTAATGATTTGCGCTGCTTTTAGAGCCTGATGATTTTTGCATCTGAATTAGATACTTTTGTGTTCACCAACAACAGGGATGGGAAGCTGGTAGTTTTAACAGTAATAATAGTGGTTTTGGATGAGACTTTACTTCAACAGTATGCAGCAGAAGCTGAAACCCTATTGCTTTACTCTAACTCATTTAACCCTATTGCTTTACTCGAACTGCTGTTAGCAGGGCCCAGGGGGACAAAATGCGCTTCCCTCCCAGCATTTTGCACAGTAGAGGTACATCCAGAGATGAGCCAGGGGATAACCTGCGCTGGGACGGTCTGTAGGGTTTCTGTGGCTGCCCCTGCCAGGGGCAGGAGAGGAGCCACAAGGCCAAGGACCACTCTGAAACTGGAAGGTTTCTCCTGGTGATGTGTTCTTTTATACAAATAATGAGGTGTTTGCTAGGCAGGAGAGAGAATCCACCATCCTCATTAAGCTAGCTGGTGGGCAGCAAGCAAGGTTTCTGTCCCTGCTCCGATTACTTTTTCAAAAGAGAAAAACTTCAGTGGGGGATGTTGAGCGCCAGACTAGAAGAGACTGGGTAGGCATTACTAATCTCCATGTTGAAACACCCTTGTACAATGGAGGCAAAAAGTGTTTGAAGGTGAAGATTTGGGGTTGGCTTTTTTGACTCCCTGGTACGTATTCTCATTTTGCTTAGTAATTCTGCAGATGATTTGTGCCTTCGTACAAAATAGCAACAGGTCCCTGACTCATTGAAGAATGAGAAAATACTGGCAATTGACAACTTTTTCAACATGGATAACTCTTTCCAGACCAGATATAGTCACGGTAAATTCTGTCTGATTTTGCTATGTCAATTTAGTCCTTTGTGGCAACTTTGTCTGCTGCCGAGCACGTATTGCTCTGCAACTCCGAGGTGTCCGTATTTCACTGCTGAGCAAGTTATTAGATGTCTTGACTGTGCTTCACCAAATGTACAGTATAGTATGTCTTAGGATCTTCCAACATAGAAAATGGTCTAAAGCTTAGGTGCTACTTCCTATTATTACTACAAAGTAGTAGGTGTCAGAGGCATGGTCGAGCCAGGCAATGGGGAAAATTTAAAACAAATCCTGCTGTAACGTGAGAAAGAAATGGCACCTCCCCAGTAGCCCAGATCCGTTAGGTGCTCACGGAACCCGAAAAGTTGTAAAGCCCATGCCATTACTTTTGGCTGGTTTCCTAGCGTGCCTGAAATAATGAGTCAACACATGACTAATCAGCTGCAAGCCCCATAGCAGAGGGCCAGCTAAGCACTGGTCGATGCTAAACCTGCCAGTCGCTGAAGCACAGCACAAGTTAGACAAACAGCTACTGTCTCGTAGGATTTGCAGCCTGAGCGCTCTCGCTGATGGTGCTGCCAGATATGTTGAAATCTGAGGGTTTGCGGGTTTCTTCTCTTTCTGAAACTAAACTCCACAAATCAATGTTGCCATGGAGAAGTGCCATGTAATCATCAAGGGCAGACAATGGACTAATTAATTGTAGAAATCTGACTGCAGTAGTGATAATACCCCTGGGATATAAAACAGTTACCATTAAATTCGAATAGCCGTTTTCAGGGAAGCAGTATTTCCTTCAATATAACATCGTGCTGGCTGATCAGCTGTGACACACGAAAGTTAGGCAGTGATGGATGCGTAACCGAAGATGTGGATGCTCAGCTAGTCATGAATGAACAGACACATCTGATTTCTGCCTTCTTTTGTACAGATGTGTGGGCACAGGAAAGTGTATAAAAGGTCCTTTTATGCCCAGAAACATGCATGTGCTTGGTTCACAAATGTGTCAACTGAAGATATGTAAAAAAGTGTTTTGTTGTTTGCCATTTTATTGGTCTAAACATGATACTCTGGTGAAGGGAACTTGTTGATTGCCATAGGATTTCTACTTAACTGTTCTCCCCCCCTTTTTTTTTCTTGCTCACCCTATTCAGTTTTGGTTAGGAAAATCCTTAGTCCTGTCTTCCTGTCCTAAGCTGCTTGCTGAAGAGCATTATTAAGGAGCAGTATGTTTAAATAGAAGTGCTACTCTATTAAAAGTGATGAAAAATAGTTCACAAAATGCATAAAGAAGTTAAACTAGTTTGGGGAACTGCATATAAAGTGTGAATTCTAAGGATTTTGAATTGTGGTAGCATGAAGACACTGTTGAGTCTCATATCAAGGGCACAGCAAAAATCTCAAAAGGCTGGAGAAAGAGGTAAAAGATCAAGTTGTTTGCAACTTGAGAAGGAATTTTCAGTTGTTAAGGAAAGCAATTAGGCACAGCAGGCAGCCTGCTTTGCCAAGGGAAGAGGAAAAGGGGAGATGCCACAAACAGCGTATGGCTAGTATGTCAGAAGGCAGCTGGGATGCCCTTTTGGTGTACTCTGTGCAGCTCAGAATGTGTAGGCTCATCAGTCAGTGCAGAAAAGGGCAGAGAGCATTTCTGACCTGATGTTCAGAAATGCCTTTGAAGCAAAGACCTGGGCTTTTTTAGAAGGATGCAGGGATGTGTCCTTTCTGGGTATAAATCTGAAGTGGCACGTCGTGCTTGTCCAGGCCTGGTTTATATCCCCTGCATCTCTACTCCTGCACCTCAGTAGGAAATGTCAACCTGTAGTTACAGTGGAGCCTGGATTGGCAGCATGGAAGAATCCGGAAAACAAGCGTCCAGACCCATTACTGGGTCCCAGGCCCATGAATAATAAAGAAAACTTCAACTAATCAGAAGGCTTGCAGGAAATCCTTCACAGCGCCAAGGCATGTTGAGCAGGACACTTATAAAGCTCTTCCAAGTGCTGGGTAAATTGAGAATTTACCCAGACTGGCCAAAGATGCGTTTCTGCAGCCGCTTCAGAGTTTGAGCTTCACTTTCAATTCTAAAGGCGGATTTGTACGTGCCTAATGAGATCTGTCTGGTCTCCAGCTGCGTGTGCCGTTACAAGCAGTGCCGGCCTGCCTCAGCTCTCTGGCTCTAAGGAGGAAAGCAGAGCTCTAATGAGGGGCTTGGCTGTGATTCCCACCCCCCTTCTGCAAGCGGGGGGCTGCCCGGCCAGGCAAGGAGGGGTGCAGCAGGGTGGGTGAGGGAGGGAAGGTGGCTGCGGGGGGGTGGTGTTTGCTATGAGCGTAAGGAGAAGGCTGCTGTGGGCACAACTTGGACCTTGGGGAGGAGGAGGATGTTGTCCTCACTGATGGCTCTAGCGGGTGCCTTGATTAGACTCTTGAATTTTTTGGGAAGTATATTCAACGGGGAGGGCAAGTCTGCTGTGCGTGGACACTGCTAGGCTGCAGTTGTGAGGGCAGGACTGAGTGCACACAGAGTGACTGGCTTCAGGGGGCAAACCTGTCGTGCTTCTGCACGTATCTGCAGTGGGAAGACCTGGCTGTTGTTGCAGTGAAGTTACTGGGCTGGATTAACCACCAGTTCGAACTGGTGAAGGAAACGCTGCTTTGTCAAGCCTGTTCGTCATACCAGGGCTTGAAAAACTGGTGGATTTGTAGTGAAGTCGAGCTAAGGGGGCATTTGAGGAGAGCTGGCATTTGCAGAGCAGCAGACCTTCCTCTTTGTAGGTCATCTTCTAATAAATCACATTGACATTGAAAAAAAGAAAAAAAAGAAAAGCAGATGCCTGTTTCTCATAGTTGTCTGGTTATTTTGCCCAGTTGTTGCAGCAATGCCGCAGAGAACCCTGCCAAAGGGAGCTCATTTACACAGGATTCCTGGTCCTTATCTTGTATAGCCATGAGCTTGTATATTAGAGTATCCATTCCTAATGGAGAATGAGAATGATAAATCGAGAAGGATGATGCTTGGGAATAAGTGAAAAAACTAGTGGAGTCACTGAAACGCTTTGAGGGTGTTTTAGTCACAGACAACACTTTTATGCAGATAAATAAATAACAGCACAAGAAATCTGCAAGAGGCTGCTGCTTGTGGTTAAAGAACAGTGAAAAGTCAAATTAGCATAGAAATGAAAGGTAATAGATATAAGGAAAGGAGGAAACTAAAGTTGCACCTGTGCTAAACAGAATTGGTAGGGTCAAGTGTTTCTGTTGACCATGAAATAAATAAATCAGAGTTCCAAATAAGTTGGTGTTGAAAAACATGTACCTAGAGGAGAACATAGCCTTTGTGCTACCAGAATAGCTCTGTTGAATTCAAAGCTAGGAAAAGCTAGCTGCCCTAGATGAGCTCCTTATAGAGAAGAGCAATAGAAATGCTGAACACAACCTTGCCCCAAAAGTCATACAGCACCACATGATAATATGGTAACAAAGGGAGGTCGTGGTCCCTGTGCGGTGGCACAACCCTCTCCTGGGCTACTTGGTGCTTGGCACAATTTCCCCCCCAGCTGGGTCACGTACCAACCTAACATAAGTCAGGCATGAATCGTGAAAGGCAATGGACCAGATTGTTATGGCTTACCCTTAATGCACCTGGCTCCCGCATCGCCTGTGGCTTGGAAACAGTAATGGCAATCGATTGCCCTCTGACAGCCCAGTACACCCATCCCTGGATTGTGGACTAAAGGGGGATGATACTAGAACTTCAAAATCAAGCAAGTTCTGGGCTTGCACAGCTGGTGGAATGTACCAGAATATTTCATTGTCCAAGTTGGTCCAGAATGGAAAAAGTACCTGACAAAAGTCAATTATCTCAGACCTTATAAACAACAACCCTAAGCAAGACCCTTTGAGCTCTCCTGGATCACAGTGAGCTGTAACCAGCATCTGCCCTGAGCTGTGATGCCCCTCAGGCATAATGAAGGGCCAGGGAGAAGTCAAACTTCTCCAGGCTCAATTAGCTCCCGTTGAGGAATGCAGATTCCTTGTAAGTGTTTACTTTAAACTCAAGAAGAGGGAAATTTTAGCTATAGGATAGGCTCTCTCATCCACCTCTCTACCTAGCTATGTTTTTGAATATACACATTGCCTCCCAAGTGTGGGTGCCTATATATTTCACAGGGTCCAAATATTTCTGTCTTTGTGTATGTGGAGTTGAAAGCGGCCACCCATCGTCTCACTGGAGTCACCCACTGCGAAGGGACATTGGTTCCAGTAGTTAAAGACTCAGGTGGTGTGTGTGCAACTCCTTGAATGGGGGGGTGTGTGTGTTTTGTGTTCATATATATGTGCATACATATATTTTGATTGAGGATGCCCTTTAAGTAAGTTAGTGTGAATCTTGTCATTTTTTGAACCTGTAATTAAGTCGCTATTTTAATTATAACATATACTACCAAATCAGCATGTTAGCCCTTAAATTGGTTAATGATTAAGTGCTGCTAAAATTCAACCTTTTGATCTACCCCAAACCCTTAATAAATCTTGAATTGCTGCTAAATCATAACTTTGTCAAACATTTCATCCACGACACCCTGCTGTTGTCTTGCCCAACAAGACGGAGAGGTTTGTACTACTGTGATTTCTTGAGGTTAAAACAAGTTCATCGCTGTCTCACTGCACACCAGAGAGATCTCCTGGAGACCTTCTGCCTTAGAGCAGTCCAGACAGCTGGCACACTCACAAAAATCTTCCATGGGAACTGAAAGTCCTCCGGTATGCTTTAGATCTGGCCTTGCATCATATATGCTCTTAAAAGATTGTTCTCTGCACAGAGTAGATTTGTACCAGCAGGTAGGAAAACCTGAAGACAATCGTGGGCCAGTTTGTATTAGCAGAAAGAAATTCTTCACAGGAACAGGTGGAGTCATGCAGATGTTAAGGTAAAGATGTGTCCTGTACCGTCCCCCCCCGCCCCATTAACAGATGATTTATTTTGGTTCTTGACATCATTTTCATAGTCAAGTAACATCTTTAATTTAAGTATAATTGACCTTTTTCTCACCCCTTTTCAAGAAAAGCAAAAAAGCTTCTTCAATAGAGAGAAGAAAGGTACTCAGGTGTTGTGGGAATAAGTTTGAATCTGAAGCACTGAGGTCTTTGTGATGAAGTGGGGATTTCTGAGTTCTGATGCTCACCCATTAATGCGTCTATCCTGTTTCCAAATTCTGCATATTTATGACAAGATACCTTCATCTCATTTGACTGTGGGATACAGAAGTTGCTATTTTTTAAGTTTAAAAAATGCCGTGTTTTCTAATATAAAATTTCTCATATGTCAAATGCAATTGTGATCAGCTCCATGGAAACACTCAGGACTTAGGTGTATTCTCCACTGTTTTTACTTCATGTAAACATCTTAGACGAAAATTAAAACTAACAGGCTCATCTCTCCCTGTAACTAACCACCTTGTTATAAATTCTTTCATCCTCCTGCTCTACCTCCACCCTACCACTTTCCCTGTCCTAGCAAAAAAACCCAAGCAAACTTCTTCATCAGGTTATAGTTTTACTAATCCTACAGCCAGACCTCAATTCCTTATGACAAGCAGCTGTAAACCTCTTCCCCTTCCTCTCCATTTGGTGACTTAGGACAACACGAAATCATAGTTTTAACTCAACCCTATAGCGGCTGATTTTTGAAAGAGGCTGTACCAGTTTCACAACTGCTTGCTTCCACGATGCATCAAATGCAAATGTTCATCTTATATTGCTGTCAGAAAAGCGACAGATGAGTCAACTCCAATCTAATTGTGCTTGCTTTTTAGGGATGTAGTTTTTTTGGCTGGACCAAAGATTTGCACTGCAGCCGCATGGTTGCTCAATCCTGTCAATGGGAAACAGTGGGAGTATTTAAGTAGGAAAGGGTATAGTGGGGGAGACAGATCACCCATGTGGCAGTAGCCTCCTGTTGGGTTGGATTAGGAATATTCAGTCCGAAATCTCTAACCATTGAAACCTACTGCCTTGTATTCACCTGGAAATTAAAATATATGCTTAGTAGAATCATTTCAATAGGATAAATGCAGAGATTTCATTGCTGCTTCTTGACAAAGATCAGACACAAATTAATTGCTCCTCATTGGAATGGCTGGCCCTTGAAATCTTTCTTCTAGGGAGACCAGTAATTATTGATAGAAAGAGGTGGAGTATGGGCTTGAGCAATAAATGTCTATAGAGTTAATCTACTTAGTTAATTTAGTTAAGTTTTCAGGAGTTAATCTCTATTTCTGATAGAATTTGAAAATACTCCATACTTTGCAAATTCTTTAGGGGGCTAAAAGGGGATCCACTTGTCAAAGTGAACAAACTTCATTGATATAATAGTTTGTTTGGATTTGTGTTGCTGTACCCAAGAGGAGAATCTGGCCAGGAAACACAAGGCCTTGTACTGAGTGACAGAAGAGACTGCACAACACACAGACAGATGGAAACAAGATGATGAAATGGAGAGAAAAAACAAGTTTGTATGGGCAGTTCTGAACCCTTTCAGAAGTTCTGGTTCATTTCCTCATAGGGGGTCAGTGGCAGAAAAGCTAAGCATGTGTCAGTGGCTGAGATTTATTCCCCATGAAGAAGCTGTTAATAGCTCACTGTAAACTGCAGAAAAGCTCTTTAGAGGACAGTAGTGTCACCAGATGATGTATTCTGCTGCATAGACGTTGGGTTTGAACATAAGCCTGCTACCTGTGTGAGTTTGATTTAAAATATCCTTCCCTACCAAGGAAGCAAATCTATTAACTTGATTTGTTTAGGCTTGAATCTGTAAGAGTTGTTACCTCTCCCAAAGCTTAGCAGAACGATCTCCACTGAACTCAAGGGAACCCAGAACGTGATTGCTGTTGTACAGGACATAGTAGACCCCGTGGATGGTGCTCATGGCAACAGTGCAGCATTTTAGAACATGCAGCTGTGCATGTAAACAGGTGCTTTTTGTCAACAGCACTGAAATACAGGTTAACCAACTCAGTCCTTGCACAAATCATTGGCTGCTAGCATAGCTGTCCTCCAAAAAGTTTTCCCCTAATCTCCAGTGACGCCTTTCTCTTTTATGATAAAATAAAATTTAGCTGAATGGCACACTTGTCATCTCTCCTGTCGAATTATCAATTCACTTCCAGCACTGACTTGCCCATTTGAAATCCTGCGCCATCGTGTAGGCAAGGAAGCTGTCTTTGTTTAGTTTGAGCAACTGCTGGGATTATCCATATCCAAGCAGCTTGCTCTTCTTTGGAAAGGGGATGTTTTGGAAGAGGTGGTCTTCTCCCTCCCACCCCCTTTGGCCTCTTAGACTTGGAACCAATAAGTAAAGCAAGTGGAAAATATGACGTGGAAGAGCGATAGAGTCGGGTTCAGAACGGAAATACCAATTTTACAAGTGTTGGATCCTGCAAAAGACTGAGGCTTTGCTAAATTCATGTGCATCAGTATTCTTGTAAAATGGTTATGATGGTTACATGGAAATGCCAGGAGAAGAGTATCTATCAAAGATCAAGCCTGACGCGTGAAAACTCACCCTGGGATCATACTTGCAATCGTGGCTTGGGGTTTGGCTGGTGCTGGTGGTAACTGAGTGACAGGAAAGCCTTTCAGGGTAAAATTGATGCTGCTGTTGTGAATCCTGCTGTCTGGTGCTTTATTACTGTGAAGTTGTTACAACGATTTTTGGTCTAAATGTTGAACCTGCTTTCTAGTTTTCTGCTTGTTTATGACTTGATATAGGTCCATTTACTGCCTTTCTGGACTTATTTTTCATTCTTCATTTAAACACTATCTTAACAGCCCAAGTGCCTGTTTCAGAATCTGCCATTTGTTAAGACTAATGCGATGTATTTTCCCCGCGCATCAGCCATGTCCATTCTGTTTCCTTTTTCTAAGTCAGCATGCGGGGAAGGGAGGGATAGATTTTCCATAGTGTATAGGTAAGTCTCTGAGGACAGCGGGTCTCCCGAAATAGGAAGATGTTCAGCCTCTCACAGAAGTGGCATTGCAGTGTAAAACCCCCAAGAAGGTGTCCTGCTGAGTAATGTGGAGTACTCTGTACTCCTGTGTATTGCAGCAAGGTATGTCAAGGATTGTGCTATACCTTTTTTTCATCACCCTGCTGCTGAGTTCTGTAGCACCATCAAAGGCTAGAGTGAAAAAAAGAGCTTAAATGACATAGTTTGAAGGGGGAAGAAGAAAAAAGCAATTCATATTCTCCATTGGCTTCATATTCTTGTTGCTTCTGTGCTGTTATTTGAGTGTGAATGATTATTGCAGGCATTTAAAAGTCATGTGGTCTCAGGACACTGGTGTGGGGAGGCTGATCTGCAGACTGACAACCCACGTTGGCGTGGAGACTGTGGATGGCTCTGGGTTGTCGTGGTACCAGAAAGTGACAGCAACACTTGTAGATGAAGTGCTGGCTAACAGCAAATTCTCCTCGTTTAGGAGAATTTGGAGTATAGGAGTAGGAGTTAAAAGGAGGGCATTAATAATCAACACTGTCGAATGTGAGCTGTTGGAAGATGAGATATTTCAGACTTCCTACAGTTTTTGTGAAGGTTTCCTGCCTTGTTGGGAAAAGTGGTGCCATCAGTTAAACTTCACTGGCACTAAGAAGGTACTGCTTGGTATGCTGGGCTTGCAAACAACGATTTTTTCATAGAGATACTGGTTTAATTCCCATTTCAATAATCTTATTTTGTAAAGATAGCAGAGCGATATATTTTTCTTTTCATTGAGCTAAAAATTATTCCCCGGTAGAAGTGTAAATGAGGGAAAATTATACTGGCATAAAAGCATCTAAAAATAGCTTCTACCTGGAGATAGCAACCTTTTTGGTGTGCCAGATAAAATTTTGCTTTGCCAAATTATAGGTGAAACATGCCCATGAACCACGCTGGAAGCTGAAAGATTGCCTCTGGGAGGCAAAATGTCACTCAGCAGCCAACGAGCACTGCGTTGCCTCTAAACGAAGGCAGGGCTCCCAGCTAACCTGAGTTCAGAGCATGACCAAAGCTGGGGGCTGCTGCCTCTCCCCAAATGCTACGGCTTCCACGGGTGTAGCGTGTCACCCTGATCTCCTCACAGGCCATGTTGGGCAGAGGTGCCCAAGGCAGCAAAGCCCAGAGACCGCTTTGACTGATCTCTGTTGCGAAGCTATATCAAGAACAAAAAGTGCAGCGTGGGGGAACTTGCCAAAAATGCAGATCTCGGAGTTCATATGTGCAGCTGCCTCTGTGGTTGCAAAGTCAAATAGATCTGGACACTTAAAGAAACTATTCAGAGAACTGTTGCTCAGGTGAGGATGAATCTTCCTGCTAAACCTTAGAACTCATTTTCTGGGAGAAATGTAAGCTTTTCAGTTAGTGTAAATAATGACATGGAAATCATAACAGGCAACTCCAAAGTCCAGGCACATGTTAAAAGGGATGAATCATTGTGTCTGCCTTCTTAAAAATTATTATATTAATACTCAGCATGTATTGACATAATCTCCAGGAAGTTTTCCAGCAGTGTTTTATATCCAGCATTTTTGGATCAATAACACAAAATTAGAAATGGTAAAGCTTTTTTTCTAATGGCTACTGCTGACTGGCTCAAAAACGGTTCCAGTCAACTAATTCTATTCAGAAGCCATTGTCTCTAGTTGTAAGATGCTGATTAGTTATAATAATGTGCTGCCAACAATTGACGAGTCATGCCAATAGTCAGATCAAGAGGTTTGAACAACAAATCTAAATATAGCAGATAAAAAGAAATTGGAGAAACTGAAGTCTATTACCAAGGGCATTGCTAGCACAGCTGTTGGAATACATGAGGGAACATAATAAAAATTGTTTGCAATATGAAAATGTCAGTAAAACCCTGTTGTTGCCTCTTGCAGTGATTGATCTGACAAATAACTTGGGAACTTCTTACTCAAGCATTCTTTTACCTGTGCAGTGCACACTAGTGCCAGGGTATTTATTGTGTGTGAAGTTTTATTTTTACTGCGGAAGGTCAGATTGGATTCTTAAAAAATCAGCTGTCGTCTTCCCCTTCTCCTTTTCTATTTCATTTTGTCCATTAATAGAAGGGGGCATGAAGGCTCTTTCCAGAGACTTCTCAGCCTCAGAGCACGTATCACTATCATGGTATCTGATGTAGAGCCAAGAGCAGTTTGTAGGAGGGCTCATTGGCTTTGGCGTGGTTTAGATGTTTAAAAGGGGCACTGCATCTGGCCAGCAGCTCCCTAGAGTGGCAGAGGGACAAGACTCAGGTACACAGATGTCTTAGGCAGCTGTTGTAGGTCACAGTCCTACAGATGGAGGCTGCTGGTGGATCTGTTGCGCACCACCTGATAGTCTCTTGCTAAAGAGGAAGAAAGAAATGCCAGCTGCAAAGATTCAAGGGAGAAGCCTGGAAGAAGCAAAATCCAGATGTTAATTTGGTTAAGAGAGAAGGAGCAGCTGAACTGCTGGGCCAGCTGGGAGATAAGCAGGGGGGCGGGGGGGGCATGTCTGGGAGGACCGTAACTGGTGAAAGAGGCTAGAACACAGAAATGCGCACCTTCCTCTAACAAAACCTCTATTTGCCAACCTGACCAAGCATTAGGGGAATCAATATATCTAAAAGGGCTGTATCTATTCACTTTGCTCTACCTACCAATATTTTAAGTGAGGGTGTTGTGTGGATCCAGATGATGCCTTTGGTGACAGTTCTTTTATATGTTTTACAAAAAAGCTAAGGACTTTATATGGAAACCTTTTTTTTTTTTTTTTTTTTTCCTTGAAACTCAGAGTGAATAAATGGCCCTTAAAGTTAGTTGCGTAGTTCCTTTGGATGCTCCTACTGTCTGTCAACCCTCAGCATTATTGCAGCAGAGACAACATTCTAGGTGCCATATGACTAGTGAAGACAAATCTCATTTTCAGGAGTTCTTTTTCTTTTCAAGACAAGATCTGCTTATGATTTGTTTGGTGATTTACCAACCCTCAATGCGTGAGTGTGTTTTTTCTGGGCTTTTTAAAATAATAATTTAAAGAGTGGCAACTACTCAAATCATAAGGTATCCTTCATTGGATTCACCTGAGTTTATATCTCCTACAGGCTATTGCATCTTGGTGGTTTGATTCATTAGGAGTGTCCTTTTAGATCCTTATCTACAAACGATGTAAGATGGCTTACAGCTCTGTCCTGGAGTCATGCCTTCAGCTCTCAAGTTCCCTATTTTATTCCTTGTGCAAGCTGCTCTGCTGATAGATAAGTGTTATAATGGGGGTGGGGGGAGGGAAGAAGAATCAGGTGAGTGCCCTGCAGCCGTAGTGAATTTCACAAGAGAAACAGCCATGTAAATACTTCTATTTCAAATTCTTGAAGAGATGCCTACACCCAACAGCTTTGTAAAGGACAACAAAATAACGTAGAAGGTTGGTTTCCACATAGATTTAGGGCTTTAAAAAGTACGTGAGAAGTGCCTGAGAGAAAATGTTAAAAACTTTGCAAAATATGATGATGTTTCTTGTGAGTGTCTGTATCTGTCTTGGCAAGTGGAAATGTTGCCAAACAGTAGCTTCACACTTTTGCTTATGTGACTACAAGAGAAATATTTGGCTGCGGAAAAACTTTGCTGTGAGCATGTGTTAGCCCAGGTTATCTAGCACGGGCTCAGGATTCCTGCAGCCCGACTCAAAGAGGGCTCGGAGCAGCCTCTCTGCTTTAAGGAAATATTCCAAGGTAAGTGTTTGACAGAACAATGATTCTTTTAACTCTAGAAAAAAGAGTTGCATCCCTTTAAGCTCTGTTTAGAGAATGGGACTTGCCTGAATTTGTCCTTCCATTTCTACTGCTGGAGAGTGGTATTTCCAAGCCTTTCTTCCCTCAGCTATAGCAGCTGAAGAATTTGGGCAGGATCACAGAAGAACTGTCTGTGGAAAGAGCGTGTGTCTGTGCACTGACTGCTGCACAGTTATGTGAGTGTGGGTGCTCTGGAGGATGTCATGGAGTGCAATTAGCTGGCTGGTGCTCGCAGGTTGGCACTCCTGAAAGGCGGAGAAGATTCCCTGCAGAACTTGTAGCCCCAGTATAGATGATGACTGATGTCTTGAAAAAACGTTACATGTGACTGTAAACAGCAGATGGAGCAGGACTGTAGGCACTAAAGCCATGGGAGGTTTCCTTGCTCAGCCCACTGGTTACATACCAAGTGTGTCAATGGTTTATTGTAGCTGTTTCATAGCATGTCGTTCAAACCACTGGGTTATATGAGGAAGATGAGGAGTAATGACATCTTCTACCAAATTGTTTTAGACCATGGAGGAATTACTTTGGATGTCATATAAATGTAAAGGTTCAGAGGACTTGCGGGTGGAGGAAAGTGTGATAATTTCAACACCAGAGCTCCACTGAAGGGAGAGAAAACATGCTCATTGGATAGCCACATGCCTCAATAGGTCAGAAGCATATTTGTTGGGTGTAGATGATGTTTAGCTTTGTAGATAGAAGGAAGAAAAATTACTACTAAACTACTTCCTTTGAATGTTACATTCAGCACACATCGCCTTATATAAAGAAAAAAGGAAGACGTTAAGGCAATAAGACAAATGTTAATCATAATTGTCTTTCTTGGATCACTGTTAAGCAGCTGTCTTATTCATTGCTTCATTTCCACTAGGGGCCAATGAATTGGAATTACAGTACTTTTATAGCTGCATCTGCCTGAGCCCACTTTGGAAATGTTAGCTCATCAGCAGGAAACCACTCTAAAATGCTCCACCTTGCTTGTCTCTGATTCAGCACAACCAGTATGCAGAGAAAGCACAGATATTTTTTTCTCTCAGACAGATAAACTGAAAAAAGGACTGCTGTTGAGTGGTACTGCTGGCACACGGGTCAGGGAGCATGGACTCACCTCATGGGAAGTGGTGGATTGCAGCTTGGTTGCAAGCAGTCTTAGAGGGTGAGTATTGTCTGTGTGTGGGAGGGTCCACACAGCTCGACTGGAAACTTAAGATCAAACTGTTTCATAACATTTCTGTTGTTTTCTTTTTCCAGCTGGGCTGTTTGCACTAGGATCTCCTCTTTAGTATTGCAACATGTGTGTCTCCCTCATTACTTTCCTCCTCCACCTCTGTGACTCAGCAAAGACTTGCATAAAAAAGAAAAGAGAATTAACTTGTCAAGTACTCAGAAGTTCTTAAGGTTGAAGAAGTGATGGAAATGCATGTTCAAATGTGAGTAATCCTGTTTTTTGTCCTTTGTCTGCAATGGATGTTGTCAGCCTGGTGTTGTATCTGAGCCTGACGCACGGGAAATAAGCATAGTGTAGGCATAAGGCCATACCAGCCGGGTAAGTTATTGGCTGAAACCAGGCCTTGGGGGTTCTTAGGTCAAGATTCAAGGTAGTTTCAATTGCTGTTGGAAATTTCAAGACATGTTCTCGGCTTCTGGATCAAGAGGCTAAATCATTGCACACAAACCTACCGTGCAGGCAGCCAGGTGTTTTCAGGCTCACTGGAAACAGATTATACAGAATACTATAGGAATAGTGTGTCAGGTGTAAGGGAGGCTGAGCCAGTTAGTTGTGCTGAAGAGCTTTCCAACTCTTTGGAGGAAAGTAAATTATACAGAATGTCTCAAGGGCGATCAATGAATGTCAGTTGCAGCACAACGTACTTGCTAATCCAGCTATGGTGTGCCATCAACTGGATGGGACATTTGCAAATCTTCTGGGTATAGATGTTCACTGCACGTGCTCACAGAAATGAGGACTCACTTTCCTGCATCTGATGGGGGGAGTAAAGAAGACAGAGCCAAACTTCTCGGTGGTGCCTAGTGGCAGGACAAGAAGCAGTGGGCACAAACTGAAACGCTGAAAATTCCATCCAATTCCATAAGAAAATTTTTTTTACTGCTTGGGTGACTGAGCACTGACACACGCTGCTCAGAGAGACTGTGGAGTTACCATTCTTGGAGATATTCAAACCCTGACTGGACACAGTCCTTTGCAACCTGGTCGAGCTGACCCTGCTTGGGCAGGGTTGGACTAAATGGTCCTTAAATCCTCCTTCACACCTCAACAATTCTGTGAAAATGGAGTTGAGTTGTGTCAGACATGGAAGTTTGAATGAGGACAGCTTCAAGTAGAATTTGGATTAAGCTTGAATGAGGACAGCTTCAAGTAGAACTTGGATTAAGGCGGATTAGCTCAAAACAGAGCAACTGTTCTGGGTTTGTGAATATATGTAACAGTAGAGGATCTCCTTGTGATCTTCAGTCTTCTACAGGCTGCGCTCTGTGTGCTGCTTGGCGTAATGAGGATGTGTCACTGCAGACCCTGCTGGGCATTGAAGGGTACGTTCTTCAATGGCTTTCTTTCTTTGGAGGTCTCAAAAGACAGCCTTAGGCAATTACTTGCTTTCACAAATTGGACTTTTCTGGATTTCACCAAGTATTCCACTGTGCAGGCCTTTCAATGTGTATTAAGGGGCTGTTTTGCCTGAAAATGTGGGGTTTTTTTCTCTGCCAGAAGGTGGTAACATCTGCTTCTCTAAACTACATTATACTTGGAAAAAAGAAACCCTGTTTCATTTGGTTTATGCTGTCAGGACTTGACTGATTTTTTTCACAGCCTAGTAGATTAAAATCCACTATATTTAGTCTCTGTGAAAGCCAGTTAGTCTAGGCAAAAGAGAGAAAAATCTGCAAGTACTTTCCGTACTTCAGTTACTGTCCATGAAGTGTTGTATTCAGGAGAGGAAAGTGTACCAGCAGTTTCCCCTCCCACTCAAACTTGAAGATGGACATTGAGGGGATGCTTGAAAAGAGGCATAGGCTGGTTTTGTGCTCTACTAAAGCTGAAGTTTAGTTTTTCATGGCGTATTGCAACAGAACTGATGACAATTTTGACTGAAATTTGGCTGCAAACATGTGTGAAGTGAGGCCACAATGAGGTGATAAAACCAAAGTAGATGAATCCTTGTCATAATGAGCACAAATGATAAATGCATCGATAACTTCCAAGATCTTGAATCCAGCCATCATCAGGAAAAAAAAAAAAAAGTGCAATTGGCTCACAAACAAGTGTAGTAGGTGCGCAGTCAGGAATAGCATACATCTGACTGGCTTGTACTCCGTGTTTCTAGATCACCTACTTTTGAGGAGTTGCACAATTTCCCCATTTCCAGCTGCTAAACTCACAATGTCCATCACTTTCAATCAGATCTACATCTGTAGAAACAAAACCAAACCCAATGATTCTTTGGAGCAAATGTTGCTAATTAAGAAACCTGGTGCCTTCGCATTTGTTTATAGCTAGATGTGGAGTGGTTGGGTTTTTTTTCCTAAATCATTTTTTAATTACCTCCCAAGCATTTGCCTTGCCTATGAAGGAATCTAATTGGTCTTATGGGACTGCAAGCAACACAGGGAAATGCACGCTACTTTTCAATGGTTGCAACTGTGCACAAAACTTGAGGACACTGAGACTTGTGTTTTGAAGCTTTGGAAAGAGTGGGGTCTCTTGGTCATTTTAGCCCTGTAACCTGCTTATTTTGTGAGCTCAACCGCTTTGTAAGGCCCCAGGACTGATTCTTATTAGGCTTTGCCTGAATTTCTCTTAGCCAGTCTAGAGTTTTAGTTTTGTTGGTTTAGCTGCAATCATAATGTTTTTTTTAATGATAAGGAGTCTATTGCCTAATTTCTTTTGCTCTTGCTCCATTTTGCATAACCATAATTTTATACAGGCAATTGTAACGTAGTTATTGTAATGAAACATTTACAGCCATAGCGTTACATAACGTGGGGTAATGCAGACGTGGTATGACAGTAGAGGACACCAAAGAGATCACGGGATGTGGTGGAGAGGAGTAGAGGCACGGGACGATAACAGAAGGGGGCAAAGGATAATACTGGAGGCCTTGGGGCTATTGACAGTTTAACCACGCTCAGTTAAAGAACTGCAGAGTTATCAAAAACATTTTTAGTGGGAACAAAGAGAACAGGTATCAGACTTATGTAGAGAGAGAGTTTCTTACCTATAGCAAATCAAATGTAATATCAAATTGCATATCAATGAAGAAAGATTACAGTGTAAAATTGTGTTAGAAAATGTATGAAGACACTCAAACGCGGGCCCTGGAGGGAAAAGGAAGAAACCATTGGCAACATCCTCCTCAGCAAACGGGAGGAAGAAACCCCATCAAGGAGCAAGATGCTCCTCCTAGCAAAAGGCTGGGGATGCTAACAACTTGTTGCCACCCTGGTTCCCTGTTCTCCCCCACCAGCTGATTCTTGAGGCTGACTCACTGTCACGCTTGAGAGCCAGAGGGGCAGGGTGAGGGAGAGCAGAACACCAGAGAACGCTTTTGTATAGCAATCTTTGACTGAATGACTGAGCTGTGCATTGTATTGTTTGGATAATTTGGACTCCAAAGGTTAGCATCGTTGTAACTGCTCTGTAATAACAGTTTATTGTATTTTAGTTAGGCTGTTAAGATTTTAATTAGTCTAACAATAAATTCTTGGCTTCCGAAACGAAGGGTTTCCCCTTTTGCCCATAATTAGACTTTGAGTGTAATAACTTGTCACATAGGTATTGCAAGGATTGAAGAATGACAAGTGTGTTCGCAGAGAACAAACAAAGGACTGTGCTGATGCACTGAAAGAAATCACAGAGAGGAAGAGACAAAGCCAGAATGATCTTTGTCCCGATGACTAATGATAGAATACTTGCACTGTATTACTTCTGTTATTTTAGCAATCTCCTGAGAAACCCAGCGGGAGGTGTTCCTGGTGATGTATGAAAGAAGCCAAGAAAAGTAACAGCTGTCTGAAAGAATTTTCCTGCGTTAGGTAAAGCAGGGGTATGATGAGGGGAAAAAAATGTTCAGTTGAGATAGCTTGTGTAATTCATGCCAATTTCTGCTCTTACTTTAGTTCACAGTTGATTTGCTTCATACCGTTTTCAGGGAGGGGAAGCACTAAAGGTCTGATTCTTTAACGTTCCCAGTTTATTCTTGGTAAATTTTCTTTCCAGCTGGATAATTTCTGCAATGTGATGGAACTGGGAAATTGCCATGAAGCTGGCATCAACTCGAGCCAGCTACAAATTTAATCAAAGGCAACTGACAGATTAGGTACAACACTGTAATAAGACAGTAAGGAGATGTGAAGGAGACTCAATCCAGCACAGTACATGTTGTTTCTGACCTCCTTGAGAAGTGCTCCAACTCTCAGGCCGTGCATCTTTCTCATGAAAGCCCTATCGTAAACAGCTTCCAGCAGCCATGATATTTTAGGACGATTTAGGTCATACATATCTGTCTTTACCTAGCGCTGGCACCTGAAATTACTGAGTAAACAATTATGTCAAACAATTTATTGCTATGTATTGTGATAATTCCTAAGCAGCAATCAAAGCCTGTCGTGTTATTTGGAGGTAATATAATGCCTTGGGCTTCTCAGAGAAGCTAGTTTTATGCTATATAGCTTTACTGGCTTTCTCTGAGACACCTAATGGAAACTGATGATTGTTACTTAGGGCCAAAGGGGCTGAAAGGTTACTTGCTTACATTGGAAAATTTGGAAACTAATTATTCCTTATATTCTCAATATCTGATCTGGAATTTGAGGAGTGTTTCATGCATAGAATATAAACTTAAATAAATGCAACAACAAAAACAAACCTCAAACAAGGACAAAGTAAACAACTACACATATATAACCTGACAACTAATGAGAATGAATTTGCTGGTAAGTGAAAAAGGTAAATTTGGGACTGTAACTTGCATCAACACTCGGACGCTTTCTTGCTGCTCGTAGTTAAAAGAAATATATTCCATACTGTCTCTCTAAAAATCTTAGCAGTTCTAAAAAGTGTTAAACTAAAATTAAATTTTAGGGTTTTTTCCTCATAGTGACATGAAGAAAGCTTTTTTGTGTATCTAATTGTTTTAGTTTCTTTTGAAACAATTTTTTGGGGGGGAAGTTAAATGATTTGATTTGCTCAGTCTGCATTTTCTGTGTTCACCCCAGGAAAATATTGTCCGTGTTACCAGGGATAGGAACCACACGGCAGTGCAGTAGTGTTGACAGCTTCAAGCTTTCAGTAAAGGTTAGCAAAACTAGAGGCATAACAGCAAGCTGTGACCTAGCTGCCAAGCAGGAAGAGAAATGAGATTGGAAACAGTACAGAAAACTCCCGTGGCTCTTCCACAGCATGTCAGTGCAGAGGGAACAAGTTGAGATCATGTTCTTCATGAGCACTGCTTCAGACCCCGCTTCAGTGCTGGCCTGGGAGGCTCATGCTCCAGACATTGGTGGCCTCTTCTCGAGCAGCGCGTTGGGCAGGATGTAAAAGACCCCATTGCTACTGTTGGACAAGCCACACGTGCAGCTGGGAGTGACCTGGAGGAGCAATGCTCAGCTGTCCCGCGGTGGGCAGCAGCTTGGTTTCAGGGACACATGTCAGGCTGAGGCGGGATAAATCCTGTGCCATAGTGCTGCAGGCAGCGTCCCCGGGCCTTTCCCATGGTATCATCTTGAGCCAGGAAGGCTCAAGGCGAAGGATGAGATGCAGAAGGAGGGATGGGTGCAGCAACTCCAAGTACTGAGCTGGGTCTGTCTCTTTGGGGAGCTGGTGGGAGGGCTGAGACCCTCTCTTGGCTGCAGCGGCAGCCCCTGAGCTTGGGGCAGGGCAGGGACACCCCAGGAGCATCACTTCCCCTGGGATGGGGGATGCCAGTGTCCACCCAGGAGGGGTGGAGCCATCTTGGTGTGCTTCTGAACACTGAGCCTGCGGGATCAAACGCAACATTTGTATGCTGGAGCATACGGGAATAATGGTGATTAGTACAAAAACATGGCAAAGACCCTTGTGCTGTGACAGAGTTCTGCATCGTGCAGGTCCCAGCACCCTGCATGCCAGAGTGACCTGAACTCCACAGACCCAACTGTGACAACACTTCAGGCTCTGTTCTTGGAGCAGGAGGGCTGCTAGGATGTAAGATTTTCCTCTTTGCCTACAAAGCAGGCGTTTTTCTGAGGCACAAAGGAATTGATCCGATCTGGCAGCAGGAGCCGGCACTTCCTTGTGCTAGACCGCAGAAGTCTTTGGTCAGTGTGTGTGGAACAGGGTCAGGCAGACCCGCTTCAGTGACGGGTAACAAAAAAAGAAAATACTGATTTGCCTTTACCTTATACCAAGCTCCATGACATTGGTGGAGGGTGTGGGGGTGATGCATTTTTTTATTTGTTTGGTTGTTTTTTCCCCTAATGCAGAGAGGGACTCTCAGGTCAAAGCTGTGAAGTAAGTGCGTGCTCTTCTTCTGCTATGAAATGAAGTGCTGACCTCAAAGTCTGGGGAGAGACGATCTGCAGAATGGCCTCCTCATGAATTTTCTTTAACCTAGAAAAGAACTTTCACTTTCCAGCAATGCATCTGTTTCGCTTTCCAAAGTTGACAGCCACGCTGATTGAGTGCATTATTTGGTGCTACAGGAACGCAGTTTAAGAGAAAAGGGACCTCATAAATGATTATTAATCCTTTGGCATCCACAGGTGCAGGTAGGTGGTAATTTGGTCTCCTCCACTGCATGAATTATTCACAGATTTTTTTAGAATTTATAGGTAGACATTGAATGATTCTTCTGTACCCAGATGAGACGAATGATTGAAACAAACATAAAAACCAGGAAACAACAAAAAAACTTGCCTCTACTCCAAAGTGAAAAGTCAGTATATATTCTCATAATGATTTGGGGGGTTATATCTTAAATCTTTGAGTCGTGATAAGCTGTGTAGTGAATTTAAACAAGGGGAAGGAGTTTAACATGATGGGGAAATATAAAGGAAATAATGAGCTTGGTACTACTTGGAGGCTGGTGTGATATAGGTATATATTCCTCCTGCAGATATTTTCTTGGAGAAAGAGAGTCTATTTCAGATGGAGGCGGTTAGGCATAAAGTATAGCATTAAGTCTTCAGCCTGGAGGTGTCATTGATTTATTTGGGGATGATGACTGATTATGTTCTAATGATGTTTTGGAAGACATGAAATGAAGTGCACTCCACTACGTGGATGACCCTTGGCTTTAAATTCCAGCAGATGACAGTTACTGGCACATCAGTGAGGGGACAGAGGGAAACTGGCATGCTGTGCCGGCATAATCACTGTGAAGCTGTGTCGTCTGTTTGAGTTCAGTAGCAAACTCTGCAAGAAGTCAGAGGAAGCTGTAACTAAGGGGTGGGTGGGATTAACAGAAATGCCTTTGACGTTCTTTATAGAAGTAGCTTTGATATTTTTAAACATCCTGGTCTTTTGTTGAGAAGCTGGATCACGTGAGGTTATCTGTTCTGCTCTTTGTCCATTTTTTGTCATTCATTCCTTCTGGTCTGTGATACATGCGTAGTTTGGTTATCCGCAGTTCAATTGCTACTCCTCCAGCAATCACTATTCTGTTGTTGTAATAGAAACCGCTTTGCTTAGCCGCTCTGTGCCTGCTCCTCTTTCCTACTTCATTTTCTGAAGATAAAGATGCCAAACAAGCAATAGTTGTGATTCTTGGAGACCTCTGGGGATGTGCTAAATCAGAGATATGCTTGAAAACATGGATTTCCTTTCAAAATAGTTGCTGAACACACTATTAAAAAATTAGACATATGTCTTATAACTCCCTCCCAATAGTGTGACAACCAGTGGGAACAAAATTTGGGAAGTCTTCACTGTTGTAAGTCATCTCTCTCCAACACAAAGAGATAGCATTAATGAATCAGCTTGTGGAAATACCGAGAGTCCTTTTAAAGTGTGAGGGTAAAAGCTTTTTAATCTACCTCTTTATAATGTGAGATCTGATTTCAGTTTACACACATCTGTTGTATCTTCATTTGCACTAATGACGACAAAGGTGCGATATTCAATGGTGTAACCAGAAGTATTATTTATACAGGTGTTTGATGTTAGCTCCTCTCTCCGCTTGCTGTGCAGCAAGAGTACTATATCCAGATTTGAACATCATACATTGAGAAAGAGAAGGACCAATTGAGCCTTGAAGAGGAAAATGAGAAGACAAGGTCTAGGAAACTTGTGGTCACCCACAAGCACCTCAAAGAATAGACTGAGAGGAAATGTAACAGTAGTCTTCAAATATGTAAGAAGATCTTGCCATATAAAGGGATACGTAATTTTTTCTTTGTGTCCTTAGTGGATAGGTGGGAACATATACTGAACACAGGAGATTCGGGATGGACTTGAGTAAAGCTTGCTAATGATAAAGACAACAAAGCCTCAGCGAAGGTGGCATGCAGTGGCATAGCTGTGGAGTCTACATTAATGAAAGTTAAAAAACAAACCAGGAAGGAGTCTGTCTGGAATATCTATAATTAATAGGTGTTGTTAACTCTGCCTTGCTGCCTTCAGTCCCTTCTTAAAATTTTATATGATACGTCTGTGTTATATATAATGTATTTTTTCTGTTAGAAAGTTGTTAGTAGATTGTGTGTGTTCAATTACAGTCATTTGTCAGTAAATTACCCTTCCATGTTCTGTTAGTAATAGTATTATGCAGCTCTAATATGTGAAGACCATAATGCATACTGGGAGTTTTAGCAGGCTATAAAAGCCTGTAGGAAGTCCTCATGCTAACAAGCCTACAACCTGAACAATAAACAGGTGAAAAACATGAGACAGAGTATAATAATTTTTGCAGAAGGCCAAGTTTCCGTTAAAAAGATGTGACCTGAAAGATGTCTTTTGAGTCCAGGTACCAATTTGCTGTTTGTGAGTGGAGGGAACTTCTAGTGAGGCTGGAGATGATAAGTCTTACAGGGTTTCTTTCTGTTTAGTGGCTGATTATAGCTTAAAAATCTTAGCAAACCTGAGCTCAGAAATTATCTGTTGAGAGAGATGAGAGAAAGGAGATTTTTCTCGTAGCGTGTGAGAAAGAGAACAATGTAACTCAGCCATATGGGCTTTGTGCTTACACGTGTTTTGGCTCTGTGGGGGACACCATTCTCCAACCTGTCAAAGCTCAGCATACAGCAAAAGTTCTGTTGTAACTGATATTCTTTTTATGAGCAATCAATTTGTCTGGAGCCCGAGCCTTTAAACCCGGCTGACAGGAAAATTCTCTGCTGAGAGCTGACTAGCAGACAAACAGCACTGGAGTTTTAAGTATTTCTGATATCTCTGAAGGATTTGGGCTTCCTTTATAACATCTTAATTATAAAAGCTATGCTTTTAGGATTGCTTTTAATTAAATACACTTGTTTAGTTTCTTCCTGGTATGTGTATTTTCCAACTATGGCCAACACTGGCTAGCCAGAGGAGTTCCCTGCAGACAGAAAATCATTTAGATGATAGTTTATTTTACTATATGCTTAACTCTTTGTGTACAAATGCGTGTACACATGCATTGAATCTATCAAATGGAAATATCAACTATAGTTCAATTTGACAATTTTTATGGGTGCATTCCAGCTCAAGATACTCTATGATTCTTTCACTGTATAGAAAAGTGAATTAAAAAGATGACACTTAGAATCTGGGATCCTAGCTCCTCCTCTTAAATTCTCTTTCAATGCTTGAGATTCCAGCTCAGAAGGATGTGTGTGAAAATTAGCACAACCTTTAATAGGAAGTATTTGCCTAATTTGCAAGTCCTTACAGTGCTGCTGAACAGTACTTGCAGGAGGGTAAAGAAATGCAGCCTGTACTTGAGACAAACACTGCAGCTAGAATGAAATGCTCATGGTGTCTTCCCTTGGCACAGCTTCCTCTGTGCTGGCACAAACATCTGATGAACAAATGTCTCTCATCCCAGGGGGGAAATTTCCATCCCATCTGGTGCAGCTCCACAGCCTTAACTGTGAAACAGGGGAGTAAAGATTGCTGAGTAGGGATGACCTTGCCCGTGGAGCTTTCTTGTTAACTCAGTTTACTTGCCTTGCTGCACTTTCAGCAAAGACTAACCTCTGAAACACATTTTTATTAAGTCCTCTATGGAGGAAGAAAACAAATGTGATTTTGAACAAATGTTTTATCATTAAGGATTAACTATTTGTCGTAAGATGGAGAGTCCTGTCTGCTGCTGCTTTTGGTCCCACTTCCTCGACAGTTTAGAGCTTGTATGCAGTCATGATGAAAATACTGCTTTAAGTTCATCTTAGCAGGAGAAATATAATAATAGTTTTGTCTTATCATCAATACACTGCTGATGAAAGAAGTATTTGTCTTTCATGGTTGGGCGTGCACGATGAAGCCTTGGATTGAAAGCCTTTTGTTCTTCCTTTAAACATGGCTAAGGGAACAGAAGATGGGAAAAACAAAGCAGATTTGGTTGCAGCAGAGTTGTATGGTTTTATTGCTTTGATTTTTCCCACAAATTGACCAAAATGGAAATGAAAACTGACTCTTGTTTTCTAATGTGGTCAGTAAATCTGCAAGAAGTTTTTTTGAAGTTTCAGATTTTGGGTAATGAATGAACACAGAAGCCTTGGAGTCAGTCATTCTGGTGTGATATTTCCTCTCTCCAGTTCTGCAATGAAAAATAGTAATAAAAAAATAAAAATCTGGAATTCAGTGTTGCTTCAGATGCTTTTCTTTTAGCTCTGAATAAGGTACTAATTGCAGGGATCTGACAGCTCCTAGGCATTAATCACTTGTACTTGCTCTTACTTTAGATATTTAATTTAGTTGAAAAATAATTATTCTTCAATTTGTTATTGTAATAATTGCCATTAATAACCCAGCAAGGTAGTTGTCCTTTAGCATTACATCAGGGCAAAAATGATAGTAAGATAGCTCTTGTCTGAAGACTTAGAAATCTAGAGAATATCAGGGAGCTGGGGAGTGGTGAGGAAGAGGAATACCAGAAACAAAATGTCATGACAGGCATCTTGGGGTCTTCGCAGTTGGGATTTATGCAATAGGCTTATGCAATTTGGCTGTACTTTTTTATAAAGGAAGAAGACAAGATGTCAGATGCAAAAGAAATAATAGGGAGACAAGGAAGGTGAAGGAAGAAGAATGTGAAATGACAGGTGGTTGGGACTATTTTGGAAGCAGAACGAAGCCATGTGCTGACAGTGGTATCAGTTGTGGCTGATGTGACAGAAGAGCAAAAAGTATTTTTTCATAGGGAGGCTGCCCATTTCAGCTAGATGAGTAAGTTATGTTAAGGTGTGATGTTCCAGACAGTGAAATGGGCTTCCTGAAGAAGTCTAGCAGTAGCTGTCTCTCTCTCTGCTGATGGTCTGCTCCTGATGCAGTGACCTGGTGGCAGGCATAGAGAGCACCAGTGACTTTGCTCTGAGGGTGCAGCAGGAGCAGGGTTGCCCCAGTGTGAGGGGGATCCTGAGCTGGGGGTAGCGGTGGGGTTCTTCAGTGGCCCCAAGATGATGCCCAGGGAGCCTGGTCAGGGCAGCAGGGCCCAGGGCCAGGCACCGGCATCCACATGGCACTGTTTGGGGCAAGCCTGGGGGCCTGGCCAAACCAAAATTGTGTCCCTGTGCTTGAAAAGAGCAGGGGACTAGGGGCATGATGGGGACCAGGGTAGGGATGAAAGGCAGGTCACAGAAATTAATGTTTGTCAGTGCTCCTGCAGTCTGACAGGGTTGACCCTATCTTATGATAGGAAGAGTTAAAATGGAGTCAGACTTTTAGCAGTAAATGTGACCCACAACTACATAGTACGTTGTCTATCCTTTTTTTTTTTTTTTTTTTTTTTTTTTTTTTTTTTTTTCCTGAGGCCGGCTTTTCCTCTGTTTTTCCCCTGGTGCTGCCTAAATAGCAAATGATTTTGAGAAGCCAGCTCCAGGATGTGGTTATGAATAACAAAGTACAGGGAGAACGTGTGTGCCAAAACCAGATGCTACCGTGCCAGACGACTGCTGCTGCAGCACGGCTACCTACACTGCAGCTGGATGGGAACGGAACTGAGCAATAGACTGGATCTGTAGGTCAGCAAGTCACTGGGCCATTGAGCTCTCAGGAGTTCCTTACTCATACCTCTGACTCTGACAATATTCAGCCTTCTTGGGCATGGATTGACTGCCACGGCCTTTGAGTCAGCAAAAACACTGTTTCTGGCTTGGATGCTTGTGTTTTAGTTTTAAGCAAGGATCAAGATTCTTTTCCCCTCCTGCCCTTCTCGCTTATCTTGTGCGATGGTTAACAAAGCAGCCTGAATACAGAGAGGAGGGGTGTAAGTGTCCATTACATACACTTATTTCGCTGGTCCCTGCAACAAAACTAGTACGTGTGCTGTGTGTGAGGTGAAGAGGGGACAGTCTTGTCAGACTGTCCCTGCAAGTTAAGCCTTATCTAGAGTCAAGCCCCTGCCAGCGCTGCGGCTGCCGGCGGTGGCACGGGGCCTCTCAGCACCTCGGACAGCGCCCGCCTCACCCTCCGCCCCTCACCCTGCCTCCGGCCTCCCACCCGTGCATCCAAACGCATAAAGCCAGTGGCCAACCTGGTCACGGCCGGTGGACTGCTCCAAGTAATTTCTGCCTCTGAACTAGAACTGAGAAGCGTCTTTCCTCACTCACTGGGGGAATTGGAAAAATATTGTCAGGAATCATCTCATTTTTCTTCTTCCTGAGAAGAGAATTTAAATTCTATTCTTTACAACAAGAGTTCGCATCTCATTCATAGAAATTAAAACCTTCCTTATTCACCCAGTGAGGAAAAAATTCAACTCTGCCTATCCCAAGCTGTGAAAGCATGCAAGAGCAGTGAGTGCATAGAGATTGTAGGCACTATTAGAAAGCATTGGTGTCTAATTGCTTCAACTTGGACCACAAGGGAAGGTGAAAGTTATCTATTCCTGGTGCTACTATTGTTTCATTTGTTGATAAAAAAACCCATCCTTTGGCATTCCTTTTGGCTGTCAATGAGTAGGATTCATTAAAAAATGTGTTCTTTTGTAGACCGTTGCAAAATTTTGGAGTATTTTTGTTGCCAATTCTTATTGGAGAATCTCAGGAACTTTTTTCCTCACCGATATGAGCAGAATAAAAATATATTTCTACAGTCCTCAATACTTGGGCTGCTAAAGCCTCCGTATATCTCTTTTCACTTGCAGCACAGTCATTTGAATATGTTATAAACACGTCGAGTCAATCAAAAGTTTGATCAATTTTTATTGAATAAGAAAGCAAAAGCAGCGCTGGGTGGCCGGGGAGTCGCAGCTCCGCCAGGCTCGCAAATTGCAAAGCACACGGGTCCTCCTTTTATCTTCGCAGGGGCGGATGTCGCAGCTGCTGAGCACATCTAGCTTTTCCGCGTACGTGTCTCTTTCTAAAGCACAAAGTTAGTTAATATTTACATGAAGATATAGGTTGAACACACTCCTTCTTGCAAAACAATTTCTTAGGCTCACGCGTGGTCGCACAAGGGCCCCTATCTCTATGGCAACATTGTTCTCTAAACCCTTAGTTTACCCCATATAAGGCCTAAGGTTATCACGAGCTACAGTTGTTGCCACATCAATGGTCGAGAAATTTTCTTCTCGGCGTCTTGTGGTCTGGCCAGGTCTTGCCAAACAGGATGTTCTAATTCACAAGGTAGTTCTATCATGTCATGGCCCTGCTCGGTTTCTATCTTTCAGCAAATTACCTTTAGATATCTATTACAACTCCCCCCTTTTTCTGTTCATCAGTAATTTGCTGATTAAACCTAGCTAGTGCTTCACAGGCCTTCCCTAGCTCTAACTGATCTCCGGAAACATTCTCCATTTCTAATCCTGACTGCCTTATAACCATTAACTGTAGTTTTTCCATCCTGCTTTTAACAAAGCTCACAAACTTATTAAGAATGCATGGACCTATAGTTCCGTGCCCCAGGACTCGTGACAGTTCGAATCACGCGATTATCCTCCCACCTACTTAATGTCCATTTAAATGGTTGGTGAGAGTATCTGTGTACACTTACAAAATTTAGTAAAATTAAAATTAGAATGTGGCGAGAAGGGTGGAAACCCGGCCGGTTGATAAGTTTAGTTTGAACACTCACTCCAGTTACCCAGTCCTTTTCAGTGCTATCACTCCTCCCAGGGCATTTCGTGCAATTCCCTTGGTTAACACTGAGGCAGTCCTCCCAGTGTCTTTGTACAGTCCCACTTTTTGGGTTCTGTTCTCCACAGCTTTTTACTCCTCTGCCTCGCTCGTCGACCCGGTTGCTTCGAGCCACGAGGGGTATCATCTTCTCGGCAGCAGGGGTAGTCTTCAGGAGAATAAATGCAATTTTTAGTCGCTTGCTTCTGTGCATTTCAGGTGAATCACACTGAACCCCTTTAGGTGTCTTGTGACAACACACTTTAATAATGTCAATTACAAATGGAGCAGGTTCGCTAGGGTGATAGCAATCATACTCGGGTTTAATACCCCATGCAAATATCTCCCGCCATTCACCAGATTGCTCCTGGATTTTACCATTAAATATTTTTATGTCTAGAGCCAATTTGGTGAGCTCACGCTCTTTGTCTCCACAAGGTTGGCAAACCCCTCGAGGGGGTATCTCGTAATGGCAATGGGTCCTCCTCCGTTCTCGACACCCTTTACAAATAAAACAAATAAAAAGGATAACAATTACAGCTCAGAATGTCACACTTGATTCTTATGCCCCCCGTATCACCGTAACCGTACTCTGCCAATATGCTGTAGTCGCTCACTTGTACTACAGTTATATGTGTCCATTTATAACGTCCTGAAGGCAATCTTCAGATCTCTAGGTGGGCTTGTCACTTCTCAAGAATAGTCTTTTAATGGTCTTTTTATGCGGCTCGCATGAGTCCAGCCTCTCTGCTGTCCGGATGGCTGTTTCTGTGGTGAGTAAAACAACAAAAGGTCCTTCCCAACGGGGTGTCAGAGAAGCTTCTTTCTAAGTTTTGACTAATACCTGGTCCCCAGGTTGGATTCGATGGAGAGAGATACCTAACGGAGGTCTCTGTGTTGCTAGTTCTTTCCTCCGTAACTTCCAAACAAATTGGGAGACTCTGTAAAGTCCTGCGGCAGGACCGTCCATCGTAGTTGCTGTTTCCTATGCGTTACAGGGTCTTTCCATTCAAAGGCAAAGTAATCTCTACATTCTTCTGCTAAAGGACAGGCCTAGAAGGCATCTTTCAAATCAATAACACTGTACCATTTATATTCAGGGTTTAGTTGGTTTAGTATTGTATGTGGGTTTGCCACCACGGAAAAGCGAGTAACCGTCCAAGCATTTACCACTCGTAGGTCTTGTACCAGACGGAAAGACCCATCTGATTTCTTAACTGGTAATATAGGGGTGTTGTGTGGTGACATACAAGGCTCTAAGAGACCTTTGGCTATGAGGGGGTTAATAACTGGCCGCAGGCCCTCCCGGCCTTCTTTCGAAATCGGGTATTGCTTTACCCGAATTGGTTGATCAGGTTCCTTGATTGAAATAGTGATTGGCTTAATATTTAATTTCCCTACTGATTCAGGGTTATACCAAACTTCCGGATTGATTTTTGTCTCATCTTCTGTGGTTAGGACGCATAGTTTAACAGTTAATTTACCAACTCTTGCTTCCAAACTGATTCCCAATTCGGTCATCAAATCTCTACCTAGGAGGTTATATTCCGCTTCTGGGACTAGTAAAAACGTTCCTATCCCATTTCTATTAGGGGCTTCTATCACTACTTCTTTTATTACTGGGACCTTAAACGGTTCCCCTTTCGCCCTGATGACTTGGAGTTTCTCTTTCGACTCACTACACCCTAATGGCAATCTCTGCACCGTTGATCTTTCGGCACCCAAGTCCACTAGAAACTGGAATACCTCATGCTGGGGACCTAGTTTAAGTTTTATCAAGGGCTCTGCAATTTTAGGGGTCCCCAGCAAATAAAGCCCCTGACCCCCTAGTCTTCTTTAAAAATCTGCTCGTCTTGCATCCTTTTTCGGCAGTTACGCTTTAAGTGTCCCCGCTTACGGCAGTAACAACACTCTACGGCCTGGGTGTTATGCTCTTTCCTCCTAGGGTCGGTTGGGCCCCTTCTGGGGTTTTCTCGTCTGATTTGATTTTGCCCTTCTCTGACAGCCGCCAGCAGAATTCTAGCCTGTTTCTTTTGGCTCTCTTAATAATTCATCTGGCCCCCTTTATTGCCAGTCTTCTATTCTTTCTAGCTTTCTCCTGATATCGTTCCATGACTTAGCAACAAATTGTGTTTTTAGTAATGCCTGGCCCACCTGGCTTTCGGGGTCTAGTCCAGAGTACACGTATTCCCTGGATTGTCATTTCCCGGAGGTTCACCATGTTATTTCTATGCGCCGGGTCCTGATTGTCCCAAATGGGCCGCTGTAAGGGCCAATTTACATCTCCGGCGGGACCATGCTGATGCCTCTGATCCCAATGCTTCATGCCTGCCGTTCTGATCATTCCTTGTTCTTCGTTTGTGAACAAGATCTTTAAAATAGACTCCATCTCGTCCCAAGTATAAATGTTAGGCCCGAGGAATTGATCAAAACGTTCTGCTACCCCTAATGGGTCTTCTAACAGGTGTCCCATTTCTTTCTTAAATTCCCTCACATCCCCGGAGCTGAGGGGTACAGATACAAATCCAACTCCGGGTTGTGGTCCCCCCATAGCAGTCTCCCTTAAGGGATACAATAAATTTCCCTTCCTCCTTTCTCTATTTTGACTTCTAGTTATTCTTCGATTAGAAGGAGGAGCCTCTTCCCCAGGTTCTGTGGGGGCTGTTGGAGGGAGATCTTGCTCAGGACCTTGCGGAGGGGGGGACATAGAGTGGGAGAGACACTGAAGGTTCGTCTACATCCCACTTTTTCTTCCTATCATTTTTTTTCTTTTCTTTTAATGGAAACAAATTAGTGGCCTGAGCCGTGTTCAGGATCTATAAAAAGGCGTATTCACTCTCCTCCTTATCAAATGGTCGTTTGCCATTAACATATACGTTTTAATTGTTGACATATCCAATCCTCTAAGGATCTATGAATTGGCCAATATAAATCTTTTCTTATATGTTTTCTTCCCCATATCTCCATACAATAATAGACCAATTTCTCCTTGGACTTTCCTTTTCAAAAAGGGGAACTATCCCAATATCTCATCATTAGGCCTAATGGGATACCTTGGGGTATATCGGGGAGCCCACCCCCACCCCGTATCTCCTGCATGGAACCAGAAGTCCTACTTTTCTTCTGTCCCATCTTCCGAAAGTGCCTTCTTTCACTCAAAATTCACTCACTTCCCTCCGTTCGTGGCCCACGCCCTCGCGGACAATGGGAACCGCACTATTAGGAGGTCCACATTCACTTCATCCGGTGGACTACTAAGCCCAGTGGACGTCTCAGTCACTCACACTCCGGGTACCCAACCCCGACCGAACGGAACCGCAATATACTCACTCACACCCGAGTCTTCGTCCGGCTCTTCGTGCACAAAAATTACGGGGTTACTGCAGTCCTTTTTTATTCTTTTTGCTTTCTTATCCAGGTTCGGAAAATCCAAGATGTCTAGCCTGGGGTTTTCCCTGGGACCATCCAAAGATGGGGCGCCTTCCCAGAGTCCACTCCAAACCAGGTGTCTGGATCCGAGTCATGGCACCAAATTTGTTATAAACACGTCGAGTCAATCAAAAGTTTAATCAATTTTTATTGAATAAGAAAGCAAAAGCAGCGCTGGGCGGCCGGGGAGTCGCAGCTCCGCCAGGCTCGCAAATTGCAAAGCACACGGGTCCTCCTTTTATCTTCGCAGGGGCGGATGTCGCAGCTGCTGAGCACATCTAGCTTTTCCGCGTACGTGTCTCTTTCTAAAGCACAAAGTTAGTTAATATTTACATGAAGATATAGGTTGAACACACTCCTTGCAAAACAACTTCTTAGGCTCACACGTGGTTGCACAAGGGCCCCTATCTCTATGGCAACATTGTTCTCTAAACCCTTAGTTTACCCCATATAAGGCCTAAGGTTATCGCGAGCTAGAGTTGTTGCCACATCAATGGTCGAGAAATTTTCTTCTCGGTGTCTTGTGGTCTGGCCAGGTCTTGCCAAACAGGATGTTCTAATTCACAAGGTAGTTCTATCATGTCACGGCCCTGCTCGGTTTCTATCTTTCAGCAAATTACCCTTAGATATCTATTACAAATATGTGACATCCAAGATCTATACAGAAGTTGTCATTTCGAAGGAGCTATAGCAATTCAAGGGAATGGTGAGATGGACTACGTACAGAGGAATTCAGCAGAAATGAGTCATTGGCTTTTCAGTCCAAGCTAGCCACTAATGCCTTATTTTGCCTGTTGAGTTTATGAACAATGGGAAGTCAATGGTTTTGATTCGAATAGGATGTAACACCTTGATAAAACATGTTAATGCATCACTCCTTGATGTTCTGAAACACACTAAGTGTTTAGTACGATTTTCTTCCACCTGAACAAATACTGCCATTTTGCTCTTGGACACGTTTAATTTGCTTCTGCGTAATTTCTCTTTCTTTGCTTCTAACCCATTCTACTACATGTCAAGCATCCCTTGAAAGGGGGTACTTATTGAAACAAAAGTCTGATCAGGAACGTAACTCCTTAAAGAATAAGACTTTATGCTATGGGAGAAAGTTTGCAGCAGATCAGAGCAATGGCCTGTGTAATTGCCAAGTCAATCAAGCTATGAAGCAGAAAGCAAAGGCTTTGATTTTACTGCTCCCATTTGCAATGGGCTGTCATTGCCTCAGTTGCTTCAGCTCCTATCCTTAAAACCTCTTGAGCTGCCTTTCTGCTGGCGATTCATATGTTTAGAAGTAAACTTGAAATAAGAGAATTGATATGTATTTTGAAATCCCACTCATCAAACCATTATTTAGATAAAAAAGCAAGGTTTTAAAGGAACAAAATTTTCTCTCCTGGACATTTGACAAGGGACCCCTTTTGTGTTTTTGTAGACTTTAGTGTTTAATCATTAGACGACATACATTTTGTTTTCTTGACATTATTTTTTTCCCCACTGAGACAGACAATATTATCAGTTGATTTCTTTAGGGTATCAAGGACATATTTAAATAGAGGGCAGTTTTTTGAAGGAAATCTAGATATAAAATGTGCTGCTAGTGGCTGATCTTTGACATTCAGATAAACATAGTTTACAGGTTCTATCTTCACCTTCAGAGTGATTTGTGATTCCTTTCACTCCATTATTTTTTAATTCTTTTTTTTAGTGCTTGTGAAAGGAAAAAAATGACAAGTTGGTCAGTGATCCAAAACTAGCTCAAGTCAGCAGAAAAATACAGTAATTACTGCTTTACCCCTGTGATCTGTTGTAGCCCCAGCTAAGTTTTTAAGGGGTGATGTGAAAACTCTTCAACATTGTTATATTTTGTGATAGTAAATCTGCTCCTGAGGAATCTCACAGAGTAGACAAAGGCTTTTTAGTGACTAGTGAAGTAAAACTGTCACATTGATGACTTGAAAGCTCATTGCCCCAGACTTGGGAAGGGGTAGTGCTGCAAATCTGTTTGATTCCTTCTCTGAGAAGAAATTGGAGGTTTTGTCTGTCATTCTAGGTCCTTGCTAAGCAATCTGTGAGTAAAAGGTTACTTTTCTTGCTGCTTTTTCAAGGGATGAGGAGGGAGTCGCTGCACTTCAAATGAGCTTTGAAAGCTGTAGCTTTCCGTTGCTTGGACCAGAGTCACTGGACTAAGGCAGGCAGCCTGCGACAGTGCTGCCACGTGGATATGATTTTGCCCATTACACAAAATCACACAGAGAAAGGTTGAGATTGGAAGGGTCCTCTGGAGACCATTTAGTCCACTCCACTGCCCATGGAGGGTCAGTTAGAGAAGGTTGTCCTGGACTGTAACTCCAAGGATGGAGACTCCACAGCTTCTCTGGGCAACATGCTCCAGTGTTTGACCACCCTCACAGTAAAGCCATTTTGTTTCTTCTGTTCAAGTGTAATCTCCTGTATTTCAGTTTGCACTCATTGCCTCTTGGTGAAAAATCTTGAAAACTTCTTACATATTCTGATGCAACTGCTGAGGCTATTTTTTCTTTTTTTTTTTTTTTTTAGGTCTGATTTGCTTTTAAAAGGCACTTTTTTTAAATTTTTTTTTTTTCTCCTTGCACTCCTTGCACTCCTAACCTTTTATTTGGTTGCTGTGCTTGCTGATTCCACTTGTTCTTTGAGGGCTGCAGTCTTACAGCTATAAATTTCCTTTGTTTTGCTGGGCATTTCTTGCTCTGTGAGGTAAGGGCCGTAGGGTAACAGAAACTGTAAAACTTAACTTTTTCCATGTATGAGAAACAGAACTCGAAGGCCTGGTGGCTGCAAATGAGTTGGTAGCATACAGGAAATAGCTGTCTTGGTTAAACTCATTAAAGCTGCTTCTTTGCCACTGTGTTGTTGTTTGCCCCATGTTTTTACTTTTTTTTTTCTTTAGTGCTTATCTCTCTGTGTTACCTATGATTAGACCTTTGTGTATGACCGTCCCATTTTTTTTCTTCAGACTAGAAGAGATTTTAATTCTCACTAGTACTGTGGGGTCCACCTTTAAGTTTTCTATATGTGGCCAGATGTATTTTGAGAAGACTTCTAACAGTACATAGATCACCCTGAAGACTGAGCATTGCAGGGAACTTATTCTCATGTTAAGAAAAAAAAAAAAAATCAGTTTAAAAAAGTACCTGGAAAAATCCTACTTTTTCTCTTGAGATCTTTTGGAAAACAGTTGTCCTTTCTTGGAATGGAGTAAAAAAAAAATAAAAATCTTAGAACTTTAGATTTTATTAGAGTGATTCTGTAATGTGCTAAATATTTCTAGAAAAGTGGGAACAGGTTCAGCGCTAATTCTAGGAATTACATCATATTTAATGAATGTAGAAGTATATATAGATTAAAAAAAAAAAAAGTAATTGTCCTTGCAGAAGCCAGAAGGATTGCTGCCTTGACTTTCCATCCTTTGAAATCCTAATTACAAATTTGATCCAGCACTCCATTTGAATGTAAAAAAAAATACTAATCAGTTATCTTGTAACTAGACTTGTGTTTTCTAGAAATGCTGTTTCTTTTTGCAAAAAAAAAAAGCAATAACTTCTCTTTTTTTTTTTTTTGTAGTTTAACTAATATTTCCCCATCTGTGCTTTGCTCATGTGCTCCCTTTGTGGGAAAACTGAAGTCACAATCCGAACGCCTGGCAACAGAAGCAATGGGCTTGATATTTATATTAGAACTGTAACACATGGACATCTGTTCTCTCTACCCTTTAAATTATATTGCTTTCAAAGACTAATATTTGGCTTTTTCAGCTGTGGGCTGCTGCTGTCAGATGAGGTTGGTGGGAGCCTGGGAAAGGGCTCTCCGCTGTTGCCCATAGGGTGGCCCCTGCCCCAGGGTGGGTGGACAGGCAGAGGTGTCTCCGTCCAGCCCTGGGGTTGAGGCAGCACTGGGTTGGCCTCCTGGTTAGTGCTGGGGTATAGCTGAGTGACCCAAAGCCCTCTTTCACGTTTGCTGCTGATTTGCTGAGAGATCTGGAGGTAATCCCTTCCTTCTGACTCTGTTTCCTTACACATAAAATGAGGATATTGAAACCAACGTAATTTGAACAAATATTTTGAGCTCTACTGAATGAAATGTGCTAAGGTCAGAGCTATTCATTGGTAACACATGCACATATAAAAGATAGAGGACCAAAGTAATTTCAGTAGTACAGAACAATAATGACAGGGAGGATGCATTAAACTAGAGACCAGTATTCACCCTTCCTATGTGTGTCTAATCAAGATAATTATTTTCCTCCTGATTTAGGGTGAGATTTTTGTGGCAGTCAGTCTTCTGTTCAAAAGTAATTTTGAATGAACAGGTGGGTTGGCATGCCTGCACTTTGCCTTTTCCTTTAGGAGTTTAGTGTCTGTTATCACAAAATGCCAGTACCCCATGTTAAAGGTCTTCATAGGAGTTAAGTCTCCCTGATGCTGGTTTCAACTCCTAAACACACATATTCTTCTAGCAGTTGAATTACAGAGAGTTGCAGGTGTGGATGTTGCACTATTTCTTATCTTCCTTCTTAAACATAGTTTAAAGGCTTGAACCTGGCTGGACTGTGATGACAAAAATGCTTCACAGTTGATGCCAGGGTGAGATGGAAATATCTCATGGCTACCACTGAAACTCTGTTGCCGGCCCTTAGAGCAAATACAGCAAAGATAAGCCTCTTCTCTTGCTAAAGAGGTGTTGGATAGTTTGCATACCTACTCCTGCATTGTTATGTGGGGGTAATAGGCTTAATTACCCAGATGCAAAACAAAAGCAATGAGAGGACTGTGTGCATAGACCATTTGACAAGGGAAAGCCAGGCTGCACCCAAACAGAGCACTCCTTTTCTGCCCTCCCGCAGGCTGCAGATTGATTTTGGCTTCTGGGAGGTTCTTTGTGGCATGTCTGCTTAGGTAAGAGCATTTTTCAAGGGGTAGGCGGAGAGGTAAGAGGTAGCATGGGGAAGGTGAGAAGAGCGTTTCACCCTGTTTTCTTACCACAATTATTTTATTTCATTTTCAAATGCCATCTCTGACAGCGTTAAGGATTGTGAAGTCAGAATATTTGCCTTGCAGGGGTTAGCTCGTGCTGCCTGTATTCCTTCCCTTCTAACTACTGCACTGTATATTTCCACCAACTCTGCAGTACTCCCTGACTTAAAGTGGGAAGCTGTCAGTCTTGAATGAGCTGGAAGTTAATGCACTAAGCCTGGGGATGAGGGGAGGCGGAATTATTTATATGCACTGAGAGGTGGGAAAGTTAAACTGCTCCTGTATTGTATGGCTTGCTTGCAACACTCAGGCAACAATACAAACAACAGTAGGAAAGAAAAATGCCGCATAAAAAATGAGACAAGGCATTTCACAATGGCTATGATTCAATGATAACCTCGACCTGAAATGTTTGGGAACCGACTCGTGATGGATCCATGACTCAAATCACTGGACAAACAAACGCAAAAAAAAAAGAGTTGGAGATCCAGGCTGTTCTGTGAGATGACGTTGAGAGCCCTGATGTGCTGCTTTTCACCTTGGAAAAGCTTCCTCTCCTCCCCCATACACATCTATGCCAGCTGGTAATAATTGCCTGAGCTGGAGATGTGCCATAGCCCATCACTTCACAGTCCTTCATCCAGTTCAGAAGTTATTGATCCCGAACCGAGTCTCCTAGAAATTAGAGCAGACAATGCAACAAAGTGCCACGGTAGCAAAATATTCTGTCATGGTTTAACCCCAGCTGGCAATTAAGCACCACACGGCCCCTCCCCCAGTCCCCATCCTGCACCCCCCACCCCTCCGTGGGATGGGGCAGTGAATCAGAAAAGTGAGAGAACCTGTGGGTTGAGATAAAGACAGTTTAATAGGTAAAGCCAAAGCCGCGCACACAAGCAAAACAAAACAAGGAATTCATTCACTACATCCCATCAGCAGGCAGGTGTTCAGCCATCTCCAGGAAAGCAGGAAACCACGCGTAATGCTCACTTGGGAAGACAAACACCATCACTCCGAATGTCTGCCCTTCCTTCTTCCCTCAGTTTTCCATGCTAAGCATGATGTCATATGGCATGGAATATCCCTTTGGTGAGTTGGGGTCAGCTGTCCCAGCTGTGTCCCTTCCCAGCTTCATGGGTGTCCCCCCCCACCTTCTTGTTGGCAGGCCAGTATGAGAAGCTGAAAAGTCTGTGACTGCTTAGCAACAACTAAAATATTAGTGTGTTATCAACATTATTCTCATCCTAAATCCAAAACACAGCACTATTCCAGCTGCTAGTAAGAAAATTAACTCTACCCCAGCCGAAACAAGGACATGGTCCCTTCCCAGCCCAGAGCCTTGGGGAAGGAGGAGGCAGTGCTGATGGAGCAGGGTGCTGTAATCATCCGTGGGGATTGAGCGATAGCTCTAGCTCTGGCTCCCTTGTCAAGGGGAGGCCTCAATTTATATCCTCTTCAGCATGCAGCAGAAGGGCTCCCATGTTTCCCACTGAGTCCTTCAAAGCCTGACTGGAGAGGGGAGAAAGGGCATCAGGCATCAACTTCTTCTCTTTCCTTTCTTTGTTGAATAATGCTCATGGAATTTTAATTGCATTGTATGGGTTTCGAAACATGGAAACAGGGCAGTGTGTTTCAGTGCGAACAGAACTAACTTGTTTGTCTTATTTAAAAAAAAACAAAAAAACAAAACCAACCAAAAACCCAAACAACAAAAAACCAAAACAATAATCATTCTAATTAGGGCAAAAAAAAATATTTTTCCTTAAATTAGTAACCAAACTGAGAAATCAATTATTTGTGTAGCCCTATTTCATATCATCATTACTGTTGCTGCCAAGCAGTTTTAGATCAATTTCATTAGCACAGAGTGCAATCTTAGCTATATTAGTCTAGGGTTTGCTGATTTTTAAACCTCTTTTGTAATTGGCAAAGGTCTGCGGAAAAAGACTATGACAGAAGCTTCCAATAAATTTAATTGATTGCAGACAGCTAAACAAATCTCTGCCTGTAACAGGTAAAGCTTGTAATAGTAAATGAATTTAAAATGGTGAGTGGAAACTGTAGATTGGCTAGTTCAGCAGATGAACAATTTAATGAAACAGTTAATTTAGAACTCTGTTCACAAAGGCTTGGATAAAAACCATCATAGCAACTCTGCAGGCATTGATGGCCTTGGTCATACAAAGTTTGTCTCTTTGTAGGATTGCATATCTGATGAACAGAAGAAATTTAACTGATACAGTTTTCTTGGGTTCCTCTGAGACATTTGGCCATGAAAGCCATATACTATTGGACTTTTGTCCTCAACAAAAAACTCCAGAACAAAAATAACCTTCTCAGAGCAGGTCCCTGCTCAGGGACATGGTTTAGTGGTGAACTTGGCAATGCTAGATTAACAGTTGTACTTGATGGTCTTAAAGGTCTTTTCCAACCTAAGCAATTTTATGATTTATATTCTATATACCGTGTTAGCAGAAAAAGGATAAATTCAGAACTGATCTGTTTACTGGCATACCTCAACGTACTTGTCAATGGGAGGACGTTTGTGAGTTCTTAGCGATGGATGTTTTCCTGATTCAGTGTTGCTGAATATTTCTGACATTTTGCCAATGATTTGAAATCTGAGCAATATACAACTTGTAAATGGCAGAGTAACAAACATTAAAGATGAGGTTACTGAGGCACTAATCAAGATTGCCTACTTGTATGGTTGTGCTCTGGTGATGCACCTCTAAATTTAGCCAAAAGCAAGGTGATATGTACATGTGGGAACTGAGAGCAAGGTTTTGTTTAACAGCTTAACTTTCTTGGAAAGCAGTTGGCTAGAAGACAGAAGGAGCTTGGGGAGTGCTTTCCTAGCTGGAGCTCTTGAGGAATGTCTGTGACAACTAGAGGCTGGAAGGATTTATAAAAAGAAAGAGAAACACCGAGGAAGATGGTTCCACCTTCTGAAAAAAAAAAGGAAGGCTTTTTGCCCAGCTAGCCAGACTGTGGTTCAGTGTTCTGGTTGTATTAGACAGCCCAACAGTGCTGTAGATAACTTAGGGTGGCATGATAAGCTTCCCAATGAGACTTGACAAGTCATTCAGTGCCATCATTGGAAGATGGTGAGAGGTCTGATGTCAGAGTGCAAGGAAGTCCAGCGGCTGAAGGTCCCTTTATTTCATGGCTGCAAGTGGAGCAGGCTTTTATGGTTGCACTTTCTTATGTTTTTACCTATTGGATCACTTCATTAAGGTGAGGGTCAGGTCTCCCAAGCTCAGGGTTTCAAGTACTTGCCTTCAGGAGGTAATTCCCCAATGTAGACCTTCCTCTGAAACACTATGCATTGGCTGTGGCTGGAGATGGGATGCTGTCGAGAAAAATAGTGGCTTCAAACTGCAAAGTATCCCTTCCCTTCAGTTCTGCAGCTGTACCCAGAATAAACTGCAGCTCAGGGACTCTGCGTCAGACTGAGAGACTAGGGCTACGGAGGGGTTTCCTGCTAGGCTGGCCTGACAGTCATCTTTGGGGTTATTGATTTCTTCTGCGGCATGGTATGTCTCCTGCATTGGGATCAGATGGGAGTGTTTGATCTACTCATTGTTGGCCCTGTGCCATGTCCTGCCTTTGCCTCTGACCTCCAGCGATTCAGTCTTGTGGACTGACTAATGATTTTAGTCCTCCCTTCCCCTCCTTGCATGGAAAAATGTTCTGGAAGGTTTACCTATATTTGCTCATCAAGTGTGACTATTGTGCGGGAGTCTGTTGAGGGATGTACAGAGCAGAGAAGAGGGTTTTTTTACAGATTTCACTTCTAGGCAACCTTTTGGAATATTTTGACATTGTTCTTCTAGCACTTGCTTGGTTTACAAATAAAGTGTCTGCTTTGTGGGAAGACTTACTTATGTATTTTGCTTGTGACATCCAAGATCAAAACTCTGCTCTCTTCATCTCCAAAGCCCCTGCAAATGCCTAAGCTGAAGGAAAATTCTTACATTTTCTGCAAGCTGGAGACTTTGCAGCCCGACAAGAGAGAGAAACAAAGATGATGCAGCTTTGTCTAAAAAGACGTGATAAGTTTGGGGATTTTTTTTTAATTGCTCTCTTTTCTCCTTCCCTTCCAGCGATCAGAAACAAATGTTTCACGAAACAGGCTGATGACAGATGGCTGAAAGGAGATGGTGCAAATCTAAGACTGTTTCTTTTGAGAAGCAGACTTCTAGCCACTAGAACACTTACTTGAAGTCACAACTGCACACCTTTCTACCTCTTTCTTTCGGCATCTGGTGTAGTTAGGCTATTTTAGGGAATCACTTGCTAATTTTCTACAGCTCAGTTGTGACTTACTAGATAGAAAATACTGTTTAGAGGGATATGACCTCTCTGAACCTGGTGACTGCAGCTTAGGACCGGTCTGTTGCTGTGTCATGTAAAACACATCCTAGTCCATTAAGATCAAATGAATTGGGCACTTGCTCGCAGGGGCAGCGTCTGCAGCCAAAAGTATTTATACCGATTAACTGCTTTTTTAGAACCCTCTGCTTGAATTGCTAACCTTCAAATAAGTCACCCCTTGGGAGTTCATTGATGACACAGCTACTTGTCTCAAAATTCAGCCGCTTGATCTTTATTGAACCTGATGAGCAAACATTTAAATGATAATTGAGACACTAATTAAATGCTGTGCCTGGACTCCTCGTTCAGGATTCAAAGGAAAGACTAAATTATTTAATGGTGATTTGGCGAATTACAGGTCCAGACCTTCAGCAGACTAATAAGAAAGAGGGGGTTGCTCAGATGTTTGAACTCTGTCTGCTACTGCTGCTGCTGCCTACTTCTCTGAATGTCTCAGTTGATCCCCTGGCTTTACAAGGGCATCGCTGTGATCCCACTTACCTGAGCTTCCTAGTGAGTGTCAGGACATTATATTTGCTCTGGTGAGCAGAATGGAAGTGTGGGACTTGGACTTTGTTCTGCGCTTTCTTGTCATTCTCATAGTGCAATCTTGACGCTATTAATCCATGTCTGCATTTGTAAATTTGCCTACCTTTGAAAAACATGATCTGGCTTCTGATTACAATTGAGTTGTTTAATTTTATATTTTAAATTCTTCCCTATTATTTCCTTCATTTCCATTCCTAGTAAATTAGTTGCTTCTTCCTACATTTTCCACCCTGCCCTTTATTGCCGTTCATGTACATGCCCACATTTCTGCCCTTTTTCCCTACAGACGTACTTATGGCATCTGCTAAGGTAGTTAGGGTATTAGACCTTATCAAAACGTCTCAAGCTCTTTAGTAAGTCACATATAACTCTATTCTCAAATGACAGTAGATGACTATTCCTCCCAACTTAGTCACGTATCATTGCTACCCTATCCAGGAACCGGAGAAGTGAGAATCATGCTTGGCACTTCCAGAGGGATCTTGGAGGCAGGCAAAAATTTCATCATTGCCAGTGATTTGTTCCCTGTGCAGAACAGATTTGTGCAACAGGGCCTGCGCAATACTTACGGGCTTGGTATGGCGCCAATTTTGCTTCTTCCTTTCCTATCCTTTCAGTACTGACAGCGTGCAGCAGAGCAATTTCCTTTGCTGGGGGGAGTCAGGAACTGCTATGGGAACAGATGCTAGGGAAGCAGATGGGGCAAGAGTTGATTTGGAGCAATGACAATTCCTTAACCTTTCAGCGACAGCCTGAGATCGCAGCTTTCCCCATATTCCCTTGCAGAAGGTAGGTCCAGGCGCAGGCGAAGGTACAGGCTCAGCACTGCGCTCGAGCAGCGGTAAGTGGCAGCTGGGCTTCTTGAGTGCGGCAGGTTGGCCCTGAAAAGGCAGTTGGTGGTAGAGAGGGGCTTTTTCTGTCTTATGTTATATAGCAGCCTTTATTGCAGCGAACACCTCGGTCTCTTTAACGAGTTTAGCCTGGCAGGGCTTATCAGCCTGGCAGAGATGCGAACTCTTGTTTTCCAAATGCTGAAACAGACACTCTTTGAGAACCGACTAAAAGTTGCTTCTCTAGTAAGGGACATCAACTCCTACATTGCTTTGAAAACTTGAGAGCGAGCTGTGTGTCCCAGGCTGCCCCGAAGGTCAGGGGCTGAGCCGGGTGTGAAATGGAGATGCACAGCCCCACAGCCGTGCCGTCGAGAGGCAGCTCCCCATGTGGAATATAACTGGGCTCTCCTCCCTTTCCATGGGGGCAACGGCAGTCGAGGGTTTTCTTACTGTTTGTCTTTTGTTAAGGGTCAGGGGGATATTTGGTGTTTGTGTTTGCACATTTTGAAGGGGGGGGGGGGGCGGGGGAAGGAACGATCTTGTTCTCCACTGCAGTTTATCTGGATGGTTCCATAGTATAGTGGAGAACTTCAAAAGTCTAACCTACCTGACAAAAATTTCAGTCTCCTGCGGCATTTTAGGTGCTCTTCTGAAACCTCCAATGCCACAACATGCAAATGTGTGCTGTACCTGAAATAGAGGAGTCATGAAACTGGTCTAAGGCAGTAAGTCTTCAGTAGCCAATTAAAATTTACTCTTTCAGCTGGGTAAAATCCTATTTAAATGTACTCAATTGAAAATGGGGTTTTAAAACGTTTAATGAGGCTACAGTGAGTTCCTTCTTTCAAAGTATTTATTCCAGATTCCCTGGGTGGTTTCTTCAGGATGCTTTCCAAAAGTTTAATTATGGCAAACCGCAGGGTTAAGGCTGAATAAGTGCTTTTTGGATCACATATATATTCTTTCTGGTGATTGATATACAATAAGTTGTGAAGATTGATAGGTCCCCTGACTTTAGTTTAAAAATGTACTGCAGACCTGGCCAAGTGACCATCAAAATAATTTATATTTTTTCAACCTGAGCTTTACCTTGAAATGTATTTTAGGTAATGGAATTTCCTGTTCTGAAGTTGAATGACTGAATCTGACCCAAAAGCTGCCTTCCTATGTATGATTTATTTAACAGGTAGCCAATGATAACATATTAGCACATACCTGAAGTTGCTTGTTCCCGTTGTGATGAGTAGCCTTGAGAACAATGGCGTGGATGTGACCGGACTGGAAATAAAATGAAACATAATTGCACATTTAGTGCACTTGTTCAGAGACCTCCCAGAGATTTTCTTTATTAAGTGACTGTCACTTGAGAAGCAGCAGAAGAGCAAAAATATATGACTTTGTACAGCAGATCTTGGTTTGCTGTATTACTCTTCAGCGTAAGATTTTACCTTGTGTCTCAGAATGACATGAACGGTAGTGAAGGGAAGCTGACAGCTTCCTAATACTCTTTTTACGTGTGCCTGTCTATCCCTTTTTCCCTCCATTCACCCAAAAATCGAAATTAAACTAAACAAAACTCCAACCAGGTACTTGACTGAAGTGACTGCTTTTCTGTATAAGTATTTAGACCTAAACCACAGGCTTTTTCTAAGGTGCTGTGTGTTGGGTAACTTGGAATAAAAACACTGTCTGGCTGATGGCTTGTGCTGGTGGTACCTGTAGTTTGTATCAAACTTCAGGTTTCTCTCAGCCCTAAGTGGAAGGTGAATGTAAAATGTGCCTGCATGTGTTACCAGCTGTTAAACCGAACTTGAGAAGCGCGATTAAGGTATCTCACCGGAGGAAGCTGTTCTGTCAGCTGGGTCACAGGGTGGGGATGCTGCATTTTTCTGTGGTGGACAGAGGCCAGGCTCCTCTGAGGAGACGTGGCCAGAGCAGAGCCTTGCAGCCCGCTGCACTGGTCGAGGTCCCTAATGGGGCACTTCTCACCAGCCAACTCAGAAATAGTCTCCAAGGTGGGAGAGCGGTTTGGAGAATTATTACAGTATTATTACAATACCTGGCACAGTCACACATTGTGCGCTATTGATTTACAGCTTAAAAAAAATATCTTAATCTGTTGCTTGAGAAGAAGGCTGGTATCAGATGATGAAGCTGATCTGTATCATTCTGAGAAGCCCAGTCTTATCCAAAAAAATTGTGGAGGAGCAGGGATGGGTCAGCAGTTGGCTGTTTGGAGAAGAAATGTCAAAACCTATGAATATGTTTTCTTATGTCATGACTGCTAGCAGACAAAGATGAAAACCAGCTGATAGGTTAGAGCTAACCTTTACAGAGGAAATGCTGGTTGTCAGAAGAGGGGAGGGAAGCAATGCCAAGGTCCGGAACACCTTCAGATGCTGCAACCACTGCAACGACCTGAAATCTCCTGAAACCACTCACCCTGCTCAAACCGCTTTTAATAAGTGGGTAACTAAAATTTAAGCGCTTCCTTCATAAAGTTTTTTTGAGTTCAGAGAAGTGAATCACTGTCTGAAAGTTCGCTGGGAGTGTATTCTTCCAGGATTGCTTCACTCCTTTGCGACGATGCTTGGTGAGCAGCTCAACACGCTGGCAGGCTGTCAGCCAGGCATTTACTGCTACCAGTGCCACCTGCTCTGCTGCAATCCTTGCCTCGCTGAAGCCACCAGCATCTTTCTGCTTGATCTGCAGGGCTAGCTCCCTCATGTTGCACTTGGCTGCTCTCTTACGAGAGTAACAGTTTGCTGAGCCCTTTGGCTAAGCAGCGCTTGGCAGCATCAGGGAAGCGAAGGCATTCAGCTGGGCAGTGGACACACGTACGTTCAAGGAGCGCTGCTGTGTGCCCTGTCGTGTGGCGTCACTTCGTACTTCGCGTGTGCCTCCGGGGCCCTCGCTGTGCAGTTGACACAGCCCTCAGGCATCGAGCAGCTGGAGCAATTGCCACAGAAGGTTAGCGAGGAAACACGTAACAGCCACAGACGCAGGCTGAATTGAGATATCGGTGGGGAGGCAGCTGTTACATTCCAGCCCTTTTTAAAATCCCTTCTGAGTCTTGTAAGGTATTGTGCCGTGCTTCTTGCTGGATTTAACACCGCCGACTGCCAGACAGTGAAGGTCAATTTGTGCCTTCTTCCTGAAGGCAAGTTGCCGCTGCTTACCTTAACAAGGGAACAGCAGCGCTGGCTAACTCCTGGCATGTTAGCCCACGTCTCTCCTGGGGAACAGGTCTCCAGTGGGCTCCCCTAGGAACCTGTATACAAGTCGCAGAGTTGTATATCATGTCGCTGTCAAGCCCAATCAGAGCTTCCTTGTCAGGATGTGTTAGGGCAGCTGTCTGCAATTTGTGTGACAGTGCGCATCTCTGCCAACAAACTACTTTTGCTCTCCGTTGTGCTGTGCCTGCCGGCTGCAGCGCTGCTGGGAAAGCTGCCAGCGAGAGAGAGAGAGCAACTGCGTGCACAAAGGTGGCTGGGTGGCACCTCTTGTAATCTGTGCTCTGCACGGCGCATTGATCGGCTTTGTGGATGGATCCCAGGGGGTGAACACGAACATCGTGTACCAGAGTATGACATTTTAATCAGAGACAGGTTTAACTATTGGGAGCAGCTGGGGTAATGTCTACTTAAAAAGAAAATTGCACCCAAAAAAACCCCATATGCTGGTTATTGCTTAGAAGTTATATGTGGTTTAAATGTAGGGTACAAATTAGTAGCCTGTGAGAGGACTGCGAGCACTTTGAAGTAAAGTTCTAGTAAATGCAAAGTGGTAGTACAAGCTAGACACTCAAGTAAGTTTTTGCAAACACCATGGCTACGCAGTGCAGCCTGCTCAGCGCAGCACCATTCCCACCGGGAACATTGCTCCTGTCAGCTCTAAAATCACTTGGCTCACAGGATAGAAAGGTGTCCCTGCTGCAGGAGTTGGGGCAAGAGACTTAAAAGGAGAAGGTGGCTGGAGTTTTCTTTGTATTTGCAGTGGTATGGAGTAGTGAGGAAGACGGAGCTCTTATGGGGTTGGAGTGCCAGCTTGCCCCACTAGCATCTTGGGCAAGAGTTGAAAGATGACCACTCCAGAAACACCAGGGAAGGTTATCCTCCCTCTCAGTCTGTAACGTGCCGTATAGCAGAGGACTTCAGCCTTCTGTGGTAAAATCTCAGGGTTCCAGAAGAGCTCTGTTAACCTTGAAAGTCTGCATAGTAGGTTACTTCCTAACTGCAAAATACAAAGCACCACTTATTCACAGGCATGAATGACACCAAGTCTGGTCCAGAGGCAGACTTGAAAGGATAATCATCTGCTGTTTGTGGGGAATTTAACTGAGCAGAAGCTTCTGAAATGCCAAAAGAAAGAGAATTGCAAAATTATTCCCGAAGTGCTGCCTGCCTTCTAATTGCTGGCCATCTCCTTTCGTGAGAAGAGGTAAGGGAAGCAGTTCACACGAGCGCAAGTGCTTGCAGACTTCTCTTCTGGGGAAACCAATCGTCTTTCTTCTCTCGCTTTCAGGTGCTTAAAATGAGGAAAACAACATATCGGAGTTGAGACAGGGGAAAACCAGCCAATGTTACCTTGGTATCCAACGATCAAAGCTATGTTCCCCCTCTCCTGTCCCCTGAGAAAGGCAGCAACCATTTCCCAAGTGAACGGCACTTAGTTCAGAGCTGGAAATGCCCCTTCGCTCCCCATGTGGCCACACAGACCTGGGGCTGCCTGCCTGCCTTTGGAGAGCAGAGGATTTAATTTTTCCCTGTAGAAACAAGGCAGCTTAACCCGTTATCCTCTGCCAATAAAACGAAGTAAGGAGATGAGTGTCAGAGAATGATTATTCCCTGGGTAGCGACGTGACCGACATGGATTTTGTTGTGAAGAATCACAGTGGGCTACAGTTATTAAGTAGCAGTAATTTAGGAAATTCATGGCCAGCTTTACCATTCAGCTGCCTTTTGTTGATTTTAAAGTCTGTGATTTTATTCTGACTACTATACTTTAAGTGCAGAAAATAATAGAAGTTAAAAGAAAAACGGATTGTTCTTTACATTCAGTTACCATTTTACTGTGTGCATTTTAACGCTCAAAATGTACTAGCTGCTGTCTGGCCTTGCCATCATGTTCGAGTGCCTGTATTCCTCTCATGTTTCTAATGAGGCACGAAGTATAGAGAACATAAATGACAGGAAAAAGGCAACAGGTTTTTTAATGACCAAAATCATATATATTTTAAAGCTGTAGCCTAAGGTTATAGCACAACAAAGCAGGCAGTGTCTCTTTCATCTGTGGTTTACTTCAAAACTAGGACCAAATTTCTGTCTCCCCAGGTAACAGAAAACAGCGGAGAGTCTCCAGTACAAAAGCAAAGACCCAGTCATGCACCATCTGGCACTGTGGAGTCAACACGAGTTATTTTGCAAGAATCCAGTGATATCTTTCTTTGTAGGAGTAAAACAGAGAAGGGCAGGACAGTCAGAGAGCCAATGAGACAAAAGGAAATGAAGAAAGAATTAAAAGGAGTCGATACCGTGAAGCTATTAGAAGAGGGTATTACAATATCTGATGTGAGAGAGCTTAATTGGGACACACATAATGTGTTTCCCCCACCTCACTGAACAAAGGGTTGCACTGACTCTGCCATCAGAAATTATGAACGGCATTGGCTCTTCTAAGTTCTTAATATACATCACACCTTTTGTATGAATTTTTGCAGGAACTCTAGGGCAATTTTCTGAGATGAGAATTATTTTTTGCCACCTGCAAATTGCACTTTTGTGAGGAGCTGTGCTGAGGAAAAGATAGGCGAGGTGTTGGTGGGGTGAGCTGGCGCAGGAAGGCTGTGCGCCGACAAATGAGATTTCTGACAAGGAGAGGTGTAGAGGAAAAACTAAAAGAACAAAGTTCAATTCCTGGTAATTCTAACAGACTGGTGAAATTGCAGTCTGCCACTGGGAAAATCCTGTTTCTCAGGTATAAATGGACAGGGGACACTGACATGAAAATGCCAGCGAGAGTCAGTCTCTGAATTATGTTGTTAGGTGCAAATAGGCTTTTCCCAGGTCTTGGCAAAGGGTTGGGAGTAGGGTTTTTAGCAAGCTCACTGTTACTGCTTGCATTACAGTAGCATTTAGAGGCATGTTCAGGACCCCTTCTATCAACTGCAGTTTTCACAGGCGTCGAAGGTATTGTGTATGTGTATATATATGTGTGTAAATAGATGTAGTAAGACCCTCTGAGAACCTTATAATCAGTTCGGAGAGACAAATGGCGAGAGAAGGGAATCAAAAGAAATGGCTTATTTTCCATATGGGGAGCTATCCTTAAGAAAAATGAAACACTTATCTAAAGCTCCAGGGAAAGCGTGACAAAAGCCGGGAAAAGTTTCTTGTCCCTTGCGCCCTTGTCCTGCGTGCTTTACCAGAAGGTGTTCTTGGAAACCTTCAGTGGCAAAGGGTCTGTGCAGTTTTCAGGGCTTCTCTTGCGCTTTCTGTGCATGGCCCAGTTCCTGTATGATGATGATGGAGCAGCAGCAGCCTGAAGGCTTTTCATATTTTCTGGACACAGGGGGTCAATGCACGAATTTCTTCCTTCGGCTCAAACTTCCATTAAGTCAACTCATGCTGGAGCACTAGAAATGTAACAAAATTTAATTTGGGGAAGGTGAAACTGATGATAGATTTGCTGCTACTGGGAGCGTGGATCAGACCTTTTCTGCGGCAAAGTTGCAAATGTTACCCGAATGTTGAGTGCACCGAAAGCGCTGCTCACAGAGACGGTGAACTTCTCTGCTTTGTTGCAGACCTCTGAGCTGATCGTGGGGAGTTCCCATTTGTTTCAGTTTGTTTAAGAAATTTTCTGCAAACTAGCAACAAAATGAACTACCCAAGATGCTTTTGATGACTTTCAGGCAGACAGCGTATCAAGCATTGCAGCTATAGATGTATGTTCTGATATTAAACAGTGCTCTTTTTGAGATAGCGTGGAGGATTTAGCTTATATTTAAGTAACGCCTCAGACTATCGTTTCTTAGATATTTTCATTTCTACCTTTGATCTGAAATGTGTTAATCTAATGAGTGGGTAGAGGAAATGAGTTACTATGGGAACAACATCTTTCTCTGACTTACTGCCCCAGTTGGCTGCTCTAGCAATCGGAGCACGCTGCAAAATGGAGCGAGGCCACCAGAGACGAACATGGGTTTCAATCTTAGAGGGAGCTTTTGAGGTCGTCTTTGGGGTACAGAGGATAACAGCAGACCTCTGGGAGCTGTATCCTGCGTTTAAAACAAAACAAGAGGAGGAGGAGGGAGCTGTGATCCAACCATGATGAGGAAAAAACACCTACAAAGTGAGAGTCGTCTGGTGGGGAGGAGACAAAAGCTCTGCTGCTGCGTTTCTTGGGATGTAATTGATAAATGATTAAGGGCAGTTGTTGAAGCATGAAGCTTTTAAATCTGTTCTAGTGATTGCTAATAAGGTAATGTATCATGAAATACCCATTTGAGCTGCATTTGCTTCCTGTTTTCTGCTGTAGACTTGCAGAAGAAGCCGCCAGTTCTGAAAATATGGGTGTGTCTTCCTCTAACCTGGAGCGCGGTGGTACCTGCAGTCGTGGCTGGTGACCTCTGGGGATGTGCTGCTGGCTGGGAAGCAGCACCCCATACTGGTATTATGTCTCCTCTGTTTGTACCTCCCTAAAAATTCCTATATGATATAAAGCACATCATAGAGAGGTAAAAAAAGCTAAATTCTTTATTGTTGCTCATGTAATTAAGGGGAGAACTTTTCCCTGAGTGGAAATGTTTTAATCCTCTCTTATTTGAATCTTCTTTTTGGACTATTGCCTGCTCTGGGCAAAAGGGAAAAACACGTGGCCATCCTACTTGCCTTCACCTCACAAGCTCTCAGCAGCGTCTGAGCATCAGGTGGGTGCTCACCCCAACTTCAACACCTACAGGTGGGCAGGAAATCTTTCCTCTGGGCAGTTCGTTTCTCTGACACCGTCATTCCTCACTACGTAATGTGTGTCATTTATTTTGCTCACTCTCTCAGGAAAAAAGCTGTCCAAATTACGTGGTTAAATCAAATCAGGACCAAATAATTTGATTTACAATTTTTAAAAATGTAATTAAAGAACAATAAGTGAAATACATGTTCAGGGTCAATATCAACAATATAAACCACAATCCTAGACATTAACAAAACATTAGCAAAGCACCCATACAACATGAGCTTTGCCTCTCTGGTGCCGTTTCTGAAGTTTAATGCTCTGCATAGAACTTGACTCCTTTATTCGCCAATTTTATGCGTATGCTTCTCCATTGGAAACCTCAGGGACTGGCTTAACTTTCAGCTGGCCTGCCTATGAGCACCTAGCTGGGGTCAGCTAAATTGCTTTTTCAGGTGTGTGTATGTGGCGAGGGGAGGTCTCTCTCTGACTGTTGTTGTGCCACCGTCACATCCCAAAGCTAGGTAGGGTCACGCTGGGCCTAAACATTTTGAAGCGAGGATTTAAAACAACCGAGGCTGCTTTTCTTCCATTGCGAGCCGCACTAATGGAAACAATAGCAATACCTAAAGCACCCCGAGCTCGGTGTGCTGCAAAACCTGCTTCCCTGGTCTGCACACGTGTAACAGCACCGTCTCCCTACCTGCCTTCGACAACGGTTCCTCCCCACCTCTGCCATGTTCCCAAGCTCTTCTCCAGAGAGCTTTCAACAGTGTGAAGACGTCAATATTACAAATAATTAATGTCAAGTGGCTGTCAATAATGTCTAAGTCTAAAAACATAACACATGTAAACCCGTATTAATTAATTGCATCCCACTCTGAAATTTGAGCAGTAAGCATGTTGAGAGGGATGGTATGGTGACAATGAGCAATGCTTATTTTTTCCAGGGAAATGTTGAGAAGCAAAGCCGCTTTGGCACAAGTAAATCCTTACTGGAGTTTATCGCCCACATTCTGCTGAAAATTGACTTTGTTTTATATTTGATAGTTGAGGGTATAATACTTACTCTACAGAAAGTAGAGGCATGCAGTTGTGATATTAATGTTTTTTAATGGATGCGTTTTAAATTTAAAAAGAGGAATTACATAGAAAAGCAGTAAATGAGAAATTACATTTTATCTGAGCACACAGACAAGTTTTTTTCCTGTGTCCTGATCCACTTTCTCGCTAGTTATCATTCATATTTAGCCCTTGCGTCTGGAGTGCTTAGTCCAATCCAGTCCTCTGCTCTCAGAGGCACTTCTGCATCTTCTGAGTGAGGTGGAGGGGCAAGGACCTCGTCCTGGCACACACAGACCTTGAATGGGGTTATAGCAAACAAGGTGCGTCAGACCAAGTGTCTAACACCACCCTGACAAAATAAGCCCGTGTGAAAGATCTCTTTCATATAGACATACCGACGTTTGGTGGGTGGGAGCTGTTGGGGTTTTTTTCTCTGATATTTGTAAGGTGGATATCTAACAGCATCAAGTTTTGTTTTCTATGTTTCAAAAATATTTTTGCAAATGGGAGGGTGAAGGAAAGAGCTACAGGAATGAAAACAAAAGCTTTAGAAAGGTCCTGGTTTTTAATACGTAAAATAATCTCACTAGAATGAGCAAGGAAGAGATAAATAGAGGAACGGGCTAACGTAATTTTACCTTTAGAATAACACAGGCCTGTTTAATCTGGTGTAGAAAGTTTTCCATACAAGTTGGTTTTTTAATTTGCACACTCAATCTGACACAAATCCAGGCTGTTGCCAATGCCAGTCCTTGACTCTCTTTCCCACAGCTTCCCTGCCAATAGGTCCAGGATCCAGCAAGAGCACGGTGAAAACAATCTCCTTGCTGAAGGCAGTTTTTCAGAGCGGTAGGTGACCATGAATGTCAGTGCAGTTATGGGGGAGCGGGACTGATGTGATGCAAGGAAGCTGTCAGGGCTTCTCTGGCTGGTGAGGGCACTGGGCTTGTGCCACCCAGTGACCACCCCATGCTGGATCCCAGGGTGCATGACCTGAAACTCTTCCTTTATCCAACAAGGAGCATCGCTGCTTGAGAGTGTGAACAGGCGGCTGGGGAAGAGCTGGCTTTTGACTTCTGGGACCTCTCAGACCCAGGCACACAAGGGTCCCCTGGAGGAACCGGGCCCCCAGCCAGAAGCTGTCCACGTTTATCAGATAAGGAGAGAGGAGGTGATGAGGGGTAGGATCCTGCCTGGCCATGAACATGAGGGAGCGTGTAAAACATCACGTCCAAGCACATGGGTCCCGTTGTAAGGAAACGAGGCTTTTTGAGAGAAGGGGAATCACCTCAGGTTTTCCCACACGTCTTCGTCCTGTTCTTCCCTTCAACTCTCTGGCTTCTACAGAGGAGGGGAGGGCATGGCAGATGTCCAAGAATGACTTTTTCTTGGCAAGCATCACTGTGAGAAGCTGATAGCTGAAAACCTCATATCTGGGAGAGGAAAAACGTAAAGGAAGAGCTGGAAAAGGAAATGAAACACAATATCTATAAGTAGTTAAGACTCAAGGAGCCTCCTAGGTGCCACCGAACTGAAATTAGCTTTGCTGCTATGGATATGAGAAAAGTTGTCCAAAGCAAGCTTCTTAATTTCGGTCGTTCTGGATATTCTTCCAGCCAAGCAGCACAATTTGTCAGGCACAACAATTTCTCACAGATTACTCTGCGGAGTTCCCTTTGGATGCTGAGAAACTGAGCAGTTCTTCTTCAGTCTCTGGTGGAGTAGCCAGTGTTATCAAAACACAGTGAGCTGCAGCGATTCCTACAATTACCCATGACTGATTTATCACTTTATTGTAGAAAATCGGTTTAAATAGGTGGGTTTTTTTACGTCTCTCTTGCTCCCTAATTGATTTTTTTTTTGAATGCTGAATCTTTGACTTCCTCTCATAAAATAGATTAGAGTCATTATAGCTGCGTGCTTTTTAATCATTCTGCTGCATAATTACTATTGCTGCTGTTGTCTTCTGGTTTACACTGTTTCTTTATTAGCAGCTCTTATTGCCAGAAGCTTTAAACATTTAATAATCTGTCAGGGTGGTAATTTGTTTTTTTTACTTGAAGACCTTTTCAGTGATATCTTCAAGCACCTGGCCTGGTCAGATGCTTTAGTATTCACTTATCTCTGTCTGGTTAGCCTCATGTTATTTTTAATTACCCCGATAACCAAAGTATAGAAAACGTAAGCACGTCACATGCAACTGTACCAGGCAGTAAGAAAACATACCCTCCAGAAACAGTAATGAGGCTGATGGCCAAAGATGACACATAGGCAAGCCTTCATCTCTTGGCACTAGCAAAAGAGACTTATTGCAGCTGGATCCAACATTCATAGTAAATGCAGGCTGTAGTGCTTTCCATAACAGAGAGGGATTATACCACCATTTCTTCTTTTTAATGTTTTTTGAGTTTTCCTTCCAGAGTCCCTGCAGAAATACAGCCATCTTTCTCCCCAGGCTCCTGTAGGCATTTCCTTATCCAGCATGCCAGCTCTGGAGCAGCTTGCATTTCTCAAGTGCCAGATAAAGCCAGACAGTTCATGGGTGGTATTTTATCTCTGTTAAGGGCTCTTGGATCTTAGTTCTTGCTGACTTGAGCGTAAGCCGCAGGGCTGTGGCTCTCCGAGGAGCCCTATGAGGCTGTTCCGCAGCAGCTGGTGTGTCCATCAGCCTTCAGCCGTCACTGATGGGCAGGGCTGACGAATGATGTCGTTTTGCTGCAGTGACGGACAGCAGTCTCCTCTGGGGTCAGAGCTGTGAGCTGCAGCACTACCCAGCTCACGTGAAGTGCACAGCCAGGACGCCCTGTCTCCCACTGGGACAAGGCGCTGGTGGTCCTGTCGCAGCAGCTGCTCCCTGCCCAACACGCCTGTTGAAGCCAGCAGCCTGGCTTCTGCGTGTGTCCCTGGGCTCACACCATGGGCGTGGGGCCTCAGAGGTGGGGCAGCATTATGCAAGGCAGCTTTTCCTGTGTCTATGGAGTGATCAGGAACTGGAGAGCATTGGGAAGGGCTGGAAGAAGCCAGCATGGATTACTGAAACTGGGGACACGGTGGCCTGTTGGTTGGTGAAGGACAGCGGCGGTGAGAAGATGCTCAATTCTCACCATCCTCCTGGGAAGGGACAAAATGTAATGGGTTTCCCTGGGCTGGAAGTAAGAAAAAAACTTCTGTGCTGAAAGGTGGTGAAGCTTGGGGACAGACGGCCTGGGGACCTGGTGGCATTTCAGCTGCTGGTGGTTCCCAAAGAGGGTGTGAGACACAAGTCTGTCAAACATGATGCAGATATGATGGGAGCCTCCCTTCTGGCAGGGCAGGATGTCAGGCTGCCTCTTAATTCTCTTCCTCCCCCTGCTTTCTGTGCGTGGAAGTACAAAAGGGAACAAAATGCTGGAATTTACACGTGCTAGTGTGCCCAAAAGCTGAAAACAAAAAAGCAGAGTAAAACTTGGGGCATGGTTTTGATGTACACAGAAAAGAATAAAATCCAAAGGAAGGTAGCAATCATTTAGGACTGAAAAGAATGAAGAGTCAAGAATTACTTGTGGAAAAGAAGATATTTAATTACATTTTAAATAACATCTTACACATTTATATCATCTTTACTTCATAGTTTTGTATTGGGGGATTGGTTACTTTTTTTTTTTCTTTTAGGATTCCTTCAGCCACTTTGGGGTAAGCTCTTTCATTAATGGAAATGACTGCTGCATTTATTTTAGCACCTTGTCTGTGCTTTAGTTTATCTTGCCAGGGGAAACTGGCAGATATTAATTCTTGGGGTTTTTCTTGTCTATATGATAATCCAGACAAGATTTTGACAATTTCAGTACAATAGCCTTCTCTCAGGAAAGCTTTGATTGCACTAAAACATACTCTGAAGTGCTAATCTCTTAACCTTCTAGAGTTCATTATTTGGACAGATAAAAATTGAGTTTAAAGTGACCTATAAGGTCTTCTTGCCAAGATATAATTTAGTTAAAATGTTCTCAAATTGAGTTATGTGGACTGTATACCATGTATTGATTAAAAAATCTTAATGGAGTCATATAATAAGACTCTTGACATGATTTTTTTTTTCCTCCTTTGATGGAGTCAGTTTTTAACAGAAAATTCAGCATTTTCCTTTGTAAAGCTGTCACCAGCTTGATGGCTTCTCGGTCAGATAAAGCTTTGACCTCTGGGTTCCTCAAACCCTCATTTGAGGAAAACACAACTGCAAAATTAACTAGTCCTGTGCCACTTATGAATAAGTTTCTCATATTGCATTGATATGAAGAAGCTGAAGGCTGCTTTGGATTATCTCCTGGAAGGATTGGTGTTGTGGCCTTAATTCAAGATGCGTCCTTTGCACTTTTGAAATTTTGGTAAGTGCTGCTTTCAAATGTCCTTTTTGCCATGATTTATAATTCTTAATTCAGTTCTTTTTCAGACCAGAACAAAACCAAACATTGGAGTAGTTAAGTACATTGAGGAGATACCTTCAGCTATGACCATGTTTTCTGGAAGGTGGGCAAGAAGTCAGGCAAGTTGAAGTCTAGAGCTGCTCTGTGGTGTTGGATAAGGAGGAGGGTTCCAACTTTATCACTGCCTTCTCTGGTCCCATCTATGCCTTTACTCTGTAAAATCTTTGTTTTGTGGATTTGGGACCTCTACAGCCATAGCCTCCTGTAGGCCTTTGTGTCCCTGGGCTCTTGTTGTGGTTTAACCCCAGACAGCAACAAAGCATCACGCAGCCGCTCGCTCACTCCCCCATGGCAAGATGGGGTAGAGAATCAGAAGAGTAAAAGTGAGAGAACTCATGGGTTGAGATAAAGGCAATTTAATAAGTAAAGCAAAAGCCGTATGCGCAGGCAAAGCAAAAAAGGAATTCATTCACTGCTTCCCATAGGCAGGCGGGTGTTCAGCCGTCCCCAGGAAAGCAGGGCTCCATCACGCGTAATGGTGCCTTGGGAAGACAAATGGGAAGACAAATGCCATCACTCTGAACATGTCCCCCTTCCTTTTTCTTCCACCAGCTTTCTACACTGAGCATGACGTCATTCGGTATGGAATATCCCTTTGGTCAGTTGGGGTCAGCTGTCCCAGCCATATCTCCTCCCAAATTTTTGTCCACTCCCAGCCTAATTGCTGGCAGCATGAGGAGCAGAAAAGGCCTTGAGTGCTTAGCAACAACCAAAACCAGCAGTGTTTACTAGTCCCATCCCAAATCCAAAATACAGCACTATGCCACCTGCCAGTAAGACAGTCAACTCTATCTCAGCCAAAACCATCACAGCTGTTCAGTGACCTCTGCTGGAAGAGCAGGAAGAAGTCTGATGCCTCAGCATCAATTAATTGCTAAAATATGTGGTTAAAGAGAAACAAAGGGGAAGTGGAGTCTGGACCCCTCTGCAGGGACAGTGTTTAAGTCTTACTGTGAACCTTAGAGGGAAATTTGAACTTGTCCAAGAATGATGAGTCTTTGAACTCTATCTGACCTCCTCCGGTGGATTTGCTTTTAAAGAAGGTAGTTTCAATATTGATATTGGTTTTTCTGGTGCTCTGTGGCTCATCTACAAAACTTCTCATCTGTGTTGATTGAGGAGGAAGGGAATAGGTTGCTTTGTGTTTAAAAAAAACCAAACCAAAACCAAAGAAACCCAAAACACCCCCCCCCCAGCCCCCCCCCCCCCCCCAAAGTTTTATTTTTTTAAGTGTTGAAAATCTCATGCAAAAAGCTTTTGTGGTAGGCAGATCCTAACCACTTAAATGAGACAACAACTTAGTTTCAGTAAAAATAAAACATTAAAAATTCTGTTGTCCTTTTTTAAAAGATATTTTGCAGCATATCTGAAGTTGACAACATTTGTTTGATTCATTGTAATGACTAGAAATGCTTCATCCATTCAGAAGCCTTCACGATACCCGTAGGGACTGCTAAGCTTTAATATAAGCTGATTTTCTCTTTATCTCTGATTTTTCTCTCACATGATTTCCCCTTTTCTTGTCTCTAGATGTCTAGGTTTTGTTGCTATAGCATTATTTTTTTCACTTGAAAAGGTAACAGCAAAGCAACAGTGTTTCAAATCTATTATCTGAATTTCTAGTGTTCAATTCTTTACATAGAACTAAGCTATTTCTTGCTAAAATTTTGTTGCGGGTTTGCTACTGAACAAGCTTAATCAATCAATAGTTCCTGTTTGATAGAGTAAATAAATGATGTTGTGGTATGTGATAATCTCTGAGTGTTCCCACCACCTAACAGAAAGCTCATACTGAGGTGGGAGTGTGGAAATGGAGGAATTGACAGGCCCAGACAAATGAACAATTAAGTTGGTGTACTGAGGTCTGCGGCGAGGCAATAGAATAAGGTAGAATACGTGCCTGGAATATCAAAATCTTATATGCTAGTTTAAAGTGTCCCAGGAGAGCTGCTGGACAGATAACGTGTGGAAAGCGAGCAATAACTCTCATTACAGCAGACTAGGTTGCTTATCAGTGGCCTAAAACTTGAAAATATAGGAAGATGAGTCCAGAACTGTTTGAAAACAGGAACATATGTGTATATACATATATATTGCTAAAGCAAAATTCTCTTTATTTTCGGGAAAGATATTTTGAAGCAACCTGTGGTGGAAGAGGCCTGACATATTGCAAGGAGGAAGGTGTGGGATTTTTCAGCGGGAGTTCCTTCGATCCCAGGTTGCAGCCTGGCTGGTGGTGCCAATAAGTCGTACAAGTTTTACAAATCGCAGGTTTCAAATGTCACTGTTATCTAGCCATATCTGCAGTGTCACAAGTGGCAACACGGCTATGAGAAGTGGATATACTCAAGGTATCTCTCGCTTTTGTTTTACAGCCATACTGTAAAATTTTTGCTTTTATTAGTTCTTATTTAAGTAATTTCCCACTTCAGGAAAAAGCAAACACATGTAGTACACTGCCCTGCACCACCAGTTTGGACAGAAGAGTTGCATCACCAAAAGCTTGAGCAGATGTAAAAGCATTGCTAAAGAAATGGACCCCAATGAAGATCTGATTTCAATTTCGGGGTAAGTTAACGTGTTTGCTTTGGGATTACTTTTTTTTCTCTTCTGGATTTATTTCTTCCCTTACCGCCAATAAACTGCAAACTGGTTGATAGAAAAGAAACTGGATTGTGAGTTGTAAATAGGGTTATTGACTAAATACCAGTTGTAGGATCTACACTGCCGATTGCGTGAGCCAGAAAGCACATCTTGACTGTACGATTTTATTTCTATTTTCATAGAAGCAGCAGTTTAAAAAAAATAAAAAAAAAATCATTATCACTTGCGTCTGAGCTGATTGTGTTTGATTTGGAAGTCACTGGGATGCAATAAACAGGAAACCCCAGGGTGCCATTTTACTCAGACAGTTTTCAGAGAGGAACCACAGTTTCTGCTGCAAAGCACTGTTGATTTACATGGATTTTCTTGTCACATGTTTTGGCAAAATGTATCAGCTTGTGCTTCTTAGCATCAACAAATAATACTTGACTTGCAAACGAGCTCCTTGGCAAGTACCCAGCCACAGGAGGCTTGGAGACTTGACTGAATAAAAGAGACTTTCATTTCACCAATTTGTGAACTGGCGCTATCCCTGCCATGGTCATCTGCAGCAGCCCTGCGATCCTAGCTCTTGATTCTTGCATATTGAAGCTGTTCAGCCTGTTAGCTTTTATCAAATTCCAAGCAATGAAAATTAAACATTTATTTTTTCAATTTCCATGTAAATGCCTTAAAGGGCTCTCAAGCTCATTTGTGCTCTCATGTTTGCAATTCATCTTTTCTACCATGTGACACTGGTATCTTTTCCCTCACTATGTTGGCCTTTCAAAATGTTCACCTTTTTAAAGAAAGGAAAAAAAAAAAAGCAGCTTACTTTGTATTTTTCCTGTACAGCCTTCTTGTTCGTAATGAGCTTAAATATAAGGAACATAAACCCCATCTGGAAATAAAATTATGTGCTAGGTTCACTAAAAAAAGTAATTACATTATAATCAAACTGTCACTTTATGAAATAGTGGGAGATGAAATACACTATAAGCTGACAAAGAAGAGGACGGCTTGCTCTTTTAAATATCATCCATGGCACAAAGCAGTGAAGAAACTCTGCATTACATACAGCGTAACCAGTAAAGCTCTTGGAGCCGGGCAGGGGGGGCACAGCACTAAGACAAGCGAGACAGATACGCTTTCTTCTGGCGGAATGGGGGAACCTTCAGTTATATGCAGACCAACGGATGTGCAGGCCACCACTGTCAGTAGACCAATAGCCCAAGGGTGTTTGGACACCGGGTGGGAAACACTGGTCTGTGATTACAAAATACACTCCATTCGTTTATTCTGTTTTGCATGGACATCCAGTCTCTGAAGGTGTGGCAGTTCTTGAGTTATCATCCTTATTTGCTTCTCCCAAAGCACTTGTGCCCCACCAAGCTGGCAGCCTGTATTCAGCAGAGGCTGCCTTGCGTCTCAGGTTCAACGTGCAAGTGAACTGGGAAAATCTGAATGTGTGAGGGCTTGTCTTTGTCCACATCTTGCCGTTTCTTGTGGCCCCTTCAACCTGCATTGCCTTGGTGTGAGTGGAAATGCCTTGGTTTGAGGGGAAATTCATGGTCCTGTGTAGCCACAGAGTAGATGGCAGCATTCAGATGGGAGTCATTTTCTTTAGCCCTTCAGGCCCTTGTCATGTGAGCTGTTGTTGAGTAAAGTCCTTTTTCCTTCCTGACATAATTTCTTTGAGATTTGAGTCTGTTCTCTGCTTTCCTTTCTCTGTCGGCAATGGATCCTTTACAGGGGCAGCCCCGGCAGTGGTCCTTGCTGTGATGCTTGAGAGCAGGCTGGTGGCAAGCGGTGGGCAGGAATGTGGGGCGCGGGGAGAGGGAGAGGAGCTGCTGATGTAACTTTGGATGCCAGCCTTGCCGTTCCAGCAGGGGCCAGGGAGGGGGCAGGTGGGTGGCTACAGGTTTATTCTCATGGACGAGCTGAAGCTGGTGGAAGACTGGCACCCAGGAGAACTGCTCTTGATGCCAGTAATGCATCTAATGAAAGAGAAATTTGTTTTCATATAGTGCCTTTCTTCTGGTAACTGAAAAAAAGCTTCAGGAATATGAATGGATCAAACTTTGTGGTTTTGTAGTCCGATTTTTGTTTCTATTCTGGAGATAGAAATGGTGACATACCAGGAGGTCCATGCTGTGGAAGTGGCACAGCTGATACCTTTGTTCAGTGTCTTGCTTTTCTCTTTTCATGCTATGAATACAGCAGCAGAGCAGCACAGCGTGGTGTGCTGGCCGTGCGCGGTATAATTTTCTATGCGTGGTGGATAAGACCCACTTTGTGTATTCATGCCACATACCTATCTGGCAGGGTACTGTGAGCCTCAGGAAAACAGTAGCTGGGGGAGCCCGCTGGAGACTTTCCAATACTACAGCTGGCTTTTTCAAATTTAAATCTCTAATTTGTTTAAGTACAATTAATTTCATTTTTCTAAGAAAACTGGTGAGGTTTCAGTTCCAACAACATGAAGGTGAAATGAAGCTTCATCAAAAAGAAGTAATAATAAAACCTTGTCCAAATGCCTATGTAACACTGTAGTCTCTGTTTTGACAGGAATACCTTTTGTCAGAAACAGCTTTTGACAGTAGCTCTCTCCCCAGATAAAAACGACAGTTTTAAAGCTACTGTTTTTAACTTCTGCCACCAAATCTCAGCACAAGGAACCCCACCCATGGACTGCCAACAGTGGACTACTGATGATCTGTAAGTTGTGCACTGAAGGCCTCATGGTCTTAAATTTAGCATCATCCTCATTTCATGTTATGCTGCTGCTGCCAGCAATAGACTTGGTTAAAATGCCATAGTTTTCTTCTCAGTAAATTCATGCTCCTATAACCACCTTTTTCACGTAAGAAATGTAAGGTGTCTTGAATTACAAAAAAAAAAGCCACCTCAAATCAGAACAAAGAAACCCACAAACTATTCTCGTGACAGAAGATGCAAGTAAGGTTTTCTTCGCTTTGGTTGTGCAGGTACTTTCATGAGGCCACTGTGGCCTGTTGGGCATAACCAGGCTATTTGAAATAGAAACCGCTCCGATCCCAGTGTCCTGGGTAGCCTCGCTTTCCTCAGCGTTGTTCTGCTGCAAGGACGAGGACAGGGATGCTGGTTCATCTCCATGCCCATCTTGCTGCACGCAGCGAGACTCGCTGTTAAAGCCCCAAAGACACAGCAGAGTCCTGGGTGGAATTTGTGATTCCTGGTGGATTTGAACCCTTAAGGAAGGAGTAGGACTAGCACGTGCCACTTGTATTCCCTCTCTTTTGGGACCCACTGCCTTGCTGGCTCTTGCTGGCCATCCTCAAATTGACCTTGAGTTGCAACAGATGCTGCAAAAAGGGCTTCTAAATAGATCAGATGGTGCTCTCTTTTTTTTTTTTTTTTAATATATTTAAACAGCTGGGCCTTGAATTAAGTTGTAAGGGTCTGTTTGTGGTACAGGCAAGCTTCATTGCTTCCGCAGGGAGAGATGAATTGAGAAGGGGTATAATAAGCTTTTAGAAAACAAACAACACCATTGAACGTAGTATTGCTTAACCCTAGCACAGAAAGATGTAAGGCTTTTACTTCTCCTGCTCCAAACCAAAGTGCATACACGGAAGATATTTTTTTACAAAGCTAGCAAGCGGCTTTGGAGAGGGTATCAAAGAATTGGCAATACAGTATACTTACTCTCTGGCTTTTGACTTAGCCTAAACTGATCATCGTTAGAGTCCCATAAACAACTACATCTTTCTGCAGTTGAATCCTCTTTGTCCTGTGAAGATCAAAGCAATGCAATAATTTAGCTCAGATAGATATGACACTGTAAGGCTAAATACTCTGTTTTACCTGTCTGCAGCAGCTGCTACCTGGTGACCTAAACACTACGCATGGTAAAGAGGAAAATACAAATTATACCTGAAAAGTGATAGGTTTGGGTTTTTTTGGTAAGTGAAGTCATGGAGGTGTGTAAAGACAAAATGACCCAACTGGGCCTGAAGCACTATTCTCGGGATGTATCACAGTTGTAGATGATAGTAGGTGACGTAACTGACTCATCTTACCCTGAAAGTAAGGGTGGCAAAACAGCCCTACTAGGTTGATGACATTGCATGTGTCTAGGGTCTCTACACACAAGTTACGAATTCTGGCCTGACTCAATGAACTTCTTTTTAGATCTTCACAATTCTTAAATATTACTTCTCTGCAGGGGCCAAGGCACAAAATTTCTGGCACAGCTTGACACTAAGGTATAAGCCCAAAATGTACTCACAGAGCAGGATTATTTTCTAGTCACCAGATACAACTTTTGTTGGAGGTGCTGTAGTTCCCTCAACTGTCACCAAAGATCTATGCTTTTCCCTAGTAACCAGGCCTGCGTGCACCAGTTTTTTTGAAAGCTGAAACTTGCACCCTCTTTTCTGAAATGGCTAAGCATCAGTGTCCCTTCGGATCGTGTTGCTCTCCCTTTCTCTCTCCACCTCAATGTATCGTTTGGGCAGTATGACTCTGAAGCTGTTCTACTGTTCTTTCTCCTTACGAGAACCCATATGAAGGGTGGTGACTCGAGTAGCTTTTTTCTGTTTTTTTCTTCAAGCATGCTGAGACTGAGGAAAATTAATATCACACTTCTTATAAACCTGTCCTTGTGGCTGATGCAAACCCTCCTAAAAGCATGTCAAAACAACTTGCTTAAGTGTGGCAATTTGCTAAAAAATAATGATGTTGGAAAACAGAATAAACTCATATGAAGACTTGTAGGAAAAGAGCTTTGGCTATTTATAATCTCAAGATTTTAAATAGAATATCAGCTCAGAGGTGTGTGATGAGTTTTGATTGTGGAGAAATCATAGATAGAGGTTTTAGGAATCAATCTCTGATGCATTTAAAAAAAAAATAAAATAAATCTGTGTAGTGTATTTCCTCTGCCTGAAAGAAAGAAGCCTTCCATGTGATCCTTGCTCTTCAAGCAAAGGCAGCAAGGCTTGTTGACCTGGATAAAATACATCACTGGTCTTAATACAATAATGGAATGAAATATGCTCTAAAATCTAACCTGTGTGGGTCTAAGACGGTTGGCAGCTTTCACATGCACAAATGAGAAGCTGCTGATCTGCTTGCTTGTTTTTCTGCTGTAATTATCCTCGTCTTTGTAAAAACATATTATTCCATTTTTTACTCTGTAGATTATAGCTGGAATTGCTAATAATCAGGATTTTTGCTGTCTCGTTATAAAATGCTCATGGCTTCATTAGAAGCAATGTGAGCTCTTTACAATCCTGACCTGACTTAAAATGGATGTGTAATGCAAAACAAGCACAATGGGAAGATCTCGCCCATTCTCACTTAATGTGTTTGAAGAAGAGTGAATACCCCTCCATTATAATACTAAATAATAAGGTCAGCTAAAAAGTAGAGGCTTAAAAAAAATCCAACTTTTTTTTTTTTTGTGTGGCTCCAAACTTTCTTTGTCCTATTGGCCAGCATTGACACTGAGTTCTCTGTAATGTAAATTCCATTACGCAGCACTTGAGTTTCTGGCCTTAGAAATATGTGGAGACCTGACCACAACAACTTTTCACCTAATTACTTATTTTGTTAGGACTAAATCTAGTTTTTCCAGTGAAGTCATTGCACTGCATGAGGGCACATCAATGCTGGATCCACATTTCCTACTAGAAAGTGGCCTTCCCCTAGAGTTTAGCATGTGTCTTCAGCTTTGTTCAGAAGCCTGTGCTTACCCTGTCCTTACTGTTATTCTGATGCAAACTGAAGTTCTTTGCCTCCACAGCTATATCTGACCAAGGTGCGGGCATTTGCCTTGCGTTATCTGTATCAATGCAAAGGCAAGAAATAAGCTCATAATCTGAGACATATATGTTACTGCTGTATGGGTTTGTTGTTGTGTTTGTGGTTTTTTTTTAGATTTCCCCTCCCTCCAGTACTATTAATTTATTTGATGAACCTCATCATGCAGTCTTTCCAAACTGACCACTTACCTCAGTGCATGATACCTGCTTGTTACAAGCACAATCTGTCCCTGCATACCCCAAGAGATCATTTCAAGCACAACCATTCCAAACGGGAAAATATAATAAATACAAAGTTAGAGAATATTCAGAAATCAAAAATAAAACATAGCTTACTCAGAGGCACAGACTCCCAAGGGACCTTTTTATGCACTGAACATAAATCTAGCAAGTTGTGGTCGCTAAGACACATGCATGTCAAGGCTGAGGAGGAGTGACTTGCTAGCCCATTAATAACATAAGCAAATTACACCCAGACATGAAAATCCAAATAGAGTCAGAGCTCTGCCCTTAAAAAGGTTTTGCACATTAGCTCCATAATCTTGAAATTAATCTTTCCTCCTTTAGCATTCTCATATCTGTTTCAAGTAAAGTTGCCATGATACCCGCTGAACTATCGTTCATGTCAATGCTCTTTGGCAGCTGTACTGTGAAGATGCTGATGAAAGAAGAGAGGTCATTTTATATGGAGCTGGGGTACCAAATAAGTGTTGCTCTGATTGTGTCCAAAGGAAAAGTGTGTGTCTTGATTTTATGGAAGCTGCCAACGGACCTTATTGAAAAAAATACAGTATTCTGAAAGATAGCCTCATCTTTCTCATGGTCTACCTAATTAAAAAGCTAATTGAAAACCAGCTCAGAATGAGCTTTCTCCCTGCAGACATGATCTTTGCTCAGGCTTCAAGCGATGCTTTTGATGCCTCAAAATATGTAGACAGTTGTCATGGACAGAGGCTGAGCACAGACAGCACCCATTTTAAGCCTCTCCAGGATGCATTTAAGAATGAATGCCTGGACTGATTCAGCCTTTATTTGTCCTACAGGCAACTGGGAAACTTAGAGCAGTTTATGGGCTTTCCATCACTAAGACAGACCTGAGAGTCATTGGCATGGAAATTAAATTTCAGGTTACAATAATGAGGAATATATCATGAGGACATGATAAGCACCCAGTAAAATGCATGAGCTTTTTAATGGGCCTCTGTAGGATGGATACTGTCTTAGGCGAGCTATAATGTCCTTAAGGCTCTGCGTCAGTGAAGGTTCACGTAGCAGCCAGCGTGAGGTTAGATGGTAGAGCCACCAAGTATTTTTAGGAAAAAAAAGTGACAGAGGACAACCAGTAACAGAAGCACAGTGTTACTGCCATTGCACATGTTCTCAAATGATTAGCCCTGGTGAAAACCAACCAAAGCCATGTGAGGCTGCTGCTTGAAAACCTTCCCAAGTTAGCAGCCTGAAGTGCCCCAGTATTTCCTGTCAGCAACGTACCTTTTCATTCCCATCTGCACCTATGTGCAGGTGAAAGCCTGTTTCACAGCTGAAAAAGGGGTTGGGTGGAGGGTGTCACTGACCAAAACATCCTCCTCTGCTAAAATGTATTGCCTGTGCAGTAGGTCCATGTATTTTCTCTCCCTCACCTGTTAGTCTCAGGAATCGCTTTATTTGTACCAGCCCCAAAACAATGCTCCCATTGTTACCAACTTCCTGTTCCACTAAAGCTAGTCAATATTTTTCAGACCAGTCAGAGTCCCCAGCTGTAGACATCAGACTCGCTCCCTGGCTACTCTTGCCTCTTCCCAGCCTGGCCTGACACATCCTTGGTGACGTGGTGACGCAGCAGCGCTGCAGCCTCTCCCCCCCTTTAGCTCAGGCTCTGAGCCCTCTGTGACTGCCCGCTTCAGGCAGGAGGCTGGACCAGAGACCCCCAGGGTCCCCTCCAGCCTACGTTATCCTGTGGCTCTGTGACAGATCCTGCAGGGACAATGCTGGCTTGAAGCCAGATTGGCTTTGAAATTGGCACATTTGCTTGGCATAGCTTAAACATGCTGACTTTCTGGGATATCACTGGCCAGAATGAAAGGCTCTGTCAGGCTCGGTAGGAAAGCTGGAGGGATCCCATCCTGAAGGAAAGTAGAGGGTAAAGAGGAACTCAGATTTGTCTGTGGGGAGCTGAAGGATGGAGAGGTGAAGCTGGTTGCCCAGGTTTACAAAGCTTATGGGAGCAGAGAACAGAGTTGGGGTATTTGGAGTCTGAAAAGTGTCCCTGTGTTTCTTTTCATAGCTACACAGAAAACCAGATATTTTTTTCAGGAATACCAGCTGCCCTGGCTTGCTTGTGGCAGGACAATCTGTTTCCTGGAGCATATAAGATAAGATCGTGATTTGCAGCTGAAATTAATGACTGAGCTTGTTATTTGTTAGTTACCTTATTTAACATTTTTTAGAGGTACTGTCATAATGTCTACAGAGAGGACAGATGCGTAACAGTCAATCTGACTTATGCAAATTAGAAGTGGGGAAATGGGCTTAGGTAATGGGGATGTCATAAGTACCCCTGAGTTATGAAGTGGTGTGTTATCAGAAAGGTCAGGAGCAGGACGCAGTGATTGAGCACGACCTCATATTCATCATGAGGCCCTTCTCTAATACCTTTGTGTTGGTCCTTTTGTACCTTTGAAAAATACACTGATAAGCAGATAGCTGGAAATGGAGTCTAGAGAGGATCATACTATGAGTTAAATTAACTCTACCGGAGGTGGATAACTCCGGCCCTAATTCTTCCCTCTGTACCGGTGTTACAACATCAGATATGCTGTATATTCAGATGCGTTTCTCCAAGGAGAAATGAGGCCAATGAGTGATCGTTGCACCATATAATCAAATAATTGTTTTTCAGCCCACTGTAGATTACTATTAATGGCAAGAATTGCCAGGAGGCAGTCGCACAGGGAAAGGATCAGTGTGTGCATGAGAGCCGCTGCAGCAAAGCTGAGATCTTACCCCAGAGCGGGGTATAAACATGGCAGGGGTGAGGGGCGGCTGTGAGAGCAGCCCAGCCATAACTCTAAGCTGTCTTAACGTTGGAGCTTTCTTTACTGGATTTTTGGGTTAGCTTTCCTGGGCTGCCAATCTGAGATCTCGGGAAAGGCTGCGGTGAGGGTTCTGCTCCCCCAACTTAGGGGCTGCGTGTTCAGGTTTGCTATCATGAGCTGGGTGAAGGTGATGGCTCTAAGACCCCATTTTTTAAAGGAGTAATTCTCACTTAAGGTGTCTCATTGTAAGAAAGGAGTTCAGATGGGGGAGGAAGAGGGCAGAGACTCTGTCTGCAATTCACAAATGGGAAGCTGGGTCAGTAGAGCGCATCAGTATGTACGCTCACACACACTCGTGTCTCAGGAATGCATCCGACATGTAAGTGCATTAGATTTGGATACTCCTAGTGCCCATCACAGATATCCAGTGCTGGGCCATTATCAGGCAAGTATCTTAGGATAAATATGCATTTCTAATGTTTATGCCACAGACATAGGGTGCAGAACTGAGGAAAAAATACAATGATTATACACGTTTAGAAACAGAAAAGGTATATGGTGATTAATGGGCAATTGCATTGTATCTTTTGCTGCAGTGTGCTAATTAGTAGAATCTTTGTAAGCCTCTGGAAATCCTTAGATGTAACGATATCGGTTCATTTCTTCTGAATTTTCCTTCATTGGCTTTTCCCAATTATTTAACAGCAGGGAGTACTTAGGGAGCATCAAGTAAATCAAACAAGTTAAAACAGCGTGTGGATGGGCACACATACAAATAGTTCTGCATTTGAGAAATCATTTTTCAGACAAAATTATGGAATTAATTAAATGGAATTGTAGAATAACTTTGTTGCTTTTATGTTTTACAGTTTATCTTGCTCAGTTAAACTTCTTCATAGTCAATAAGAGGTCTCTCAGGTCTCACTGAGGGGTATAACATTTGTAATTATTAACTTTGTCTCCATGGGAACAAAATCACTTCAGGAACCTTGAAGTTTATTTTAGGGTTAAGAAAGGTAACAGTATTTAGCTCCACAGGGATCATCTTGTTCCATGTCAGTTATTAAACAATTAGGAAAGTGTGGACTGTCTTTGAAAGGAGCTATTCTGTGGGCTTCTAGACAAAAAGCTGATTATGAAGATCTGGTGCCTAACATTTAGCAGATAATTCATTGTCAGAGTGATTGATTTTAGGCTATGAAGACATTATAAATAAGTTTCAAATAACAGGAAAGAGTGACATTCCAGGAAAGTTTCTATTTGTGGTTTTTGTCATTACCTTGTTGATGGTGGCTTGCTATTGAGTATGATTTATCATACATAGATGTTGATGGTACGGAGGATATGAAATAGAGTACTCTTCTGTGAAGTTCTGGTTCAACAAACCTGTCACTTCACATTTCTCAGTTCTGTTTTGTTATAAAACTGTGATGTCGCTTTCACAATCAGTCCAACTTGTTTGACTAATAGAATATTTAGCATAAGACTTGTAGCATATGCACAATCTTTATCTGAACCAGATGGAGAAATCATCCAGATGAGTGAAATATGTACAATTCTATTGTACTCAATTGTTGGAGACACGGACAGAATGCTTAAAAAAAATCCAAATCAAAACAAAAAAAAACAAAATTGAAAACCTCCTATCATATTAGAATTTTTGTGTAAAGTTAATGGTTGTGTGAGGACTCAGATCTCTTGAACAGGATGGTAAACAGGATTGTTTGCAGTCTGGATGGCCCTTCATTGCAAGGGCCTTTGTATCAGCATTGTATCTATTTTTACCGATTTTCTTAAACAACATACAAAGCACCTGACCGTTCAAGAGATGGTGAGCACCTCTGCATCTGCAGAAACTATTTCTACTATTTCCAAGTGTCCCACCTATGCAGAACTTGGTCAATTCTGCAGCAGGAACTACCTGGAGAGTCCCTGGGACAGCCAGATCCCCACCTAGGATGCGTATCAGCACACTGAAGCATAGAGATTGCTCCACTCCTAGCAGGGATCTACCTGGGGGAACATAGCATTTTCCAAAATTCCCTCCTGAATAGTTCCTGAGAACATCAGTCACATGTTTTGCTGTGATGGTGACTAGGAGTTTGGTCCACTTTTTGTCTTATCAGTCCACTGATTCTTCTATGGGGAGACTAAGGAGGCATCTGCTAAAAACCTGGAACCCAAGGAGTTAAGGACATAAATGCACCGGATGTACAAACAGGCACAGACTTGATTACACCACAATTATGATTATAGAACAAACTTGAGTTTCTTCCTCACATCTCAAAAATAAATTAAATGCAATAGCTCTTGCCACACAATATACATAACAGTGATTTACAAGGTGTATTTCCGTCCTTGCTGGTGCCTCAGGAAATGGTAGATGCTTGCCTCTGAGCTCATACATCAGGAACTCCTTCATTTCTGTCATCACTAGTTAAAATAAGTAATTTACATCACCAAACTGAAGCTCAGTACATCTACATGCAAAATACTGTTGGCTGCTCAAAGCACTGCTCCCATAGCCTCTGTAAATTGAAGACACAGCTCCTTCCTAAGCCGTGGGTTGAATTTCAATATGAAGTAAATAAAAGCAGCAATATTTTCCAGGATATTAGCTTATAAACATAACACTAGCTACTTCACCTTTCAATTCTTGTTACTTGTGACACTTCTGTAACATTAGCAGCTGTTTACAATGGTTAGGTTGGTGAATAAAAACCAAGATTAATAGAGCTTTTCCTGATAAGAAAACATAGGAAGAAATTATTGGAAATGTCTTGACAGCTAAAGCATCCAATTTAAGACGCTTCATAAAATGTTAGTAATCATTCAGTATTTTTGATCTGCAACTTAATGTGGCAGAGGAGTGAAAAGCCAAGCTAATGTTAAGCAGCCTTTGGCAAACATAAATGGATGTGTAGAAGCCACAAAATTCAAATTGACATTTTCTACAAACAAAGGCAACTCTACACTGTCCAATAATTGAAAAATGCCCATGACATGAACATATATAATGATGGGCAGCAAAAATACTTCCTCTTCCTTGCAGTGCTTGTTGTGGTTTTCATGACTGGAGCTTGCTGAATTATTAATTGGAAACAGTTCTTATTGTGGACGTGTCTCCTTTTTGCATTCAGAAGTCAAGAGATGCTGTGGTTCAGTTAGAAGAGCCTGTGATATGACACTTACTGGGTCATCTCCAATGCCCATGTACACTTTGGGATGACAGAACCAAAAGGTCCCTTTGTATAATTACAACTGTATCTTTTAAAAATTCAGTTTTCTCTGTAATTGTATTTAGTCTGTAGTTTATCATGCAATTAGGTGCCATACAACTTTCTTTTCATCCTATGTGCTTCTCAGCTTGCTACATGAACTTGTTGCTCCCTAGTCTGACACCATGTCTGGACATGCATCTCTGCGCATTCATGGATCTTCACATACATTTAGTGATGCGAGTGCACAAAAAGGACCGAATGCAAGCTGTGAAGCCTGACCATCATAGTGTTTTCCCAGCTAGCCTCCTAACCAGTTTGAGGCTTTCTTTGATAAACTGAAAGACAGACAAATAGTTCTGGCAAGCATGTATGAAACTCGGTTTCAAGTAACCAGTTGCTGCCATGCCCGTTCCAACTAGTCCTTGAGAGTTTTGCATTAGCGGGCCACAAACATTTTTGCTCAGGTCACCAGCTTTGGAGCACAAGTTCTTTGTGGCAAGGAAAAAGTTGTAGAAACTTCTTGAAAAAGTATTAGCAGTGTTTTGCTTGGCATCAAGCAAGCTATCCCAGTCAACTACTGCACAATGAGTCTCCAAAGCGATGAATCATACAAAAACATAGTTCCTTGTGACTGTCATCATCTTTGATGAAGTACAACTAGGTTGTGGCCATCTTGTATATAGATAGCACATTCATTCAGTCATCATTGTTGCAGGGAAGAGGAGGAAGCCTTATAGTTCTGATTATGATGCCAGTAAAGGGTTTACGTATGTTCATCTCGCCATTTTAATTTGTAAATAAATGGGCTACAAAAGCCAGATTCTTGCTTTGTGTAGAGTATTGTGAATCATGAGCAAACCATGGATTTGAGAGAGAGAAGCCTACCCACTGGTTTTTAATAATTCTTGTGTGTAACTTTTTTTTTTCCCCTAGGAAAACATTTCTAAAAGTGTTTAAAAACTTCTACCATTAAATTTCACTGATCTCTCTCTGCACCATGACTTTTTTAAATTAAAAATGCTTATTTACTTTGGCACATTATTGAAAGCAGGCTTTTTCTTTTAGTACATGCTAAAGTGTCTTGAGAACTGCATGCTAAATTACATTAATCTGCAACGTACCTGAATTTCCAGAAGAGTATTTATGTTATTCTCATGCAGAGTCAATAAATGTTGTGGGGCTTTTTTTAATTCTTTGGTGGTGGAGAGGGAGAATTCTCCATTTCTCCCAATACTTTTTTAGAATTTGGTAAGCCTTTTGAGGCTTGTTTTGCATTATAAGCATCAAAGTTTGGTACTTAAGAAGGGGAAGGAAAGGTAAGCACTAATAAATCTACATGCTGTAAATTTGAATGACAACTGTAAAAAATTACTTGTATTCTCTAGGGGTGGAGAACAGCAACCACTAGAGAAAAAATTCCCAATTCCAGGTATCTCTGTTTAAATTCTAAGCATTCAAATATGTTCCTTCCAGGTTGGTATTCCCTATTGGTTGTCCTATAATTTTCTGTGCTTAGTTTTACAGTGCACAAAGAATGTTGTGTCATATTATTTTCGTTGAGCCAAAAATCATAGCTGCTCATGTACACATTTGTCAGCAAAGCTGGCACGTACGAGATGTAAGAATTCAAAAGAGAAAATCAAATAAAGGATAGGAAAGGGAAAGACACTTCAGCACTTGGGAAATATAAGAAGAAAAACTTTTTCTTTTTTTTCAATGTCATTAAATGTTAGCAAAAGATTCATGAAAAGTTTCAAATGAATGTTTGAATAGTCCAAGTAATTTAAAGATGACCAAAGTCATTGAGAAATTCAGCTTTTAGTTTAATCTAACAAAGGAAAATATTTGTACAACAGAATGTTACTTTTCAATATGTGAAAAAGGAAATTACCATATACATCTTCAAGCTCCAGCTTCTTCTAATTTTTAAAACCATCCTAAGTGTAGAGTTTTCTTTATGTGAAGTAAAATTAGTTCCTCTTTTTCCCCCATTTGTAGGTGAAATGGGTGAACAAGGGAATCATTGTTTTCCAGACTTCATTAGCCAGCAAAAAAATGGGCAGGCCCAGCCTCAGTCCCGACACCTCGTAGACCAAACTCAACTAGAGCAGGACTCCAGTCACAGCGGAGCAAACCTATAGCTCCTCCTTGTGCTGGTCACACCTTGACAGTGTGAGATGAATCACCAGGTCCCAGCTGTGAAAAATAGCCCATTGACATATTTTTGGTTTCCTCATCTCGTTGTCCCTACAGCTTCCTTTGTCATAAATACCGTGACCAAGGGATGTAGGGTGGCTCCTCACCAGGGCTACTTTCAGAGCAGCTTATTCTTGAGGTTTTCCTGTCTCAGGACTTTCTGCTCTTGGCATCGAGCTCTCAGATGCCTGGGGGCTTTCCCTGTGCTCAGAGCATCACTGCTGGCATGGAGGGAGGCCCTGAGCCCAGCTTCCTGAAGTCAAACAACACAGAAAAAACCCAACAAGAAATGCCATAGGAGGGACCTGGTACCTGAAAGCAGTGGTATGGTACCCTGCTGTATCAATCAGCCCCCTTGTGTACCTCCTAAATCTTTTGTTCAATGTCAAGAAACCAAAGGTAAATAAGCAAGTAGCATAGTCCAGCTAAACTTGTGAGCGTAGCAGCTGAAGCTGCCTCAAAGGGGACCATAAATCCAATAGCCAGCTACATTTAAAAGAGAACAAATAGTAAGGTCCCTTTGAAATAGCACTGTGTGCCAATACCAATGACTCTATATATGTCAGGAATGGCTTTTGAACACCATAAATCTTGATTGCTAGAAGGAGAGGAGGATTGGTCAGAAGATGTCAAGAGATACCAGGCTACAATAATTCATAAAAGCACCTGCTTCGTATTCACAGGTGGAACATTTCCAGAGATAAATACCAGGATAATGGAGTCCTTATCTAGGCTTTCTTGTTGAAGAGGAAATCTTAAAGAACTGATTTCATTTTTTTTTGTCCCCAAGAAGCAGTAGAAGAGAGATCCTGCCTCTAGCGCTGCAGTCTGCTGTGAAGGTGCGCGTTTGTGTTCAATGCTTCAGTCGATGCTTTTGAAAAGTGAGTTTAGTTGCTATGGAGAGGGAAGTCTCCTCTCCCCTCGCCACCACCTCTCCTCCCCACAAGGAATGTGGATAAGCAGTGAACAACATGACTTATTTCACCCTACCCTTGCAGCAGGTTTCAGTACTGTTTCTAGGTACCAAGGGTATTAATTCCCATTTTTGTCATTTACCGACAAGCATAATATGTTGGAAGGAGTGGCTGCAGATCCCAAGGTGAGGACACAGGGCAGGAAACTGCCAAGTCTAAAGTCTGGACATCTCCAAAAGAGCTCCAGTTGAAGCCATGGAACAAAATGCAATAAATTGGTTGCGTTTTCCACCGTATAGTAAAACGTGCTGCAATCTTCACATGGTAAATCCAGATTCTGGTGCAGTAAAATGCCACATTTTTGAAAACAGGGCTTGAAACGTACTCAGTCCATACCAGCGGTAAATTAAAGTAATCACCTTTCAGTGACTTAGATTTGGCCAGTGTCAAATAAGTTTTTCGGAGACAGGCGCATCCCTTATAGAAAGGGACATGTTATTGAATTCTCATTGTACAGGAAACACTATTGATCCTTGCAAGCACTCCCAGAGAAGTGTCACGAACTAAAGCAGCCCCTCGAGACTGTATTTACCCTGACCAATTTCAAAAATGGTTCATTCAGGGTTAGGATAAAGGCATATTATTGCTTTTCTGCTGCTTTCTTGTAGGGTAAGTGAAAGACTTTCTACTTCAAAGCTGTCAGTCTAATGACTCTCACCAGAATTAATACAGCTTTTATGGAAAATATGATTTTGTTTAATTGCACTATAAGGAAAAGGGGAAAATAAAGGGGGAAACATGATTGTAAAATGATACCGTCACAGATATAAATGTAACATGTAATATGTAACATTTCTAAAGAAGAAAGGAAATAAAAGAAAAAAGTGCTTGCAATTTTTCCTGACAGTAGGATTAAGACACCTGATTAAATATGTGAAAGAGACGTTTACAAATTTTTTGAGTGAGGCTTCAGCATTTTCTTCAAACAAATGTTATAAAAAAAAGAATCCTTCCAGGAGACGTCTCAGAAAATTACATTTTGATTGTTTTTCCCCTAATTAGGGGAAAATTGAAGTTCAGGAAAGTGGTTGGAGCTGCAGCGTTCCTGCTGCGGGAGAATGCAGGGTATCTGAGGCACGTTCGGGTCAGCTGTTGAATTTACTCTTATTCAGATTTTTTACATATAGATGAGTGTTACTTCAAGTCTTAAAATTCTGACTTTTTGCCACAGCCTGATTTTTTTAACCAATTGGCCTTTGTAAGGAGATATAAGTCTACTTGAAGACTTTGAAGCAGAAGGTGACAGTAATAAACAGGTTTTATATAGCTTTACAAGTTTCATACATATAAAACATACGTGGAATAAGAAAATGAAGGCAACACCTTTCTTTTTCCAGCACTATTGCAAATAAAATGATTGTTTATCAATAAATACATAATGCACTTTACAACCGCATTATAAACAGTGGGAGCTGAATGAATTTCAATTATGCAGACCAACGATATTGCTCCATCCATTATATAAATCAAACCTAGGCATAGGCCTGTGAGCTTTTGCTGCTTCACTGATTTTTATTGCCATACAAAATGATAACTGGAAACCATATAGAACAAGGCAAATTAAGAATCTATTGGGGAGAAAATGCAATTGGAAATGAACATCCTCCTGGAAGCTACATTCACGAGCCAAATGCCTTGTGAGATTTTATCTTCCATGCACAATGTGATGATATTCCTGTGCATATATGGTTAAATTAATTTTCCCTTATCAGCATAAAAATGTAGCTGGCCAAAATAGATTAGAGCTGCATAATATGTTGGATCACATTTTATTTAGGTGGAGAAGAGGAAAATATTTAATTTCAGTCTGGAATGGTATTGAGCAGAATAAATGATTGAGTTCAAACAAAGAGATCGTGCTTACCGGGGTTTTTTTCCTTTGTTGCATGAATGAAATGATCTGTAAATTCATGACAAAATGATGATTTTCTCAGTTGCAGAACAGTGAAAAGAAAATAAAATGATTTCTCTGTGGTCAAGCAGAAACTTCTGATCCCGCTGGGGTCTAGTCTCACTCTTTGAAAGATTATTCAGTTTCTTGGGGTTCAGTCAGTCCGGTTTGGTGCAGTTTGACACAAAGGTGGGATGAGGCAGTCTGTGTCCTGCAGGATCATCCTGTAAAGGAACTCGTCTTCTAAACAACTGCAAAATCCCCATGTCTGTTAATAAAACCCACCTTGGTCCACAGAGGATGAGCTGTTGACCTCAAACCAGCCCAGTCAAGGTTATACTACTAACCTGCCATTTGCTAGTAAAATTATATTTCCCTTTTTTAGCAGTAGTTTCGGTTCACCTGTAACTACTCTGAGCAAGTGGGGTCAGGGCCACCAGCCCAGGGGTGCCAGGCTCGTGCCTCTGCTAAACACACGCAGCAGCCCCTGGGGCCCCGAGGACGCTGTCCCCTGTACACAGCCCCACTGAAACTCATGACATGGAAGACCATTTATTTGTGACTTAGAAAAAAACAGTAGGAGAAGGGTGGTATTATTGTTTGTTTCTTCATTCTCTAATTCTGTTGTGTGACTTCTCCTTGTCATCTCAGTGTTTCTTGAGGCTGGTCAGTTTTTACTTTTTTTTTTTATTATTTATTTCTTCAGCCACAATGCTATGGAGAATTATTCAGCCTTCAGTTATTTGTTATGAAAATTTTTGAAGAAGACATCTAGCGTGTGCCTTAGCTTCATCTTTCAATGACAAAAACCCCTTCAAACAAGACAGGCAAATATCTGCAGTAGAAGGCGATTTATTTTGATGGCTACTTCTAGTTTCAGCCATGTAGATATTTTTTAATCCAAAATTCAAAAATTATTGAATTGAACTGGTAATGAATTAACCTTAAGACAGGATTTATTTGGTTGGGTTTTTTATTTAATTCCTTATTTTTGATGTTAGGTATTTCACTATACTTCCTCAGCTCACCATATCTAATTCATACCTGTTTCTACTCGATCTTTAAGTTGATAATATTTTGCATGCTGTGCTAAATGTTTTGGCCAATGTGCCCTTCTAATGGCCAGGACTAGCTTCTCTCTGTACCCTGTGTGATGGAAACCTCCCAATGGCAGGCTGCATTGCACAAACCCCTCAGAGGCTGATGGCACAGCTCTCACATGCCTGAGCTTCCCACGGACCTGAATGGAAATCTCAGCTGTTTGGGAGCTTGGGCGCTGATCTCTGTTCACAGCACCTCATAAGGATGGAAACTAGCTTATTGAAACTGCTTTTAATAAGACAGGTTTATCCTGAAAATGCCTTGAATAACTCCTATGATACTGTTCGTTAGTCAGTAGTTCATGGAGTACTGTGAGTGAACGGAGCCTCCTGAAGAAATACACATCCTGTTACATATATAATGGAAATCGATGCATTTTCTCTAAACGTTGCAATGCTATCTCTATGCAAGGCCACCGAAACAGTGGTAAGGTGTCTTCACTGTCATGAAAGGGATGACTTTTTCGATATTCAGGGAAATGGATGTTAAATGGCTAAATGAAGGGAAATGATTCCTTCAGAATATGTGATTTTGTTGAAACCATAGAGGGAGTAGATACCACTTCTCTAGAAATTGTTGAACTAGACTGTGTTTATTAAACAACCGAAGAATTTAGCTTAATAAAATATATAAGCTAAGAACAACAAAACTGAGGTTTGTCCACTGTAATTTTGTTGTTAGAAGTTTTGTGTATCATAATTAAAACTGTTCATAGCTTCTTGTACTCCATACCAGAAGTCTTGCGTGCCCAACAGTGTGCCTAGCTCTTGGGTTTTTCTACGGTTGTATCTACTGGTTTTGTGAAAGACATTCCCTTTCCTTGCAGATCTCACTTATATCTATAGACCACCAAGTTTCTAAGAAACTCTTGCACCTTATTAATTGAGGCATATCCTATTTGGGCAGCCAGATGAAATGAGAGACATTGAAATAAAGAGTAAATAATGATAATTCACTAGGTATTTATTACCAGATTTTACCAGTAATAGCAATGTCTTTGGGTAAATGTAGTAAACTAAATCTGGTTGAAATAATTGCCAAAATAAATTATTCGGTTTGAGTTCTTTGTGATACAGATCAGATATTTTAAACAGTCAACACTTACATTAGCAGAATTTTGAATGTCAGTTTCAATGCATAATCGCTATATTTTAGAGAGGAGAAATAAGGAAGAAGACTCTTCGAGGCATCAAAAGTCAAGTATAGAAAAGTAGAGTTCAATTTAAAAATTAATTAATGGAAAAAATTGGAAAAAATCCCCACTCTTCCCCCTCCACCCCCTGGCCTACCTCCAAGTGGAGAGTGGAAGTGGCAGCTATTGTGGTAAAACATTCCTTGGGCCGTCTATGTTGGAGGAAATGAAAAACCATTAAATGGATAATAGAATAAAAGTGCAATGAGATGTTCAGAGAATCCATCAATAAAAGGATGGCAAGCAATTGCTAAAGACAGCTCTTTCTCAATGTAGCTTTATTGCCAGAGGATGGAAAATTGAGAGAGAATTTGCAAACAATTGAATTTATGGTAATGGCATATAAGTGTATTGTACTACCAAAGCAAAGCACAGAGCAAATATAAAAGACAAAATACACCAATGTCCCATGGAAGCCCTTGTGTTTTGCCTATTATCTCTTGGTACTGGAAACTGTAATATTCTGATATTAAAATCAAATACATTGCAAAATGGATTAGGAGGCAGTGACTAGGTGATAATTCTGCTGTGTGTCTGCTTTAAGGTGAATTGTTGGACTAAAAGCGATTGAAGACATAAGCAATGAGGAGCTTGCTCCCGGGTACTCAAGGCAGATTTGTTCCTTAGTTTTGGTGATGCCTGGGCAATCTGATGCTCCTACCTTGGCAATTTATCGGTGAATTACCTTGGGATAATTTGATTCAATCTGAATTTTAAACCTGTTTGAAATGCACTGTCAGTAGCTCTGTTGAACCAGCAGAGGTGACTGCTAAATGACAGGCAGGAAAAAAATGATCAACTGATGGGCTCAGAGGTGGGGCCTCCCAATAAGCAGACAAACCGGAAAGGGGGAAAAACAACTTCTGCCGCAGGTCACAGGTATCTCTTCTGGACAAAGCCCCAGACAAAGACTGATAATGCTAAAACCCTGTGGTTGAAAAACCACAGGCACCGGGGAACTGTAAGCTTTGAGACAGCCTGCGCTCGGCGGGCAGGGCAGCATTGAGGGAGAGGCGGGGAAGGCTTTCCTGTAAGGCGTGCTTTGATTTTTCTGTGCAAAGAAACTGCTGGCATGTTTTCAAAGCGGTTATTTATGTGTGGGTTTTGTTTTGTTGTTGTTTTGGGTTTTTTTGTTTTACTCCATGTCCCCACCTCGCGGTGCCAGCAGCCTGCTTCAGCAGCCGTGCTTCTCCTGGCGACCATGGGGGCTCCAGGTGTCCCTGCTCCTGCCCCGGTAAAACCAATGCGGTATTGCTGGCTGGGCCAGGGAAACGCCTCAGCTTTAAAGGCAGTCTGGGAACTTGTGCCAGGGGAGGTGTAGGATGGATATTAGGAAAAATTTCTTCACAGAAAGCGTTATCAGAACATTATTAGAACATTAGAACAGGCTGCCCAGGGAAGCGGTTGAATCACCATGCCTGGAAGTATATAAAAGACGGGTAGAGGTGGTGCTGAGGGACACGGTTTAGTGGTGGTTTTGGCAGTGTTTTATTAATGGTTGGACTCGATGATTTTAAAGGTCCCTTCCAACAGGGACGATTCTATGATTTTTTTATTGTTTTGGTTTTTAATCTGTAGTCCCTGCTACTGCCAAGTGGAGGCAGCAAGAGGGTGCTGATGGGTTTTAGTAGGTGGGGAGCGGGCGTTCAGCCCCTTTTCCCCCCCTTTGACACACCTCACTGACTATAGAAGCAGCAAGGCAGGAGGTGAGGAGCAGCACTCTGCCTCTGCCTCTCCTTTCCCAGCCAGGCTCGTGGCTCACGGTGGCACCGGGCTGCGGCATGGCCAGCCTGCGTCCTCCCTCGCTCCTGCTGCCTTTGGCCTTCAGGTGGACGGTCTTTCCCCGGTGACCTGAGAGCAGGCAGGATGTGTTTGGGTGTCTGTGCGAACAGGGCAGCGGACACTGAGGGGGTTACCCGACTGCATCGAGAGTCTGGAGATAATTCCCTGCAGAGCACTGAGGGGGCGGAGGGTTTGCTAGATTCGTCTTATGTAGAGTTCAGGTTGAGAATAGTTCTTGGAAACAGAAAAAATGGGAATAAAATAACCCAGGTCAGTACATGTCATTCAGGAGCATCTGCTCTCCCTGAGACGGGCACAGACAGAGCTAAGCCTAAATTCAGTTAAGCTGATTTGTCTGTATGTCCTCTGCAACGACTGAAACTGCAAACAAGCTTCTCATACTAAAAAGTCCTAGCTTGGAGGAACAGAAGAGCAAAACCATCTTTGTAAAGAACCAATAATAATAATTAAAAATCCAGTTTCTGTTAATTACTTCCCAGGCTTCAATAGCAAACACCGAGGATGGAAGAGGGAAATTTTTGAAAACGGTAAGAGATTGCTATAACGTAACCAGTAGCGAGGCACTCGCTGGCTTTCAAAGCAGCATGGGACAAGGAGAGCCCAAAGAAATTAACTGGAGAAATGAAAGTTGGGGCAGCCCATCTCAGCCTGGCCCTGTGGAGAGCAGAGCTTGGTGAGTGCCGCTAGCGTGAACAAAAATGGGAGAGCAGCCAGCTGATAGCCCTGCTGAGGTGGTGGGACAAGCTACTGCCAGGCAAAACATCTCTAAGCCAAGCCTCTGTTTTAAAGAGGAAGCCTTGAATGCTAATGGCTTGGGCCGTGGCACAGCCTTGTGTCTCTGTCCCTGAAAACATTCGCTAAAAATCTAATAAGCATGTATTACAGTGTTGCTGTTATTAATGACTCTACCTTTCCTGAAGTGAAATATTTCTGATTTATGGGAGTTTTTTTGTGTTACACTGTTGCACCTGAAGCATAACAATTACTGTATCTCTAGAAAGCCCATAAATGACAGAGGCACAGCAATGCGAGTTCTGTTGAAAGATTTAAGCCTATCATTCCAAGGAGCGTAGTTGTCTTGGCAGCAAACAAGGATTTAAATACCTGTGAGATATTCGCCTTTAATTGTGGAGGAACAGCATCACCCACTGCAAAAAAAAAAGTTTAACCCTCCGAAATGCTTGTCTTACTCATTAGCATCTCGTTGAGGCACTGATTACAAAGATGAGGGCTGGAGAGGTATCTCTAGCATTGCTGCCTTGCCTAGAGGGGGCAAGCAGAGCCATGAGCTGGCCTCAGAAGGCCTCTGGGACCTCCAAATAGTTTGTTTCTTTGAGTAACTAAAGGTCTGCAGTGTGGTTGCATGAAGTTACAGGCAACGGCTACCTGCACCTTAGCTGAGAGGTGGAAAAGCTCAAGGCTAGTTGCAAACCTGATAAAGCTGGGAAACAACTGTGGGGATGTTGAGGGCTGGAGGCCAGCCATGTCCCTGCGTGAGGCACAATGGCTGGGGTCATGTTTTTTCCCCCGTCTTTGTCTTGGGCATCCAGGAGTTTGATGCGTCTGGTAGTGGTGCCACAGGAGCAGCCCTGTAAGTATAACAGTGCATAGGGAGCAGGGGGGGAAGTATTTAATTCTAGCCTGAGCAGCTCAAGAGCTGTGCTACATTTTTCTGTACCACTAGAGCTCTTGTGATAAAAGGTATATATAGCTGGCAAAATTTAAAAAAAAAAAATTAAAATTCCATTTTCTCTGATTACTTTTTATATTAGGAAAAAATCAGGTGACCTATCTAAATTTTTTGGAAAGCCACAATAGAAATTAACATAGATAAAATCTTAATGACTGCGCTGCTTGTCTAATTATGAATGCTTTAAACCTTGTTTGTCAGAAAGCTGTGCTGGACTTTGCAAGCACTGATTTGCAGCCATGGCTGCTGCTTTCTCCCCAGGAGCCGCCTCTCCCACCAATCACTACCAGCACAGTGGTGCTTTGACGAGGTCTGCCGAGGATGGCTGCTTGAAATCACCAGCTAGTCATAATGAGCGCTCAGCAGGCTGTCCTTGCCCCTTCTGCCTCCTCCTATTCCCCAACCAGGAATCTTAATTTACTCAGCTGTCTTTAAGCACAGGTCTGATTCAATATTGTATTTTTCATCCCCGACTTTCTTGATTCAAGTAGCACGGCTGAAAAGTAGCAAATGCAACACTGCACCTGGTGGGGTCCAGTCCTGTAGAAATGCCTGTCTAAAGGCTGGAGTTGGGCTCTCCTTTTATTTAAATTAAATAAGTTCTTTACAGAGGGAACTGTATGTTTCCTTGTCAATCACTGCCTTCTGCCAAGTGCTCAGCTTTCATTCCGAGTCTGTTCACCATCAGCCCTGTCTTCAATTTATTCCAAATAAATTGAGATGCTGTAATTGGACTTACCCATGTCTGCACAGCCTTGTCTTAAAGTACCCCAAGTATTTTATCCGGGCTTCGATTATTCCTCTGACGGACTACGGGCATCCTGCTTGTTTGTTTATTAGGCAGCTTCTTGTCTCAGTTGTAGTCTTAAGAAACTCCATCATTTCAGTCACACAGCTCTAATAATTAGGCTTCCTGCTTTTCTGGTGTGGCTGGTGCTATCTTAGTCTCTATACAGAGAGCGGAAGAAAGAGGTGTAAGAAAGAAAATGTTACACTGATGGCAGTCGACAGTATAAGGTAAGAATCCTGGTCAAACACATCGGATGCTGAATCCTGTAAAGCTGGGGTGTTGAGCAGACCAAAAAGGTGCTAACACAAGTCCAGGGACTAAAAAGATGAATAAGATAAGACTGATTACCTTTTCACAAAGACTACTTATTGCCTTTTTCCATCGTCAACCCGTACCAATCACATATTCACTGGGAAGATGAATTTGACTGGGGGTTGCAGATGTACGTCTGAATCTTCATCGAATGGCAACGTGTACCTAGCAGGCTGCTAAAGTACAAATGTTCTGATTTTTCACCTGCAATAATACCTGAAGTTAGAAAAAGATTGAGGATTTATAAATGCTATTTATCCCCTGGAGAAGGGAGCCTGACTTGAATGCATTTGAAGGCGCTGCAAATTACAAATGGTTTAATCACGTATTCCCACTGGTGAGCACACATAACAGCAACAAATATTTATCCAGATGGATGAACGCAAGAATGGGTTTCAGCCTTAAGCTGTCACTGCTCCTAGCCAGTCACTTATTTCACTGGTGGGTCTTGCTGACACACCGTCTTCCTTGCCGAGAGCATCGGGGTGTCTCCAGCTGCTTGCCAGCCCTTCCTTCTTTTCACTGGGTCACTCCCAGTCACTCGTCAGGCTGTGCCAAGTACACCGGCCACCGGAGCTGGTCCATCTGCTAGCCTTTCACAGGGGAACAATTTGGGGCTCTTCTTCTGGAGGTCAGCAGTACTGCCAGGATCTTGCACAAAGCGATGCACTACAGGAGCCTGACAAAAGGTTAAATCAGACACTTGCCTGGTGCCGTTTTAATTACTCGCTAGGACAGTGCAGGGTACTGCCTGCCCGTGCTGCTGCTCATTTAGCCACCCTTAAATGTTGTTCAGGCAGGAAGGAGTTTTAACAAATTATTGCTGAGCAAGGATCGTGGATGTTGTGCTGTGTCATAGAACAGGATGTTTTTAAACTAATTTCAGTCTTTCTGAGTCACAGTTCAGCTTCTTTCCTTTGAACTCCTGTGGGGGAATTCAATCTATGCTCAGTGTTAAGGGTGTTTTGGTTTGGTTTTTTTCCCCTTTGGCAGACCCTTGAATGCCTTCATTTTTCGTATAGAGTCTGATCCCGTAACTCAGATGAGGAAGCTGCCTCATAGGCATGACACAGATCAGCAGGGGAAACTAGCCTTTATGTGCAGTGTTTGAGACCCAAAAAACGTGACTTACGTACTTAGCTTCTGTCCTCTTGACAAGTAACTGGTTTCTGTAGTAAGGTGAACTCTATCCTGTGTCATTTTAAGGCTATATCCAGAAAAAGTCTGGAAGGAGGCAGATGAAAACGAGTTGTTAAAAATGCAATGGAGTATTACAGAAGGGCTTTCTGAGGATGATGATTGCACTGGCAGCAAAACTGCATCAGGGCTAAGTTGTCAGAGCAACTTCAGCACAAGTTTTTGGTGCCTGCTTTCCAGCTGCAAAAAAATGCATGTGCGCTAGCAACATCTTTTTCAGGCCCAGAACACGAGCACTTAAAAGTGACAGAGTTACGTAGTTATGGATTAATCCATACAGGCACAAAATATTTCCTTCGACTGATTCTTCATGCAAAGAGTAGGGATCGTGGGTGCCTGTTGAACTTTCTTGCTTGAGGGTCGCGAGAGATTTAGAGAAAGGTGATGCTAAAGGTGCCTGACCCAGCCTTGTTCCCCACTCCAAAGCAAGAGCACTAGCCTTGGCGTGCAAACCAGTAGCTTTAAAAAAACAAACAAACAAAAAAAACAAAAAAAAAACCAAACCAAAACACACCAAAACCAAAAAAAAAAAAACCCAAACAAACCAACATCAGCTGTATAATTCAGAGCCCTCTCCATTACTGACACCTCTATACCATATCTCAGGAAGGATTGGCAGGGTGCTGGGTCTGAAATGCCTGAAAGCCAAAGGGGGCTGTGAGAAGCCCTGACACTGCTGGCCAGAGGTGGTGGCCGTCTGCACGTGGCAGCGGGACCTATGCCAAATGGGCTCTGGTGGCAGCAGCTTGTCCCTGGTGCCCTGGCAGGCAGGGCAGCAGCCCTGCTTCTTAGCCTGTCTCCTGGTTTACTGCTTTGCACATGAAATTAATAAGATTTGTCATAAAAAATATGCACATTGACCATCTGTGTTAATAATTGACTTAACGAGGATCTAACCGCCTCTGGCCCATCCCAGAGAAGTTAATTGAAGGGATTGTGTTTATAATCTGCCTTGAGAGTCCTAATCTTCTGTTCTGGTGCTGCCAAGCCACGGATTGATTGGTTGATTTTGGTCTCTTGGAGCAAAATAACAACCTCCTGAGACAGACCTTGGCAGTTTCCAAAGAGAAATACACGGCGTGGGGAACCATAAAAAAAATGTAGGCTTCTTCATGGTGTTTAAATGTGGGTTGCTAAATCCTGCTTCCTAGAAAATGCAAACCAGTAAATGTTGTGCTCTGTGGTATGTTTCAGGTCCTATGAAAAAGCTGTTGTTTTTAGCAGGGAACTTGTGTCTTTTTGTATAGACGATGGGTGGTGAAGTTTTTTCTGAGAATTGGTGTGAGGGGTCTAAATAACAGAACGAAACAGGAGGTCATCCCTGCTTTTTGAGGGGTGGCAGGCGAGGTCTTACAGAGGTAATCCTCTCCTAGGTCTGGGGACCTCCTGGCCGGTGCCTCCTACTTGAGCTACTGTGTGAGGAGCAGGTCAGGGGGTGGCAAAACATGTTTCTGGTGAAAGAAGGAGAAGTCAGCCATAGAGAAAGACTGCTGGAAATTGCCACTGCAACTGAAAAATGGAAAATTACAGGAAAACATGCTGGAGAGCCTGTCAGGAGATCTAATTCTTCATTTTGTGCCAAAACCAGATTAATTGCACCTAAGCTATTTTTTGGTTAATATTGTTTATGGTTAATAATTCTATGCATAAGATAGCTAATATACTTGCTCTGATCAATATTCTGTCCGTTTTGATACAGCAGGTTACTTCCCTGAAAAAAATCCTAGTTATTTCCTGTGGGTAACTAGTGTATGATGCAGGTGTCGATCCCATAAAGCTGTTCATGTACTTCTGTTCAGGAAAAGTGCGCAATCCTCCCTAGGATTCAAAAAAACAAATTTATTGCACCCAGTGTATTCAAATACCGGCAGCATCCACATTGGTGTAATAAAACATTTTTTTCTGGGTGAATGGCCCCGTCCATAGACTGCTTCTTTCCCTTTTGGTTTCATATACAGGTTGTTAAGTGTTTCTACTGTTCAAACCACTGAACTATATATGAATTTTCTTTGAGCTTACATTTCTTTCATTATCTGCCCTGCCCTCTTCAGCTCCCTGGGAACCAGAGCCAATGCAAAGCAGGAAGCCTCCCAGGGAAGTCCAATATGTGAGGGTGATATGAGATTACAGCCCAAATCTAATAAGGATAGATTAGTTTTATTTCCCATTTAGCCACGAGCGTTGCTGGTAGAACAAGATATTAAATCAGACTTCTAAAATTGTACCTGTACTCTGAGCAGCTGGTCAGCTGTGCTGATCCCCAGCCCTGGTACTTTCTCTTGCCTCCTGAAAGACCACGGCCAAGACTTTCCAGAAGCACTGCAAGCCAAATGCGTCCCTGGCGTATTCAGGTAAATCACTGAAATGAGCCTGAAACGATTTTGATCCGGCCCTCCTGCAAACAGATCTATGGCGCTTCTAAACTTGTTTTTCCATGCAACTCTGTGGTGGGCTTTTTTTTCTTCTTGACAAGCGCTGCGCTGTACGGCAGCATCTGTTAGAGAAATACGCCATGTGAGTCAGAGTAATTTTAAAGGGAGAAAGGATGACTGGTAATGGCTGCGGCTGCCTTAGTTTGCATGATGTTTGCTGCTTTGGCTGCCGTGCAGCTGAGCAGGGGGCAGGGGAGGGAAGTGTCCTCTGGAGAGTCTGATTCACAACAAGCCTACTCGGTTCAGTTCTGTAATGAGAGATTTTTCCTTATTTGCAATTAAAATGTCAAATAACGTTAGAAGTACTTGATTTGTGCTCAGTCACAGTGCAATTCTCCAGCTTACTGACTTTAAGGAAAGTCTTGCAAGATGCTGCTTTTTTTTTTTTTTAATCCAATTACGGTAACAGACTGAAATTAATTTACTGAATCATTGATTTTCCAAGGGGCAGAAGGTGCCTTCAACCTTTTGGGAAACAAGACTTGGGGAACACAGGCGGCTTCCCTTGTCTACATAGTGGTGCTCTTTTTGGGGTACACAGTCTGGAAGCCCCCAGGTGCTACCCGTCGACTTGGGCAGTGCTCTGGTAAGGCCCTTAAACCCACTGACCCGCTGCATAGTCATTTTGAAAATGGAGGCAATCATGCAAAATAGAAGTTAACTGCCCTGGTAGAGGTGTCAAATGATTTCCTTGCCATTAGCAGCATTGCTAAGCTTAATCAGCTGTGGAGCAGTTAAAGCATAACCTCATTTCAGGCAGGAGGGAGAGCAGTGTTCAGCTGAGTGGTGCTGCTGGGTTGGTAGGTCAGGAGGATGGTCCCAGGAGCGGGTCGGTCACTCATCGGTGACTGGGATGGAAATACTGGGTGACTCTTTGTTCGCAACAAAAACTCCAGGCCAGGTGACACTTAGGAATGATTTTCTTCATTCCCAAGTGATCGCCCCTCCCTATACTTTGGACAATAAACGTGTGATCAGTGAATCTCTTAAACCCCTGCTAGTTGGGATACTGTGTCCCTTCCTAATATTGTTTCAGGAGGTGACAGATCCAGCTAGAAATTGAACGTCTGTTTTACATGGCTAGTGATCCTTCCAAACCAACCAAAATCTAGAAATCTTTCTTAATTTTAGTGGTGGTTGAAACATTAGGAACTCATATTGGATGCTGAAAGAAGTATTATCTGTTGAAAACTATCTTAATTCCTCATCCTCTTCTCCAGCTACTTGGCCAAGAGTGCCCTGGAAGGAGATCTGTGTGCAGCGCACGTTGCCACACTAGAGAGCCTCGCAGGCTCCTCAGGGCAGGTTCACATTATGCCTTTGAGCATGGAGTGAACCAAAAGGATCCACATCTGAAGTAGCTAAATGTTACTCTGCTTATGGTCTGGAAAATATCATTATGCAGAAATATCCCAGAAGTTTCCATTTTACCTTCTAGCTACTCCTGTGCTGTATTCATCCCATCGAACTGCAGGCTGTTAACTCTATTGAGGTACCCAGATTTAGGAATGCACTTGCCCTGTGCTGCCCTCATATAAGGTGCACTCAGCTCTGAATTGCCCTCTGGAGGTATCACCCACCCCCTCTTCCCAGGACCTGGCTGAGGTGTCCCACTCTGCGAGGCTCCAGGCGAAAGCACTTTGGGACGCCAAACACGGGCTCCACTGAGCCAGCACAGTCAGGCTCAACATGAAAAACAACCTCTGCTCTGCTTTTCTCGTTTGTACTTCACCACCTTTTCTAAAGAGACGGGGAATTAGAGTGTAGTGGACAATTTAATAGTTGATGGATGTGATGGGAGAGATATCTCGCTTCCCGCTGGCTGCTTCTGACATGATGATAGCATGAAAGGTATTTATAGGGCTACAAAGATACTGTGTACAAACTCATTAACGTCTGATGCTTTCAAAGTATTCTGTCAAAAAAAGTAAAATACAAGTTATGGATCTCAATGTCACTGTAACTTGGCCTTTTATTGCTGTAAGTTATTTGATTTTTTTTATATAAAAAGGCAGTTGCTGCCCTCAAATTGCCACTGCTACTGTATCTGAAGTTAACTTTCACACCTTTAATCTTTTCTATTTGATGTATTTCTTCAGTGGTGAATTCTAACCAGTCTGCTGTGTTGAGCTCTGGCCAGGCGGCTGTGTGTCTGCGAGATGGTATTTGCATACGATAGTATGGAGAAATCTAAATTAATCAGGGAAGAAAATCCATTAGAGATGGTCTGCACAGTAAAATGAGCTGTACAACCCATCTATGTTTACAGCGCTTTGGATGTGAACCTAAGCTTTTCCTTTCTGATGGAGAGGTCTATTACTTGTCTTGATAACTCCCTCTTTCACGCAGACCTCAAGATAAAGCCCCACAAGCTGTGTTTATGAAAAGCCCTTTCTCAAGCGGTATCTTTGCACAATGTAATGTCCCACAGCGTACACTGACAGAGCACCATTGCTCAGAAATGGCATCAAATGGGAGCAGAGGACCACACAGGGACCTCTGGCTGGAATGGCAGAGAACGTGAGGGAGCCGATTCTCCTCCATTTATTCCCAAGGGTATGCTCTCTTTCTCTGAAACATGTACTCTAAGTTAGGCCTTGTAATTAGAAAAAACTGCTGCCAGCTTTTGCAGTCCCTTTCTTATATCATAGAAACAGAGAGTTAGAGATGTGCATGCAGAGGAACTCAGCACTAAGAAGAGACCTCCCTGTGATCCTTCTGCTTTCCCAAAAGGCACCCCGTTGACTTATCTGAAAGGGTCTGTAAACTCGGAGCAGTCACAAAGAGATTTTTCACACTGACAGCAAGAAGAGAAGATTTAAGGGCTGTAGTCCTTGCCTAGGCATTCATTTTGACTCATGGTCTCGGGTGAGGCCGTTCAAAAGCAAGTTCCCACCTTACAAAGTGAAGAAAGCAATATTTACCAGTGGGAAGGGCAAAAGGTGTAATTAATGAGCCTGGTTGGATTTGGTCTCAAAATGTCTGCAGGACATAATGGCAAATGAAATGTTTGTAGAAAGGGCCGTCTTGAATTCTGCTGGCAGTGGCGAAGCTGGGGAAGGTGATGGAGCAGCTGCCGGGCCGGAGCAGGGAGGTGGCCGGGACTGAGCTGTTCTTGATTTTTTTCCTGTACTCCGAGCTGTCAGTCGGGGAGAAGGGATGAAAAGTCCATTTGGATCTTTAAACATCTTTGAGCTGGAAAAATTGCTGTTGAGAAGGAATTGTGTACACCTTGCCGTGCTGTTTAAACACCTGGGCTGAAACCGGGGCTGCCTTATGTCAAACACAGCGTGGTGCACATGTAGCCATGAGGGAGGAGGAGGAGGGAGAAAGCAGGGTGAGAAACCTCCTTCCCCTCTCTTCCTCATGCAGAAGAGACAGTGCTGCAAGCAGGCAAGAAACATGGTAGCAAAGGGTGGGAAGGGGAGACGGGGGAAGCAGGGGGTGGCTGAAAAAGCCCAGTGGGGGTCCCACCACCACCTCAGTGCCCTGTCCCCTGCCACGATGCCCACCCAGCCCCTGCCACCCACTCTTCCAAGCCTCTGTGAGGTGCCGTGGTCAAAGTTGCCTGCGGACTACAGAGTCATTAGTGCCATTTTCAAAGAAGTTCAAAACCAAAACACAAGGACAAAGTGGGAGTTTCTCGGCCAAGTAAACCTGAAAGGTTAGTTTACTCTTTAATGAAATTCCTGCTTCAAAGTCTCCTTCTCTTTTTCACTGGGGAGCAGTGCTTTCTTTAAGCAATGTTTAGAGGACACCAGTCTGCAAGGGTAATCATCCTTGCCTCTGGCAGGAAGCGCTCGCGCACTAGCATTTCTGAAAAGGCTCTCTTTGTGAATAATTGAATTTGTCTCTGGAGTTCAAGATTTCTTTTTCTGTGGGACTGGCTGCAGCTCTGCTTCTTCCTTAGGTGCAGCTTACTGTAACTGAGGCAGAAGAATTGTATTGCAGCCAAGGGTTTTGTGAGCATGACACGTAATAGGGGTGATTGCCATGGAAGAGAGTCGTTTGTAGTGCTAAAAAAATGCCTCCTCCAGTGGCAAACGGATCTGCAGGAAATAATTAGAGGGCCCCCCACTGCCACCCCTCACTCCCACCCAAGGAGAAAAACATTAATGTCACATGAAGCAGCAGAGGTGTCCCTGAGCAGGGGGAAGAACCCCACCAGGGACACACCCTGGGCGATGCTCAGAGCCCATCAGTTCCTGCCAGTGCCTGGGACGCAGGGGAGGACCAACCAGGCCAGCTGCTTGTCCAGCCCAAAAGAGAACATTGTGGTTCCCATATCCCCTGACAACGTGTGTGTCTTACCTGGGCAGAGCTTCTTTTCCTTTCAAACTTCCCAGCCTTGCAGTGGTTTCTGGCCCTCTCTGGAAAGGCACGTGGAGAGTGATGGAAAAACTTGTGCATCTTGACTCTGAGAAAAATATCCCTACAGCTGCCCTACCAAGAAAAAGCCCATTACAGATGTGTCCTCCCTCCTGCTACTGAGGACATGTGTTGGTACCTCTGCTGCCCCAGGACATGCATCAGTACCTCCTCTCATCCCCACCATCCTTAACCTGGTGTATAACATCCCACCGTGGCACCTACCAAGCTGCCAGTAAGTAACTTTTCAGGAAAGGGGTGGCAGGTGAGGAACATCTTGTAATAATCTGCACTGCTGTGAGTGGGACCTCGTGTCCAGCTCCAGGGAAAAGCAAGCTGAGATAAGCAGCGCATCTCAGAAGTGGTTTTTGATGCTGTATGCAGAGGCAGGACTTAGCTATTCACACACATGAATGTCAGCAGCAGGGTGAATGACTGTTTTTTCAGACTTTGGGCTAAGGTAGGAAATGGGGCAAAAGACAGCTCTGAAGCAAACAAAAATCCATTGAGCTGGGAGGTTTCTTTCTTGTCTGTCTTTTATCACGAAGCGCAGCAACAACACCGGGTGGCTGCATTCAGCCAACACAATGTGACATGGAAGCAGTATATTTTTAGGATGTTATTTTTTGCGGGGAAACAAATTCTGAGGGCAAGACATAGCGCTCTAGTAACTCAAACAAGCTGCTCAGGGATTTCTGTGGCTATTGAATATACCACATAGCACGTGGGCTGTCTTGTTGAATTGCAATGGATGTTTCAGATCAATAAAGAGGCTCATTTGAGATTTTTTTTTTTCCCCATGTTACACAAAATACATTCTCTCGTGGTACAAAGCTTGCATGAACTGATCATCGGGAGAAGCTAAGGTAACTGCACTCATGAATGAAAGCCCAAATTCTAGACCCAAGTCCGATTTTCTTGGATGTTAGCCTTTGCAGATAATCTCTGGGTTCTTTGTGGTCCCTGCTCTGAACTGGAAAAGAGAACATATACCTTTAATATTTTTACTCCTTTCTGTGGCTGTCGACTACAATGGCTTGAATATTCTGTTCATCCTCAACTTCAGGACTTCTTGATCTTCGGAGACAGGTGTTCTTCTGTCAGGCTTCTGAGTGACAAGCAGATATTTCATCCCCAGGGAGTATTCTCTCAGCAGTAACCCAGGCATCCAGCGTATCTACCACGGCTGCTTTTACTGCGTTTCCTCAGGTAGGGGAGCAAGGCAAACAAAAAGGGAGCCATGAAGCAACACTTATCCTCCAAGACGTGTCTGGAGGCCTGACCGTAGCCTGGCCAGCACGACCAGCTGCTCCTGCTGGAAACGTTAGCCTGATTAAATGTGCTACCAAAAGATTGCACGTGCACAAATTAGGGAAGTGATATAGATGCTGTTTGCATTTTGCATCTGGTAGTGCATAAAATAGGGAAATGACCAGTGAGGTCTTTCTTTTTTACCTTGAACTCTGTGCCTTTGCTGGACTTATGGGGATCTCCATGGCCAGCAAAAGTCGATACTTGGGGAGGAAATGGAAAACAGTTGGGAAGAAAATTGCAGGTGGTGACTGTCGGTTTCCATAGGCCTTGCCTAAGCAGCAGGCAGGGGTGCCATAAAAGAAAGGGGCTGATAGAGGCACCCAGGCCCCCTAGGAATGCTTTCAGGAGAGAAATGTCAGGGTCTGGACCACCCAAAGATAGACGCGCTACCCAAGGGAGACGGCGGCTGGTGGAGAGAGATGTGCATTTAAGGGACTGTGTCACCCAGGCCACTCGCTTTCTCTGCTCTGGTGGAGGCGCTGTAATCAGCTCTCCCTGGAGTCAAAGGGTGGATTGTCCTCGGGCCCCCAGGGAAGGAGCTATGGGGGCAACCAGATTCCTGCCCAGCTGGGCTTCCAAATTCCCATCCATCTCAGGAAGAGCCGGCAGGTAATGTCCGCTCATGTTGTGTACGTGAGGTGTCCTGCCCTGCTCTTTTAGTTTTGGGGAAAGAAGTGTGATAAGCAAGAACTCAAACCTGTTGTCTTGCTGAAAAGATGCCAGCAGCAGGTCCAATTTGCATAAGACCTGCCTGCAATGAGATGCTTGGCTGGCAGGTGTATGCCTAGTTTATGGAAATGCAGTATGCTTCAAGGACAGCTCAGAAAGATTTGCAGGTGACCTGCAATAAAGACGGGTCACGGGACTGGCTGGAGCCACGCACCAGCACCAAAGCTACCAGCTGAACGGAGCGAGGTACGGGGGTTAACCACACCAAGTGATGCTGTCATGTCTGATGCTGTAGTTCTTCATCCTGCAGAAAATAATTAATGGTGTCCTTCTCAGAAAAAAAAATAATTTAAAAAGTTAATCTGGAAAACTCTCAATTCACTCTATTTTAATTTAGGGGAATTGCATTTTGTTGTTTTCTTAAAAGATAGTGAGTGTAGAGAGTCTGAAGTAGTGTATTTGAGCTATTTTGGAATAACATGTGAAGGAAATGAAGCAGGGAAAAAAAAAAAGTCAGGTTTTTTGTATGCTACGTACCAGATATTCAACTTTAGACACCTGACAAGTTTTCAAGAGAGTTTAACCTGGTAAAGTGCTTACTCTGAGCTTATCTGAAAAGTCAAAGGAAATAAAAAAAGAAAAATAGTCCTGAACATGGGCTTGCAGTATAGGTAGTGTTTTCAACATAAAGGTTTCACAAGATGTACTAATTCTATTGCTCTGGCAGGAAACTGAGGCTTTCACATTTAATGAAGCGTTTCTTTGAAGTCACGCTGAAATGATGATTGTGACTGTCTTGCACATCTGCCTGTCTGCACAGGGCAGACCGTTTCGACTTCCTTTTCCGAGACGCTGCCGGGTGCAGGCCGAGAGCACCACATATTTACCAAAACTTCATCCATCGAAGATGGAAAAAAGGTGGCTCTTCTCCCTCTTTTCTTTGCTCTTGGTGCCCAGCGTTGGAGGTAAGCCTGTCAGACAGATGCCTTGACTCAGCTTACGGTGGAGGGTGGCGAGGGGCAGGGCGGCATGTGCAGGCGGAGGCTGGTGTGTCTCACCAGGGCAAGCTGTAGCTACTGGTAATGACTTCTTGTTTCCTGACAACTTTCGAATAATCCTAGTTATAATGTGCAGCTAGTAAGGAGTAAATGGCTTGTGCTGACTAGCAGGTGAGTTTATTCAAAACGCCTAGCCTGTTTTCACCAGAATAATCACTGAGATGAGCTCACTTGTATTTAGGGCAACGTGCGCCCATCTCCAATGGGCAAAAAGGAAAACCGCTGTTAAACAGCAAAAAAAATCTCTCTCTCTCACACACACACATGCCTGTGTATGAAGGAAGAGAAAGAGTTGAAACACTTACAGGCAAGGATAAAAGGTATACAGCTGCAACCCCTTAAATAGATGCTTCCCTTCATGTTCCCCACCCAGCCCTACACGCTACATTAAAGGCTTGAGGAACAGGTTTGTCATTGGGAGTAAAACTTTCAGAAAAGTTGAGTAAGGAGAACTGCATCCCCATCAGAGGGGGTTTAAATTAAAAACCAAGAAAAAGCCTGATGCTTACAACCCCCTCCCTGCCCCCAACAGGCTGACCATGCTGAATGCAGGAGTACTTATTACCAGCTAGGAAGAATTTCATAGGCTACGCCTTTTTCCAGTTAAGAAAGGAAAAAGTTCATGTATTGGATTGGCGTGGTAAGATGCATCTCAAAACTGGCATAGGCTGTTCCTACTTTCTGTATCATTGAGGCAAACTGGATTTTAAAAGAAAGAAAAATATTTCATATGTGTGTTCATAGAAAATAAAAGTTCTCAAATGCAAAGAAAGAACTAGAGGCTTTAAGACATGCACATGCAGGAAAGCAATATTATTTAGGGAAAAAAAGGACTGCTGGGGTTTTTTTTCCCTGAGGATGTAATCCTCACTGAAGTCACTCAAAGGGGAAAGAGGACACCACCATGCCTTTTGTGGACACCAGACATCTAAATGTCTGGGAGTTACTCTATTAAATTTCAAATGGAGCACGAGTATGGGCTAATGGACAGCATTTGATTTGGAAAAATAAAGTTAGCATAAAATGAGACTAATTATATTGAGATGATAGCAAAAATTAAGAATGTTTTTGCATGAAAGGGTTTCAGTTAACCTACTGTTAGGCTACTAACAACCAACACAAATGTTTCTACGTATGTAACTTTTTCATCTTAATGTAAAAATTCAAGTAATTCTTGGTAGGCATTCTTTACATGGTTCTTTGACAGCATCAGTATGAATATGAGAGAGAACTCACTAGCTGTACTTTGCCTGCTAGTCTTATCACAAGATTGCTAATCACTTTTTACTTAACTTTTACTGATGCAAAACTTGCAGTGAAATCAGTGAGCGTTTGCTATAATAAGCTCCTTGGACTGACAAAAATAATTTTCGGTAATTTTTCTCACAGCACTTATCACTCAGGCTTATTTTTATTTACCTTCTTACGTCACCTCATCTCTTGGAAGTCAATTAAAAGATGACTAGAGCATGAATGGACCTGCTGGAACGGGTCCAGTGGAGGGCCACAAAGATGACGAGAGGGCTGAAACACCTATGCTATGAGGGCAGGCTGAGAGAGTTGGGGTTGTTCAGCCTGCAGAAGAGAAGGCTCCGGGGAGAACTTATAGCGGCCTTCCAGTACCTCAAGGGGGCCTACAGGAAGGATGGGGAGGGACTCTTTATCAGGGAGTGTAATGATAGGACACGGGGTAACAGCTTCAAACTGAAAGAGGGGAGATTTAGATTGGATCTCAGGAAGAAATTCTTAACTCTGAGGGTGGTGAGACACTGGAATGGGTTGCCCAGAGAAGTTGTGGATGCCCCATCCCTGGAAACGTTCAAGGCCAGGCTGGATGGGGCTTTGAGCAACCTGGTCTAGTGGGAGGTGTCCCTGCCCATGGCAGAGGGGTTGGAACTAGATGATCTTTAAGGTCCCTTCCAACCCAAACCATTCTATGATTCAGTGATTCTGTGATTCTGTGTATGCACAGCAATAAAACACAGAGATTAACATTGGCCATGGCCATTCAGTACCTTTGTTCTCCATGCACCTAGTCTCTGTGTGTTCATGTCACACTTCAGAGGTTAGGTACCAAATCTCAGACAGCTCTGCAGGGATGTGGAACTCTGCCCTTGTTCTTCCCTGCCAAACTGGAGCAGCGGGTACACCAGGTCCCTGTCTCGCTCCCAGCTGAGCTGCCAGAGCGTGGGGTACATTGTCCCCCCTGCTGGAACCGTCAAGTCTACCTGGACCCTGGCAGGGCATCCCCTGGCTCAGGTGCCCCGGACCCTTTTACCACACAGCAAAGCAGAAGTCAGAGCAAAGAAATTGGTACCTGCTTTTTTCAAGTAAAGAAGGTGAGTGGTGTGTGCTTGCTGCCACAGGGAGTCAGCAGTATGGCTGGTGGGGCTGTGGGACAAGTTCCCAAAGCAAATTTACAGTGGTGTTTTGATACACAAGGAGCGTAAAAGCCAATGAAGATGAGGGGTGACAAGTTCATCCCTAAGAACATTTGCACAAACTCATTTTTTCTGGGGACCCACATGTCCTTTTGAAAAAGGTCCTTTTTGTGTATGGCTCTGTGGGTGTGATGGATTAGTTCTCTCCCTACAACCCCCCCATCCATAAATTCTTCTTCTCCTTGAGCCTGTCAGTGCCCTGCGTACAGGGGTTAGGGGACTGCAAGCCTCTTGTTCATAGGAGGGAGAGAAATCAATTTTACTACAGCAAGTCGTACAGGCTCACGTTGAAAGCTCCTTCATTTCACCAACCCGTTACTGCTTTATATGGCACACTAACGACTGCCAACATGCTTTATGAAATTAATTGAGGAAGAAACCATACCTACCGGGACAGCTCACTCTGACACTGAAACAGACAATCATTTAGGCCATGCAGAAGCTGTTTAATAACATGGAGGTAAAAGAACAGCTTTCTCTGTTGAAGCAGCAAAGGCAATGGCAGTGGGCAGGGGGAACAGTGTGGGGCAGAATTAGCCAGCAGGGATAGCTCATTTGTTCTTGCAAAAAGAGCTGGGGGATAAGTGGCCCCAGCTTCTGCTTTATTTATATCACTTTAAAGGTTTCCGTTTTCAGAGAGGTCCTCAGAGTTCCCATTTCTTTCACACGAGCGCAACAGGAGCTCTGCACCCTCTTCCAGAGGAGCGTCTGTTTGCTCTCCAGGTTCTCTCTCCGCAGTTTGTACTGGCAGAGATCTGCTGTAAAGCTCCTCACTGGAAAGCCTGTTGTCACAGTTGTAGGGTCTTCGTGGTTGTCTGTGGCTAAGGCACCAAAGCATGTCAAAGATGGCTTAGGAGAAAGCTTTCTTTAAACATTACTTGTGCAGAAAATGGTCCTCTTTTTGTTTCTAAGGCCAGCCTGAAGACGTCATTACTCAAACAGAAGTGGTCCACGTTTTGCCAGGTACTGACGTGACCCTGATGTGCACCTTCCCAAAACCACTCGCCACCTACATTATACAGACACAGTGGTCCAAGACTGATGACAACCAGCTTACCAGAATAGCTGTTTATCACCCTGTTTATGGCACCCATTACTTCACGTTTCCTGAGGCTTCTTACAACTTTTCGGTGTCCTTCAGCATGAGGAAGTGCTGCGACTGGGATGCTACGGAGGTGTTGTGTTCTCCCAATCCAAACGTCACATCTGAGTGCAATCGCTGGGCTCTGCATCTGAAAAATGTTACCGTCTCCCTTAGCGGGCAGTATGAGTGCAGTTTTGCTACTTACCCTTTTGGGACAAAGGCTGCAAAAATTCAACTTATTGTCAAGGCAGAAGGTAAGTGATTATGAATGAGATGTTGCTTTTTCATAACAGGGACAAGGGAAGGGGCAGTGGAATATCAGGTTAAGTGACCATTTCTTGGTCGGTGATGGTGACTTGTTTGGGGTTCGCAATGGTGCCACTGAATGCCGCTGTCTACACAGTTTCCTATTTACCAGGCACTCTTTAGCTGTTTTTATCCGGCTTCTGATTAGCAAACCTTATTTGTTTGGAGAAATATGAAGTTAAATAGCAAGGAAAAAAGGTGGTGAGATGGGCAGTTTCCACATTTTTCATTTTGGAGAAACAGGATGCAGAGAAGACTGGGCAAGCGGCTCAGGATATGGTGGGACCGACGATGCTGGACCTCCAAACTCCAGTGTGCTGCTGCTACAGGCTTGCAGTGCTGGCCACACGAAAGAGCAAAAAAAACCCCTTGTCTGGTTGAGGCTGAGGGATGTCGTCTGCAGGGCGTGCTGGGTGTTAGCTCAATGGAGGGATCTGCATCCCCACCGTCAAAAACGAACTGGAGCAAAGCGGAGGATTGCTTAGGACGAACATAGGAACAGAGACTTGGCTGCTTCTATCAGCCAAAAGGAAGCTGTAAAGCAGCATGACTGCTCTTGGTAAGTAAGCCTCAGGGGAGAGTGTGAACTCCAGGGAGGATATTTAAATTATCCTGGCAAAGGAACAAATGGGTTTAAATAGGATGTGAACGGATTTGACTACAAATTAAACAACGGTGGCAACCATTAGTGCAGCAACTTTGGGAACAGCTGTTTAATGCCAGCTGTGAGGGCAAAAGTCCAAATTGCCATGAAGATGGAGCTGGGCGGGGATGTTGGGCAAGCTTGTTGTTGCGCACGTGGGAGACTGGATTTGACGATCCCAGGTTTCTGTTAACAAGCCAAGAAGGATTAAAATAAATGCAACAAACCTGGCACGGTTTCAGTTTGGAGCTGCGAGGCCAGCGTGCTCTCCCTGCTTGCGCCCAGGGCTGTAGATGCAGCACGTGTTCAGGGGTTAGAGGAGGGGTGGGTGCAGGTGACATAAGGGGTAGCAGAGGGCAGCAGAGCACTGGGGCAGCAGCACCCATTGGCACAGTGCTCCCACCGCCTCTTTGGCCTGCGTCCTGAGGCCGGACCAGTGGCAGGGGAGACATCGGTCCTCAGGTTGGATCACATCAGTCCCGCAGCAGAAGGAGCCTTGACTCCATGGGGTCGGGGACATGGCATGGCTCCTCAGCAGCCGCAGCAGCAGCCTGCCTCTGAAGAAGGCTGGCAACTCTGGAGAAACAAACTTGGGTTCCTCTGCAAGCCTCATATGCAGAGAGGTTTAACCCAAACTGCCATCTCACCTCCTGCTGGCCCCTGCATGGCAGTGCCTCCAAGCGTTTCGGTGCTATTATCCCAGAGTCACACCTCAGGGGCAGCGCAGCGGTACCTCCCTGCCCTGATGAAGCTGTAAAGGCAAAATTAGATCCGGCATCTCTGCAGGTCCCATAGAGGGTGGGTGTGTTTAAGCAGTACATGCTGGATAATTGTGTCAAGGACAAAGCTGCCACTTTACCTGCTGTACAGGCGTGTGCTGCAGGAATTTGAGAATTTTCCTACACTTCAGAGGGCAGAAGGGATGGATGAAGCGGAAAGGTACAAACAGTGCTGGTAACTGTGTGAAACCCTCTCATGCTTTTGTTCTTCATGGGATTTTTCTCTGGCTCTTCTTTAATACAGTAATAGTGCTAATCAGGCATTGCTCTTTTTCTCTTGCTGGTGTCCTTGATTGATACTAATGTGTTCAATGCCATTATTGATGTCTACATGCGAAACGTGGGCAGCTCTTGTTTATATCAGCATCATTGTGGCTTTTTTCAGCAAGTGCATGATGTAGCAAGCTGTGCTACTGATAACTGCTTGCTAGAGAGAACTAAAAAGTTTGGTTTGCAACATACCTCTTGCAGACTTGTGTTTTAAGGTAACCATATCTTTTCCAGTCAACTTCTTCCACTCCAAAGAAGGCCTTAATACAGCCTGCAGGTGGAATGGAGGAGGGTACTAGTCATTAATGGAGTACAGCTCCCAGCTATATCGAAGTGAAGTGAATCCAGATGGATTTAACTCGTAGATACTGCAAAAAGCCCGCAGAGCAGCAGGCTGACATAGGACTGACAAACACAGAGGGCCTTAGCCAACAGGCTGTTAATGGAGGTGGTAATCAAAGATGGGGGGAAAATAAGCAGCTGGGACACTGACTGTGAGAACAGGCCTCTGTCGCAGACCGAGCTCCTGGGTGACTACTTATCTCTGTACTTGCCGTACGCTGCACGGCACTTTTGCATGGCAGCTTGTCCCAGCAAAGTCTCCTGTGCAGTTTTCTTCCTGGGGAAGCTACAGATTTGCTTCCTTTGCCCTTTCTTTATCCTTTCTGCGCTATCCAGCCCCTTTAGGGCTTGTGCACTCCGTGTCCCACTGCAATAGCCGGTGCTTTGCTCTGGTGGAGAGTGGAGACGAGCTGCTTCTGCCGCTGGGTCTCCCAGGCACCACTCTGGGTGCTGCCTTTCTTAATATCCCTGTGGCACCACCTGTGTGCTGGCAACTGTCACTCCATGCTTGGGTGGCAGACAGAAAGGAAGTTACAGTCACCAGAAAGTCCCCACTGCCAAATAACCTAACAGCCTGGGACTGATAGATAGTCTTCCTCCCCTCAAGATAAAAAAAAAAAAAAAAATAAAAAAATAAAATATCTATCCGTTCTATCTCAACACGCAAGCCAGAGCTACCAGAGGAACAAAGTTCAAAAGTTTTTCCCACAATGGTGTGCCTGCCTACACGGGGCTGAGGGTTGGAGAGCTCAGGGCTCACCAAGGCACTCGTAGCATCTCCCGGCCATCGCCGCTGCTCTTCCTGTTTACATGCACACACACACGCAGGCCCAGTGTTTGGACCACAGCTGTGCTCTATTTAGTGCATCACTCTGCCCTTCCACAGAGGGACTGGAGCCCTGGGCTGAGAATGGGTAGCGTAGGAGATGCTGAAATGCTTTTTTTTAAATAGATGACAAAGGAAAGAGCAACAAGTTCTCTGCTTCTGCTAGTGGGCAGGTTGGAGAATAACAAAAGGAGCACTTACACTGAAAAACAGGGTTAATCTTAACCCGCCTGACATGCTGAACACCTTGCTTGGTGAAAGGAAGGCCTGTGGATATCTTCAGAGGAAATGAAATACAGGTGCACAAAATTGATGTGAAGGTTTAATGCCGCAGAAAAAAAAATTGTAAGAGAAATATTGAAGCTTCGAATTATTCTCAGCTCCAAAAGGAGACATCTTGATCCTGCAGTTAAGCTAAGGTTTTTATGAATTGCCCAAAAACTCAGGTAAAGCCATGAATTAGAGTCATGAAACTGCATCTAGAATCAGATACAGGGCTTTCACTTAACAAAAGTGTCTATGGGTAATGGTTGAAAATTACAGTTCCTTTCTAATCAAAAAAGTGCCTGTTCCTGTAACAGAAGACTAGACAGCATTGGTTTTTAAAGCACAATGAACACCATGTTTCTGATTTTCCGTCTTGGGCTTTTTGTTGTTGTTGTTGTTGTTGTTCCTGCTGCTGTTGCAATGACAAAAGAGGAGCAGCACTACGTGAAGGAAGTGTGGTTAAACCAGACCTTAGAAATTCCATGCCTTGAGGACACGACCTCAGAAAATTTGTCCAATTATCCTTTGAAATGGCTAGTGGTAAGTATTTCTCCTATATCTCAGGTATAAATTTCAGAAGGAACTACAGGGTATTTTTGCAGATTGAAATAGAAATGTTAGACTTAACTGTATCCTGCAGAATTTGCTAAACAAAAGGTATCAGTCGTATTGGACTGTGATAATAAAGGGGAAAAGTACAAACATGGTTTTGCAACGCAGACACCACAAACAATAGCTGTTAAAGAAACAAAGAGGGGAAAATTCCATCTTAATTGCTGTTAATTTTTCAGGAGTACATGTAGAGCATGTCCATGGAAAGTGGCAAGGAACTTAGCAAATGTAACAGAGCTAAAATATTCCTTGTGTTGGATTTCTCAGGGGTTTTTGCTGTAGTGAAGCTTTAGTATCTCCAAAAAAATGCACAGTTACTGCGTAGGGTAGTGAGATATCAGGCCGCTTTGAAATAGGGGAAAAAAAAAAACCAAACCAAAACAGGCTGACTGTAATGGTTTTGGTTTTGCTAACCTCTGTGTCACAGAGGCAGGCCGAAGACATGAAAACCCAGTTATCTAGCTAACCACATAAAATGCTATTTTTAAGCTATTTGCTGTGAGATATAAAGCTCATTATATTTTTGTACGGCATCTCACTTTCTGGATAAATATTTATACGCATGTTTTAATGTAACCTTTTAGCATTCATTTCAGCATGTAGAGATAAGCATCAGCCAGCGGTGTCCTTGAGCTCTGCCTGATAAATTCTGTCTGGTGTCACTGAGGAATTTTAACTGTTGAGGCTTTTCTTAAAGGTGATTTTCAAATATTTCAGGACTTTTAATTATTTGTCCCAGCTCATTATCTATTTTGATCTCCCCTTTGCAATGCATTCTTAATATTAAAATTCTTAAAATTTTTTGTAAGGAACATCATTGTCCTTACTATGTTTTAGTGTTGCTAGTTCACTCTACAAAGCAGCAGAGGAAGGGGAAAAAGACAACCAAAGGTCAGCACAATGACATATGTGGGTCACCATGCATCATTCAGAGCGTGGCTTGCAAATATGTACTGAGGCACAGACGTCCAGGATGCGCCGGCTGCACTTCTATCTAAGGGTGGGTGGCATACAGGCATTAAGAGATGACTTTTAGCTATTATTACCAGGTTTTCACTATTTAAAATCTAAACCAGCAAGGATTGTCTTGGAATTTTGATTGTACTTAATATCTATGGGATGCAGCATAATTTAAAGGCTGCTGCAGTGAGAAAGCAGCTCTGTTGCCCTCTCTGCAGGCTGCAGAGACCAGGACTCACAAGACACAGTCGTTCACTCCATAGTTTATTAGTCAGATGATGACTACTATCGGTTTTGAAGATCTGAGGGAGAATGTATTTCGAAAAAAAAATAGATGTTGCAAAAGTCCACCTACTACTGTGCAACGCTAGGGGTGCAAGGGAAGATTTTCATAGTGGGGATAGAGCTGGTTTACAAAAATATTTGGGGAGGGGCTGTCTTGTCTTCACACATTATGTGGGTTGCTCTTTTCACAGGGGGAAAACGGCAGGAAAGAGGAACTTGTGACCAAGGAGCCCTTTTGCCCTGCGGTGTATAGGAATAGGAGCACACTGGACAGGCAAAGAGTCCACCTGGGTTTGAATAACTCTCTAAAGATTTTCCCCACCAAAATCGTGGATGATGGCAGGGTGTTTTCCTGCCACGTGCTGTACCACCCAGAGAGAGTCCGGAAGAGCAGCACCACCGTGAGAGTATTCGGTAAGGGGCTTATGCCAACTGCCCATTTAATTGCACTTTTAAAGGTAACATTCCTGTCTGGTTCTGAAGGCGATAGTTTTTGAAATACACTGGGGTTTTTTTATGTATACATATTTACATTACATTTTTTTCAGCTGCAATAAGTTAAAATGTTAGTAAATAGCCCCATAGTTCTTAGGAAGAATTTGGGGCCACTCCTTCAATTTCTAGTGTCAAAAATAGTAGATCCATTGCGCATATATCAACCCCACCGGCATGCACATTGCCACTATGTCACCCCGATGTGTAAGCTTCTGTTGGCACTTTGCAGGTTACAGGTAAGCACCTTGGTCATCGAGATCTCTGTGCCCCAGTTACAAAATGACCATTCTGCTTGTGGTTAGGAAACCATGGCCAAAATCTAGTAAGCGGAACTACCGTTGTTGCAAAGTCTCATCCTCGAAGGCATGTGATGTTCAACTGCTGCCAAAGGCTCTGGTTTTGACATTGAGGTCCTGCCTGGGTGCTCAAATGGGTCAGGAGTGGCAGGGCCCATGTACCACAAACACGTGGGCTGGCATTTCATGCTGGAAGCCTTCCCCATCTTTAGTTACTTGGCCTGTTCCCTTTCTAGTGGCTTAGGAACCACTCTACAATCGCTGAGGTACAACCGAATCAGAGCAGTGCTGCCCACTGAAAACCAGACTGCGTTTTCTGCTTAAAGAGCAGTGAGTCTGGAAAGCATATTTCCAATGCTTCTGCAATGGATGGGTGTTAAATGGTGGGTCTGTCAACAGTCCCTTGGCTGTAGTTGCTTCCCCAAGGAAGCCCGCAGCTTGGGGATGGCACAGCCATGCGAGGCTGATGCTCTGAATGCAAAGAAAGATTCAACAGGGAGCAGTAAAAAGACAAAAAAGGCAAAACCTGTGTCTGGGGGCTGTTGGTCGGTCACTGACGCAAGAGAAATAAAAATAGAAGTTAATGATCTGAAATTTCCTCTTGCATTTGCATGATTCAGACAAGGGTCTTACTTTTAAAAATCAACGTTTGTCAAATAGCCATAGTGTTACCTGGGTAATCGTTCAAGTATACTGACATACTTGAACTCTCCCTCCCCTCCATCCCTGCTGATGCTCTCGCCTTGGTTTGTGTATCTGTTAGCCAAAGAGGTTGCTTTATTTGTCGTCTTCTCCGAATTACTGTGTCATGTGTGGTTGTCTGTGCATGCACCCGCGTCGGCATATTAGCGCAACAGGGAGAGAGGCAAGCAAGAGAAAGCAACCGTGGCCCTTGGTGTTGAGCAGCCTGTGTGTGACGCTCCCAGTAAGTGCTGTCTGGCTTTGGACCGGGGTGCTGTACCATCAGCCTCTCTCACAGAGGTCCTGAGGGCAGGGGTAGGAGGAGGGGCTCCCTGAGAGCTGGTTTGTGGTGGGTACAGAGGAAGGTCTCTCAGACCTCAGGCCGACAGAGTCCCGATCTCGGAGGAAGAGCATTTTTTTTGCTCTTAGCCATTTCACATCTGATATTTTGTGGGTAAAATAACTATTTTGCATGTGGTCTCACTCTTTTCTGTTACCATTGGCTGGAGTCACGCTGCTTATGATTGCATCATATCAGCATTTCTCCGTTTACCTCTTTTGTGCTGCAGCAGGAGGGGAGACCAAGGGCAAATGCACCAGCCCACACCCCCATGCACTGGCAGGGCACAGGCAGAGACAGTGGCCAGAACAATCCAGCAATCTCCAGTTGACATCTGGGGACAGACAAACAGCCACTTCAGATGAGAGCATCCCTCTTGTTCCTTGTGCCAAAGCTGACTGAGAAACAAACATTTATGTCCTAGCAGGTAGACCAAGCCTCAAATGGCCTGGGCAGGATCTGAAGCATGATAGTAAGCCTATAAAACGTCATCAGCACATTATATTGGTTATATCTGTCATCCTGGGCATTAGAAAAGACACAGGCAGGGATCCAAGGCCAAAAGAAACCTGGGGAGATTTTCCCATCCCAGCAAGCCAGCATTCCACTGTCACCCAAACACTTGGGCAATCAAACCCCACAGGCTGGGTGCCATGGAAGAAGGGCAGGGAGGGCAGGCAGCGTAGTGCGCCACAGGGCTGTAATGGGCAGGAGGAGGAGGAAGAGGAAGCTACTGTCACCTGGGGAAAGCTCCTTGTGCAGGATCCCTCTGACAAATGCTTCAGGGCTAAACACAGCGGAGACAGCCCAAGTCTGAGGGGAGGCCGCGGCACTTCCCCACAGATGCTAGAGGTGGCCTGAGTGTGACTCAGAGCTGGGCAGGAGGGGATGGGGAAGGCAGGAACCAGTCTCTCAGTGAAGTTGAGAGTCTTGGTAGGTTGAGTAAAAACAGACATTCAATCGAGAGAGCTTTTTTTAAGAGGGTACATTTGGACCAAAATACCTTAAAATATTTCTTTCCTAGAACAGAGTTCTTTTAGATACAAGTTTCTGAGAAAATGTATGGCCTTTAGACATCTAACTTTGCCAAATATTGATTTCTCCTTTTTGTAAGAGTAAAAGCTCAGCAGCAGAGACTACTACACTAAATATTGAATTTCTGCTAGACCTAAAACATTGGTAAATATCCTAGCAAGACAAATGAATGTCAAACTGTTAACGGGGCCTGAGATGTTAAATGGAAAAGATCTATTAGATCATTCAGAGCTGTGCTTGAGAGCTGCCTGCCAGAACAGTTACCCAGCAAACATGTCTTCTGAGAAAGCAGAGGACAGCATCCAATACAGATGTGGAAAATCATACCTGTTGCCGTCAAAAAACAAAAGGAAGAGTAGGCACTAGGCTAGATGTTATTTAGTCTCAGCCAACTTTTAGCTGAGATTAGAAGATCCAGTTTACCAGACTTTTTCTTACATCTGAAAAAGCATGGTTGTCTTCTGCCAGCCCCACTATCATCTGTACAGTTTTGTCAAGGCACAAACAAGGATGAAATCTGAAAACATTCATTTTCTGATAGCAAGATTCCATGAAAACAAAACAAAAAAAAAAAGAGGAAAAAAAAAAAAGGAAATTGCCCCCCAAAAGTACCCTAAGTCCAGAAAAACATAAGGCCATGACAATTAAATATAGGTCACTCCCAGGCATAATCCACCAGTAACACTAGGCAGAAAAATGGAAATTAAAAAAAAAAGAAGGCAGGAGAGTCCTCAGTGGATTTGCTATGTAAAACAAACAGGGAAACTTGAGCAGTTCAACTCAGAAGGGAATGTAATGAACAGAGGTGACCCTATATCAATCAAAAGGGTTAGAAAAAAAGAGAAGAAAATCATCTTAATGTATCTTAATGGTAGAGAATAAAGCGGAGTTTGGGTTGGAAAGAGAAAGAATCACAGATCTCCTAAGTAATCCAAGAGATGCACTTGTTCCCAGTCGCTCAGAAAGGGCCAGAAGAACAATTTATCCAAGGTTTTGGAGATTTGCTATATATTAGCACAGTTTCAACAGCCCTTACTTAACAAGTCAGTTAATATTGCTGCAAACCAGTGATCCCAATGGCTAGTTTAGAAACGCCAATTTAGAGAGGCTTACGGTACCTGATAACTTTTATCTATACAGTCAGCCGCACCTGGAACCAAAATGCTGTGAAAACAAAAGAAAGCACTTTTTCCATTTCTTGTGGATGTGGTCATCAGAGACCCACTGCTCTGATGTGAAGGTGAGCTCTGGGCTTCCTGGCAAGGCAGGAAGCGCCTGCGGTGTGACACTGTCATTACTTCTGCCCAGGTGACAGCATGCAGATAGCTGGTAGCCAAAATCAATCAATGTTTTCGGGGACAGGTAAAGCCTTTGCAGATGACTTTGATTGGCAAACACCTGAAGGAACCAACAGCTGGGGAGTGTTTTATTTCAACAGGCCTAGGAAGGGAGTCATTGCTGCCGGAGCCACGACTACAGGATGGTTTGAGCTTGCTTCTCTGGCAAAGCCACCCAAGAATAGTTTAGATAGGCAGTGAAATACATCACAGATCTTGTGGTAGTAGATGCTGATATATGCTTGTAAACCACTTCCTTGACTTCACGTCGGAGCCGTGCAAGTTTTATCTTGCTAGGCGTGTAGGTGGATGTAGGATTTAATTTCCACTCTTTTTAGAAACAAGGCTGTTAAATCTCATTAGAAGCTGTTACTGTGACCTTCAGTATCCATTTCACTAATACATTTTCTGTTTGCTTTCCAGCCTACCCTGAGATCTCCATTAGCCTTCAGGAGGGCTCAGCTGGCACCTCGCAGAAGGTGAGTGATTTTGGAGCAAAGAGTAATGCCTGTGACCGTCGCTGTGCCACCCCAGCAGGGCCAGGCAGGCTAAGCTGAATCACACATAGGCGGGACCTCCAAACTGACCGAGCTCACAGGGCGACAAGCGAGTCAATGAGTTAATGGTGTCAGCCGTTCGTGCCCTTTCCTCTGAGTGATTCCAACCCCTGCAACAGCGAGCTGCTTCAGTGAGAACAAACTGGAGCTAGCTACAGGCTTCTCCGTGGTGTGAGTAAAATCTGATTTTGCGTTAGCCCCAGGGAAAGCTCCGGGACAGGGTCCAAGGGGCTGTGAGGAGTTGGTGGTGTTGCAGGGGGCTGCGATGCTCCCTTTCCCTCCCCACCCACTGGCTGACACCCAGCAGCCTCGAGCTGCCCTCTCCACACCGCATAAAATCCCTCTCTGAAGAAGGTCACCCACTACCTGGGATGCTGGTCCGAAGGTGTAGGCAGTGGCAGTCCTGTCCTGCACACAGACCCCCAGGGACAGGGAGGAGCAGGTGCTCGAGGCACCGACATGGTCTAGCGTGTCGATGGAAAGGTGATGATCTTGTTGGGCATAATGTGGTGTGCTGCAAACAGAACTCAGCTGGAGCAATCGGATGCTGATGGAGGGGCTGGATCTAAGTCTGAGGGCCCCTATTTAGAGGTGAGCAGTTACACATGTGTTTTGGGACCTTCATCACCTGCTTGGCAATGGCAAAACCTAAAGGGAAAGTCTGCTGTACTGCATTGGCTGTACTTAACGTATTTGTGGCCCATATGATTGACTAGCAAGCCATTAGCAAGCTGTGACACTTTGCTTCCTGTTGCATCCATCCAGGTTGAAGCTTTTGATCCGTGAGCGTCCCAAGTTTAGAAAGTTTTACTTGGAAAGAATGCTTGTGGGCAGACAGAACCTTGTATTAAACCGTACCCATGTGTTGTCAGACAAGCCATGAGTCAGCTGGTTCTGCAAAACCAGTATGATTTTCCTGGTGACATATTTCCAAGTGTGGTGTTGGACATTGCAGGTTTTTGTCTGCACTTTCCAGCTGAGCAGAGCAAGGGGTGCTGCTGTCATCCAACTGGGCAACAGAAACTCTTCCAAGAGCCTCTGACCATTCTTCACCTCCAAACAAACACCGACTCCTTTCCTTCTCTTTTCCACCTTTTCTTGCAGGCCTTAAATCTACTTTGTATTTCTTCATAGGTAGCATTTATAAAAATATTATGAACTAATAGTGCCTGAAAAATAAGGGAATAATGAAGAGAAAAGAGAAGAAAACCATTACACCACAAGTTTAGAGGTTATTTACCGTGGCAAGTTGAGTTTCAGCTCAGTAGTTTCGGTCTTCCTACTGAATGATTGACTTCTACTGGCTGCAATGCATCAAGCTTGCTTTCAACTGAATGTGTGAGCCACTTTCTTCGAAAGTGGGAGCAAGAGGGCTTTGTGCTGCATGAGTATCGCATGCTCTTTTCTTTTTTTTTCTTTGTTTAACTGAGCAAGGCAATTTCTCTAAGCTGCTCTAAGTAAATGTAATTGGGAACATCTAGGAAGCACGAGGTTGAGACCTCCCACCCTGCTAGTGCCCAACCTTTCATCCAGCCTTGATTTTGAGGTCCTTCCCATCTATTGCTTGATGAGAAATTAAATTGAGCACAGATTTTTAGAGCAACTGGCATACAGCCAGGACTACTGCATCTAAAGCACACAATTCCTTGTGACTTCTGGCAACCTCTTGTATATCGTGCCCTCTACAAAGGTATCTAATTTTGTATATTTTGTAACACATCATTGTGCTAGGCAGTCTTTTTCATGGGATTTGCCTCCTTATCTGCCTAATGAAGGAAGGATTTAGATGTCAATCAGGAGGTGTCTCATTCTCCCCACACACACTGATGCCGGTGTTTCTGCATGTGGGTGTTTCTCACCGAGGCACTGGGGGTGGGAGGGTGGACATGGATATCTCTCTGGACGCAGCGCAGGACTGAAGGGTTTTGGAGCCCATCACTCCCCGGCTGGCCCAGGATGATGAGGGTGTCCCTGGGCTCTCATTCAGTGGTGTCTGCAACCAGAAAAATCAGGGGGAAAGAAAGCTCTGTCTGCAAGGGCTTTTGGAAGCCATCAGACAGGTGAGAAATGCCAGAGGCTAATGACTTGTTTTTACTGCCCTATAGCGTAACGTGAGCTGCATCGTGAGGAAGGCATTTCCCAAGCCAAGTCTCCGGTGGTATGTGGACAGAGTGAGCCTGATGGAGCGGCATGAAGGTAATGCAACCTGTCAGCAGGACAACGGCACATCTGTAGAAGTGGTTCACAAGAAAAGCGACGGTTGCTCATCCACTCCTGCCACAGGGAGCCTGTGGGCGTCCATCAGGGTGAAGGGAAGGATCAGAACTCCTCAAAGGGAACAGCTGGCAAAGAGCCATGACCACAGACCCCCGCAATTGACAGTGATGGGAACAACGGCTTGGAATAACCACGCTGTTCTTGCTATCTTTGATACTGTCTCAGTAAAGAAACCTGCAGCTATATGAGCTTGTTTTTCAGTACCAATATTTTGCACATCCCTGATTTATAGTTTGGAGTGTAATGAGAGGGTCTTGCAGATTTTCTTTTTTTTTTTTTCTTTCCCCTAGAAATTTCTGTTGAACAAGAAGATTTGCGAGATAGTGAAGGTTTCTATCATCTGAGATCAACGCTGATGTTACAAGGGACCTACCAGACACATAAGACATTCTCGTGTGCATGTCTGTTTTCCTTCCTTGGGAATGAAACATGGAATATTTCATCACAAGAAATATTTGTTTCCTTCGGTAGGTTTTTCTTATGTAGGACACATCTGAAACGTAAAATGTAAAGAACACTGAACACGTGTATTCTCTGTTAGTTAAAATACTGAAGAAATGCCAAGAATAAGGAAGCTCTATTGTACAAGTTCATCACACAGCTTGAACTTCCTGGGAGGTTTTTTAGCTCAAGTCTGCTCAAGCCGCTAAATGAGCTGAGAAACTCCTGCACAAATATAAGATGCTTGCTGTTTGTTTAGGCAGGATCTTGCTGCGCTTCCCATATCCCAAAATACACTAGCTTAGCCACATGGCAGCAGTGAGCTATCATAATCATGTGTTTCTCACTGAGCACTCCTGGCAGAAAGTCTGCATGTGTGCAACGCGGCTCTCTGGAAAATCACACCCTCAGAGTCAGGGCTATGTTGTACATCTTCAGTGAAACGTGCAAAAGGCCCCTAAAACAGTTGACCCATTTTGGACAATGGAGAGACTAGGGAAGTGCGGAAAAATACTGTCTCAAGCAGTTGCTGAAAGCAGGAGACACGGCGGTGCAGAGGTTACGGCATTTCTGAGGATGCAGGTTGGCTGGCAAGAAGGAAAGACTGATTTCCTTTAGCATCCTCTTGTGCATGCCTCTTTTTTGGGTGCAAATGCATAACTACACTTTTTTTTTTTTTTTTTTTTTTTTTTTTTTTTAATGGGTATGCCCCTTACTGCACAGATAATACAACTGAACTGCTGGCCTCTTAGCAGTCTCCATGGGTACATCACGTACTGTGGTGACTACTTGCAGCTCAGCTGTGTTCACTTGTGGCTGTGGATACACTTATTGGTATGCTTTTCCCACAAAGAAAGACTGCATCAAAAGCCAGAGTGTACTCCTCTGGAAACCTAGTTTCGGAGGAAAGGGAGATAAATGATCATTTTTCTCCAAAATGACTCATTTCACCCAATTTGCAGTTTTGTAGAAATATATTCAAATTGGAGAGCCGTCAATTAAAGCAGTCTACATTCTTGCCTGCAGGCTATGCTAACGCTAAGATAGATCCACTCTGTATAAAAATGTGAATGTATTTATATGTGACAGAAAGGAAAGAATTAAATTAATTCTCAGCTATGTTCTGTGAAGGTGCCACACTAATGCACAGTATGACACAAACCCCAAACTAAATTTTCAGCCTTTATAACAAAAGCCTAACTACTTTTAAGAACTGCTTTCATCTTTCTTTTTTTTTTTTCCTTCACAGACAATAAATCTAATGAAGCCTCATCTGAAGCTTTTACGACCATAGCTTCAGAAGGTAGGATAAATTAGAGAACAAAATAACTCGGGTTAGGTTAAAAGTGAGTCTGTAAATTCCTAAAGCTGCTGGAGAAATAGTTTTGCAAACTTATTTCTGGATGGGTAGTAAGGTACCCCTTTCTGCAGCTATGACTTCAGAGAAAACACTATAAACAGATATTTTGGTGACATAATCTATCATAATTAAGCCCAAGCATAATTAAACTCCATCCTTGAGGGGCACTTATTGTTATTTCTGATGCTTCAGCTGGCATTTGAATATAGCTCTTTCAGCACTGAGCTGATAATTAAAAATAACAGCCCTACTAATGGTCCTACCTTCTGCTTAAGTACACAGCCAAGATCCTCAACACTTTTGCCTAATTAAAGAACCGATGGGATGTTTCTTCGTTTGTGTAAATTTTGCAAATCCGCGCTCTGCCCCTGCAAGTTTGTTTTATTATTATCAGCTTATTGCAGACAGATAAATCGTTCCCTCCACAGCTCAGCTGAAGCCCTTTGGAGACGCCTCTCCTGGGGCGGCTGGTTCTGCTCCCCACGGGAGGCAGCTGCGTTTCAGCGGTGGGTTATGTGAGTGCATCAGAGAAATGCTGTAGAAAAATGGCATGGAAAGAAGTGCGGCGTTCTATGTAAGCTTGCTTCTGTGAGTGCAGTTTGTGGCAAACCCTGAGGGTTCAGCTAATACCCTGCTGGGCACCAGAAAGCCATCCCAGGTACAGGGGGTCCCTGACAGAGAGACTTTGTCCTCCTCTGGCCTCTGCAAGGTGATATCTCAAAGCAGCCCCTGCAGCTTGTGTCATGTCACCACCCTGCTTCACCTTGCATGCTCTGCAGAAATGTACTGGGAGCTCGGCAAACCTCAAAGTGCCCCACTGCCCTGGTTTTTAGACCTGCTGCAGCTTTGGTAAGGAGACCTTCTATGCAATGAAATCCCTGATAGCGCAGGCAAGGCTAAGATGAAACGTAAACGGAAGAGCAACACTCAAAATAGACAAAGGAGGTACAAATGCTTGCAAAGGAAAGCAGTTGGAGAGTTGATGGGTACCTTTTTAGGCTAAGATCCTATCTGCAAAGGGTCGCTCCCCACCCAACGCCCTCCCAACAGGCCTGACCAGGCAGAGGTACCTTCTGGCTGCCTTCCCAGATATATTTTTCTAATGGGGTGTGTGAGCTTTCACAGATCACCTCCTTCATAGAGCCCTTTGGGAAGATTTAATCCTTCTTCCTAACCTACTCATGGGGTGCTTTGCCTCACCTCCTGGGAGAAGAAAAAAAAAAAATAATTGGCACCTGTCTCACTCAGGTTTTAAATGCTGCTTGGATGGGACAGTGTCTCTGCTGTGCTTGGTTGGCTGTTAACGGTCCTTTAATTACAAGGAATAAGTCTCTTTCTTCTTCTTTGAGGACTCAGTAAGGGCTTTTCAGTGCAAAGTGTCCCTGAAATTTCCTGTCAGAGTTGCAGTCTCTGAAGTGCCTCATGGATGGAGCTATGCAGGTGCCACTGCCGGATCATACAGGTTATTTGAACACGCATGCTAATAAGATGCATCTGTTTGTGTGGAGTAAAACCATGTAATTCACTTCTGCGTTTTGGGTTGTGGTGCTCAGGGCTCCCTCAAAACCTGTTTCCTTAGGGATTTCACAGGAGAGTTACCTCAAGTGCTTCATGCTTCTCACCGGACCACTTGGATGAGTTGTGCATTGAAAGATCATTTGGAAATTAAGTGTGATGCACTCCCTCACTCTTAAACCTTTGAATCACCCACTTTTCTAAAGCAGAATAAACACCTTTCGCTTTGATTTGTTATAGATGTTGGAAATTCAGCACTTCCATCAGCTGTCATGACTACCTCAGGTAAGGGGAAAAAAAAGCGCCTCCTTTATTACTCAGTCAATATATGTAGGGTCTCTGCTTGACCACTGCTTAAATGTCATGTACACAGAGCCAGAGGTGTGCCAGGGAAAGGTCAGTGTGCTCTGGTACTGATGGTACCTGTGTGCCGCTGGACAGGAATTTGTGAGCTATGAAGTTACCCAAGAAGAGATCTGACACAAATCCTGCTAAAACTCTCATGTTACGACAGCATGTAAAATGGCATGCTGCATATCATGTATTATTATTATTATGCCTGTTTATAAAGCGGAATAAAACCCCCTACACAACCATAAATAAATTTGTCCTATTATAACAGAGAGATACATGTGATAGAAAAATTAAAACCACTGCTTTTCCCTGACCCAATAGTAGCACATCATTCCAATTCGTTAATGATATAAGATAAATACCACTGCTTTACCAGAGCATGCATATGGATAACTATATAAAGCTATCTATCTTCAGCAATTGAGAGCAAAGCCCGCTAGAGTAGGCAATCTCCTGGGCTTATACGGCTGCTGCGCCTTGTCAGGACCATTTCTGGCAAGGCCCTGGCTGGGTGGGGGAGCACCACCATCAAGTGTAAAATCCACCCCACAGCATTTAAACTGCACCCTGTGTATAAAAACATACATAAATAATGCACACAGCTAGCCCGCATGAAAGGGTGAGCATTAATAACGTCAGCTGTCTCTGATTGTCCCTTGAATTTGTGGGTTGTGTTTTGAGCATTTAACCTTAACTCTGGCAGCGTGGCTCCTGCTGTAGAGTCTGCATTTACCCAACAGCTACTGCAAGATCTTTGACCAGGTTGTTTTATGATTTATTAATGTTATTATCAAAAGACCCTAGCGACTAAATATGATACCATGTAATCTGTCTGTCTTTAGAGCACCGGTCGACATCTTTGGCCTCTCTAGGTTTCTCCAGTCAAGCAAGCTTGGCTCCCACTTCCACGACACAAGGTAATCAATTCAGCCAAAATGTTTTCTCTATTGCTTCAAGAGTGTAGGAGAAAGATACATAAATACAATAACTGTCTTGCATTTTTTGTAACAAACAATTTAATGTCCACCGAAGCCCTTTTCTTGGTGCATTATATACGAGGAAGTCCACAGTTCAAAAATAAATAGATGAGAAAATACTGTCTTGATTTCATCTTTTTTAATGCTCTGTTCAGGATATATGCATTAATTTCAGCAAGTGAATAGACATCGAGTATATGTTTTTTCCATACTTATTCCTTGTATCTCTTCAATTAAACATCATACAAAACCAGAATGACATTAGAGCTAGAAAAAAGTGCAGCCCAAACATTGGAGCACAGGAGTACAAATACAAAGCACCGATAAACAAAATATTTACAGCAGATGATTCAACTCGGTGATTTCTTCTCCGGGCTGGTGACACCGAGGCCGATGGAGGGCAGGGTGACTCACTTGGAAGGGTTTAAGCTCGCTTCCCTGGGGAGAGGTATGTGCTCCAGCTGCTGGCACGCACCCGACAGCGCGGCAGCAGCCCGAATCGAGAGCAGGCGAAGCTGTGAACCTCCTGCCTTCTGACCCCAAAATCAAGGGCTGATTCCCGCCAGTCCCAGCAGAGTGCCTTTTCTCGCAGCACAGCCTGTCCGCAAACACTTTTCTCATTAAAGTCTCTTTCCATTTTGAGGCCCAGCTGTTGATCCCTGTAGGACTGGCTGGTTTGAAGCAGCAGACAGGAGGGCGCTGGGGCTGCCCTCGCCAGCAGCAAGGTGTGCACTCGCTGCCACGCAGGCTGAATAAACACAGACATGGCACACAGAGACACAAGAGCCCATGCGAAATGGCAGCGCAGGCAGCAGGGGGAAGAGGCACATCATTGTCAAACGCCATCATCCCCTCTACAGCAGCACCAAAGCTTCGGCTCGTGAAAGATCCACCACTGAGGCGGCAGCTGGCAAGAGTGGATTTGGCCCTTGGTATTTGCAGCAGCCTTGTTCTCCCAAAGAAAAAAAAAAAAATCACTTGCAACAGACTAACTTTCAGGCGCCTGCAGGGCATTGAACATCCTCCTTAAACTGTGTAATTCAGTCTTCCAGCCTTCTCTTAATGTAACTTATATTACGATGTAGCAGTATTTCCCCACTGATGCATGACTAATATCATGGGCAGTGTGTGGGGTAATACTGGAGGAGGATGCTGAATACAAGGCTTTGTCCTGCCCAGCGGAGCGCTGTTTGGCAGCTGAATCGCTCAATGTAAAGCCCTGGGGCATGAAGAGGCTAGATCGAGATATGCCAGGGCAGGAACACAGATTGCAGCAGCACTGAAATTAAAGTTTGCTGCTCCTCCTGCTGCCTTCCCCATCCTCAACGTAGACACTTGCCCAGCCTGGCTGACAGCAGGCAGCAAAGCACTTGTTTATGTGGACCAAAAGCCCTTCCGTCTCAACAAAAAATTTCACAACAAAGGCTATAAGTATACAGTGTAAACTCTCCTCGCTGGGTTATATATCTTCACTGTTCGAAGAGGCACGAGGTCAAAGTCATACTGTAAGCCAGAGCTGAGCCATTTCTCTTCTGTAAGTAGCCCAGAAAACTTCTGCCTTTTAACCAATGCCCCTGATGTGTGGCAGTTGCGGTGTGCCCACCATGGGCTAGTGCTTCTCCTCTCCAGCTCACTGCTGTTTCCCACACCGGTGCCACCACCAGCTCCTTGAGCAGACCCTTCAGGCTGCAGCCGAGTCAGGACGCCAAGTCCAAGTCTGCCATTGTACAAAGGGGTTTCGTTCAGTGCCTGTTATTTTGCAAGTTTTTAATGAAAATCCAAGAGACGGTGGAGAATTGATACGAGGGAAGATTGCACAGATACAGGCAGGAGAAGGAGGGTAGATGAAACCAAGACTGTTAAAACTGCAGCCTCATCTTTGCTTAGATTCCACGATAGCTCCATCTCTGAGCCCAGGCTCAGGCTTTGAGTGCTGGCTTACAGCTGCAGTTCACCTTCTCAGGTTTGTTCAGACGGCTTAATGATACTTTTCTGACAATGAGACAGGTGTTGGGAAAGACGGGCTCTTTTTAGTAAACGTGAAATAGTCCTCTAGGGAAAACAGAGGTCTACTTGCTAGCCACCATCTGTCCGTGTTTGAATATCAGCTAGTTCAGCTCTAGAGTACCTAGCACTTCAAAAATAGATTAAAGGAAAATGTTAAATAAGTTGGTATTTGGCACCAGGCATCCCTGGTGTGACTCCTGTACACTAACTTCTTCAAAACTTCTCTTTGCTAGTTGGGAAAATAGTTTTGTCTCATTGGAGCTGGTGAAACCCTGTCCAAATTCTGATTTATGTACATTTTTTTCACAGCTCTCTATTGGTTTTGGGTCAAAACAAGCCAGAGAACTCAGAACTACTGAGTTGCAGATGAAACCCAAAAAAACATGCTTAAATGCCCCGTATGTTTTCTCAAAGTTTATTTATTTATCCACCTCACCAAAAGTCTCTTGAGTTTCTAGCTCGTGACAAATTTTAAAACCAGACACAGAATTTTGTGGTGCTTGTCTGAGGGAAGCCAACATCTCAGGTAGTAGGTTACAAGTCTTTGACCTCTTCAGTCAGGAAACAGGGAAGAAAGAAGGGAAAATAAAGAACAAGTGATGGGGTCCTCTACAGCAATTTTTACAAGCTTGTGTGTTTTTCAACAGGAGCGCTGATTTCTACCACAGAGACAAAAAGCCATGCCAGCACCACAGCATTCAATGAGAGCTTGACAACCGCACGTGAGTAGATGATGCATCTCCTTTGCTTCATAGGACTGTAGCAGGGGAGTTACGTAGCTAAATACAGATGTTGTCAAGTGCAAATGTGGCACCAACTCAGCGAGTGTTGGGTTGCAGACGTACAATAATCTGGAGTATCTTGCAAATAGTACAGCAGCAGGTACTTGGCTCTACACGGTCCTCAGTTTGTGATGCTTTTGCCAAGAGCATTGGCTCTGCGGTGCTTATTTTCAGCTACTAGTTGATAGTCATCGCATCGCCATACAAAAGTTATTACTAAACATCAAAAATTTGTGTCCTAGGAGAGGCCAAAATTTGGGTGCTGTAATCTGTACCACCTTTCCAGCACTTCACAGCAGCAATACCCCTGCTGAGTTGCACTGAGCTAGCTGATAAAGAATTGAGTATTCCAAGCCATCAAGGATTTGCAGCAGCAAAAGAGGAGCGAAAAGCGTTTGAGTATCCCATTTTTATTAGACATATTTAATTTAATAATATTAAAATTGAGAGAGTTGCTAGGCAAATGTAGTGAGTACTGAGGGTAGTTTATAGATGAACTAAATTACTGGAGAAGCTAAATAAAATCACAGAATAGCAATGAAATCATGAGATAATGTGGGACAATAAAGGCTGGCTAATAGAACATCGAAAGACGGCCTCATTAAAGATCAATAAATCAATAAAAAAACCCTAGGGGTGGACATTTTTTCACAAATCTTTCCCTTTAGAAACTCTCTGCTCAGCAGCAGAAAGTCTTTTTTAACATCTTGGTTTGCCTTTGTGCTTGCAGAACAGGCAGGACCCGTCAATGCGCTTTCACATTTGTACGGCAGTTGTCTTTTGGCTGAAGCGCAAATGTAGCAGCCGCTTTCCATTTTCTGAACATATTTTTGGCAGCCCTCCGGTGCTTATTTACCTGCATATAACCCACAACCATGCATTTAGACCGAAACCTTGTGACAACGGCTAATGCTTTGCCATCCTGCTCTCGCACAGCTTGAGGGTTGCAATTTTTGCTAAAAGCCTGCTGAATGACACGGCCGTTTGCGGGAGGTGCCGTGCGTTGCACCACTCATCCGCTTCCCTACAGCCGTGCCCACCTGGCCACCAGCCGAGGCATGGCCTTCGAGGCTCCTCAGCCTGGCAGCTGTAGTTTGAGGGCAATTTAAAACCCCCCAGCTCGCTGAAATGTACTAATGTTTTTCCCTGTGCCCTCCCAGGGCCACCGGGCTCCTACAACAGGGATTACCATTATCAGCTCAGTCCTCTGGGCCTCTAACACAAGCCATTATGTAAATAATAATAAGTAGAGCTCGTCGGCATGCTGTATAGAGCACAGCGTTATGGGATCTCTAAGTGTACGTCCTTTTTTTTTTTTTTAACATAACTTTTTAAAATGCCAGATCTACAATGCTTATCCCCATAAAATTAAACACTTAATAAACAAGGAGAAAAGAAGAAATGAATTGAATTAGTGACCAAAACTCAGTGAATTTTTAGAGTGCCCTAAAATTGGACTGATTTTGGTAGGGCTTTTTAATACGTACATATATATATACACACACAGACACACATGCTTGAGTGCTCAGTTTCAATCAGAACCAGCCTCTCATGAGAAAGAGACTTTCCCGCTTACATTTTTACATCATTTAAACAATGGATTATTTTTTTTCTTGGGTTTATAAATCAGCAATTATACTAGAGACTTACAGGTATCTCTGTTGTTTCATTTGTTGTTTGCATCCGAGAAAAGCTAAGGGTGTAAAATAACCACACTTAAGCCTAATGAAGCAGCCACGTACAGGCTAGTAAGACAATTGAAGGATATTATTTCTTTTTGTGCAGATTTGAACGATTCCACCACCGAATCCCCTCAAAGCCTCAGGAATGCCACGCGCTCCTCCGAGAATACAACCCTGGTGCATCGTAAGTGCCGTGGCAGTTCTGGGGACGCTGTGCCATTGTCTAGTCACATATTTTAGCTATTATTTCAGAAGATGCGAACACAGAGACAGCTAGAAATAACAGGAATGTATCCTTAGGCAGCAGTGATCTTAAACGTAGGTGGCTTAGCTGCATTAGGAAAGGCAAAATATCTGTCTACAAACAGATGAAAGACGATTTTGCGGTTCAGACACAATTCTTGACAGAGGAGACTGAGGTTTCACTCAGTCACGGCAGAGGCAGACTCTTTGTGTTGCTGCTAAGCCACTTAATATCTTTAGCTTTTTCATTACCATCAAAGAGGTAAAAAGCTTATCATTCACCCAGACCACTGTGCAGCTCAATGCTGGCTTGCTGGAACTTTTTAATAGGTGTTTTCTAATACTTCCTTCCTCCCTTCCTCCCTTCCTTTTTTTCTTTTTTTCCTCTAATAGTCTTTAATTTGACAAAAGCACATTTTTTGTCTAACACGGGGTTGTAGGCCAAAAATGTAGCTGTCTTGCCAAGTGAATTTTGACACCTTGATTCTGGAATTTGATTTTCAGCGAATAACTGTGGCTTCAAAACACAACCTTCATTTAAAAAAACCACACAAATAAATTACTAAAAATGTTCTGTACCCGTATCTTTATAGGTAACCTGTCCTTCAGCATCACAGATCAGCCAATTTCAGTTACCAGAGGGAAAGATTTCTTTACTACCAGCAGTCTGCTCAATAGTACTGGTGAGACATTATCCTACAAATCCTCCTCTTTCAGCATGCCATTGCAGTAAGAAAGAAAAGCAGAGAAGCGTGAAACCTGGAGCATTGTCTACGTTTGACCAGGGGGGTTCAAAAAAGGGAAAAGAGATGAAAAGAGGAGTCACGGCTGCTGTGTCCCCACACCGCGGGTTGTTGCAGGCTTTTGGCATTCCTGCCTTCTCCTTGCATCCACAAGCAACACCCCAGTGTGTGTTTTCTTCCAGCAGCAAAATTTGGCCAGTCACACTCCTGTGCCCCAGGGGCCAGTCATGGCTCACAGAGCATGGTGGACTTAGTGCCCAGTCCACCACATCCACGCAGTCCACCAGTGGCTGCGGCACTGGCTGACACTTTAGCTAAGACCCAGGCTGGGTGATGCACCGGTATAACCAACCTTGCAAAGGGTCATGACGCCAGCACAATGGGAGGTGACACTAGTTTCACCCAGTGACTCTTGTGCTCCAGCCCTCTCTGGCACTCAGCACATTGCTGCACCCTCCACAGTGGCTGTAAGAGGACCGTGCTCCTCCTCTCCTTCCTCCCCACAGCCGGGACCCCAGGGGCACCTCTTTCAGCCACCACTACCCCTGAGGGTGGCTGTGCAGGAGCGCGGCAGTGGGGGGATCCCAGCACCATGGTGGGGAGAGGCAGCTGGGGTGAGGCAGGGATGCTGTGCCACCAGCAAGAGGCCACGCCAAAAGGCAGCTGCACCCCTGGCCAGATGTTTCATCAGGGTTTGGTGCCAGCAGCATGAAAAATAAGCCAGTGAGAAGGAGGGCTGGGGTAGGCAGCGGTGCCTGGCTGCACCGTGACATGGTTCCTCTTCTCAGAGAAGCTCATGGGGGAACAGAGAAAATCAATGGGTTTTGGATGAAACAGTTGCCAGGCTGTGCCTGAATAATCTCATCCTGTGAACTGATGGGTGGCTGACATCAGCCTGCAAACCCAGTCAGAACAAAAGCAGGCTAAGTTCACAAATTAGAGCTGCAGCGCTCAGAGTTTGAGATCCTCAGCCAAGAAACCTGGCAGTCAGGTGTTGATTTGGGGCTGCATTGTCACCCGTACTGTGCCCGGGGGAAGAAGTGACCCACAGGCAGCAAGCACGGATTTCCCTCCTCCGCCAGAGGACATTCGGCTGAGCTCTGTCTCATGTGTCCCTTCCAGGTGGCATGAAGAACGCGAAAGCCAGTCGCTTCCCCTGGCCAACAATGGTAGCCGTCCTGCTCCTCTTCTGCAGTTTTCTAATAGCTTTAGGCATCAGGAAATGGTGTCAGTACCAGAAAGAGATGTAAGTACTAAGGAGGGGAACCGCAGGGGTGGGAGGGGTGGCACAGGGGACAGCACAAACTCTGACCCAGCTGTTTGGATTTACACATTTTCATTTGAGACCACCCATAGCACACAAGACCTTTAAGTACATGGATTGTTAATGCTGTTTTTTTCATACAGAGGCATGAAATGTGGAGCGTTCTCAGTCCTTTCATCTGTTCTGTGGATTATCTATAATATAAACTTGTAAAAAAAAGAGCTGTGGTGCAACTTCAGGGTGTGAGGGAAGAATACAAGTCAATTTTTTTCCTCAGAGACCCCTACTTCTATTAGCCTCCCTGCTAGCTGTTTTTACTCTCTCATTTTGCATGGTTACTTGAGGACAAATTTTAATGAAATTGTACTTCTAGGGCAGCTTTATTTGGGTTGTGAATAATATATGTGAAAGTAGGCTACCTGAAACTTAATCCCAGTCAAAGAAGCATTGAGTTTGTAATTAGCACCAAAGTTTAATTCCCTACTAAAGCACTCGGAGATCTACTGATCAAGTATCTAAGTATCTAAGAGCCAATTATTTTTAAACTTAGTAATGTGACTGAAATGTTTGAAAAATCATGGTGATAATGAATCATTTGTGGTTCTAGAAAACCTTTTTAAAACATGACTGCAAATCCTGCATTATCGAAGGTAAAAATGGGATTGATTTTTTTCACTGATTTGGGATGGGACCTTTCTTTATCTTGGCCTATAAATTGCCAAAAACCCCATTATGAGTCTTTAAATATAACTTCAGGGAGCAGTGTGAGCAAAAGATCTCTGCAAGGGTTTTGAATGGTTCACCAGGACCATGATCTGTTCTTTTAAAGCAAGAATAAAGTAAAATCATGAGGTGGGAGCTGAGAAAGCCGAGTAAGTACCAGGAGGTGTGCTGGAGCTATAGAACAGAAACAGGGAAGTCGCAGCATGTAAGAGCAAATGGCAGGTGCTCTTCTAATGATTTACTGTCCATCTACCTCCTCCTGTGAACACTTTACAACAGTCTTTTATACGGCTTTTGTGTGATAGCGTGGTTTTCTCTCTTCTATTTCAGTATGAACAGACCTCCATCTTTCAAGCCACCGCCACCTCCGATAAAGTACACCTCCATGGTGGAGTCTGATGGGACCCCCCCATCCTGCCACGAACTGGAAAACCTGTAACGTCGCCTACACCCCTTGTGTAGTGCACAGAAGACTGACACAGTTAAAAGGCTCTGTCTTTAAAACAGTGATTACAGAAGTTTGCTGTTAATGACCCATATTAAAATTCAGAGCGCCTAAATGACATTAATGTTGGAAGCTGAGCACTCCTGAGGACACTTACTTCATCCCGCCTATCTCTATGTATGCATTACGTTAACACCGTTGTGAGTGTCACCCTGAGATTACATGTGCTTCATTTGAATGGGGTGATCAACTGGGAATTTGCTGTCTCGTTAATGGGAGCAGATTAACACATCACTCCACCAGCCTGACTGAAGAGTGTTGAAGCTTTTTGTTTTACTAAGTGTATAAAGACGACAGCTCTGCCGTGTGGACGCCGCGATTATACTGGAACCATTGGCTTAACACAAGCTTTTTGATATCTACATGAGCCCTTCTTACAATGATTATTTTTTACCATGCAAATGTTGACTAATCTGACCTGATATATAATTTCCTATCACTGTGATACCAAACAAAAAATAATCAGCACCTTACACGGAAAGAAAATAGCCTGCATCTGCCGTCACCGGGGTTGCAGCGCAGGATCACGGGGAGGGGTTGGTGAGACGAAAGAGCACAGCACAGGCCTGGTGGATGTGTCCATGAAGAAAACTCAATTGCTGTTGGAGAAGTCATGAGAACAAGCCAACTTTGGGCTCATGTACAAGCCACCTGCGGACCAGAGACTTAAGGACTAAAGTGAATAAGGACCCTAAAGTTAATGGAAATGCCCATTCTTTTGGAAGTGCCGTGCCTTTGAAACAGTAATTACACCTGGGTCTGCTTTTCGGAAATCATATTTATGGTACACAGGAAGAAAAAAAAGAAATACAATCATTTTATTCTCCCTTGGTCTTAAAGAGCTTCTGTCATTTGCTATCTTTGCATTTTTCAAGATCTCAGGGGTAGTTTCCCAGGTTGCTTCCCTGTGGAAGGGACGATCCAGTGTTACACTTACCATGCCCGAGCTGCATATTTCCTAGCACTGACACTAATGACTAAATGACCGTGACGAGGGTGGAATCAGCTTAGCCCACTGCACAGCTCTCAGCCAGGCCAGCAGCAGCGTGGTCACTAATGCAAGGCACAAGAGCTGCAGCAGGAGCACAGCTTTTGGCAGCAGCGCGGTCTTACGTTACTTTCAGCCAGCCAAGAAACTGTCCCACCAAGCTTGCTTTCAAAATGTATTGTTACCACAATGGCATTTCTGTAATTAGTGCGAATCAACTAAAATTCAATCATGTCAAGCTTAAAATTGGTATTCTGATTTAGGAATGGGATTTGCTTTATTTACTGCTAAACACTGGTCGATGAGTATCAGAGTTCAGAGCACCGTATTTCCCGGGACTTTAGATGAATGAATGACTTACTGGAAAGAATGATCTGACAGACCTTTTTGAAGTATGTGTTGTATTATTTACCTTATAGCACAAGCAGTTCTAAATCCATCACTAAGGGATTATCTGTGCTGAACAGAAAACACTTTCCTTCCTACAAAACTATACGGCTTTACATGTGTGGAAGACCCAATATCAATTTAAGCGATTTTTGTCTGTATGGGTGTAGAAGCAAAGTAGTTTAACTTTCGTCACACTATCAGTCACTGCAAAAGAAGGCAGCAGTTTGTTCTTAAAAAAAAAAAGAAATCAGAAAAAAAAAATTGTTAGATAGCCATATTCCAAGGGAGAGCTGGGACTTTCTTCCTCATCATTAGATAAGGATGACTGGCTGTAGCATACTTGTCGAAGAGGGTTTATTTTGTCATCTCGGATATTTTAAATCCCTTCGGTTGCTTCGGGTCAGAGATGCTCCCTCCGACACTGATGTTTTGCCGGGTGCCTTGGGAAGCGCTGAGGCTTGCCGTGATTTCCGCCGCTGCCTGATAATGCAGCCGGGCCGCAAGGAGTGCTACCGGGAGCTTTGTCCCGATCCCTGACCCATCCATCCATCCATCCATCCCTCCCCCACGGATGACGCCGCTTCCATAAACCTGGATCACCAACATAAAGCTCTCCGGCCTCTCCGGCGGGGTCGGTTCTTCCTCGGAGACCTCCCAAATTCTGCCGCCATCGACCAGCAGGTGGCGCTGCCGCACCGCAGCCGGCGGCCAGCGGGGACCGATCCCGGCCCGCCCGTCCCCGTCCGCGTCCCCGTCCCCGTCCCCGTCCCCGTCCGCGTCCCCCCAGCTCTGTCCCGCCGGGGTCGGGGAAGCGCGGGGGTGTAGCGGCTTCTCCTGCCAGCCCCCGTCTTTCCAAAACCTTCTCAAGCCATTATTTATTTTTTTTTGGCACCAACCGCCCCAGTAATGTGGGTTTAAATCGTTCAGCTCGGATTTGGGTTCGAGAAGAATTTGGCCCTGATTAAATCTGAAATTATCAGGTGCTAGAAGATTGCCATGGGAGTGTCAGCTGCAAGCTTTTCTGTGAGACTAAGGTGTTGAAAGATACCCAAAACTCTGTATCTTTTGGGTACAGAAAAGATTTTTGAAAAGAGCCTTGAGCACAACGTTGCTGAAGGCATGACACAATGAAACCGGCGAAGCAGACCCGAGTCAGAGGCTGAGGTCACCTAAAACACAAATGTCATTCTGTGAAATTAGCTGGTTCTGCTGCATGTGGTCTTTAATACGTGCATTACGCAGCTGTAAAAGCAACACACTGGGAAGCTAAGCAGCAAGGTGGTTTTGTGTGTGAGTGGTTTCACCTGCTTCGGAGGAGACAGCAAATGTTGCAGGGCGGGGAAGGATAAAAAGCAAGAAATTTGTTTTCAGTTACTAATGTGCCTTGTGAAGCCCGTGGCAGGGCCCAGGGACTTCAGTGGAGCGAGTGACTTTTCACAGCGCTCCCAAGTCCGTATTCCTGCTGCTCGTGTCTCTGCGATGCTGGGCCCCCTAACCAGGGCAAGGGAACAGCTGCCAGCCCTAAGCCCATGGGCTGTGTGGGGCAGGCGGGTGTCCTCAGCCTCTGACAGCAGAGGGGACAGTGCGAGCTTAGAGGATGCCCTGGTCCTGGCATGCCTGACAGCCGTCCCACCGAGCCTTAATCCTTTTGCCTCACTCTGAATCACCCCTCCTTTTTTAAACAGCATTGCGGTGGCTTCTCTTACAAGGCACTTTTTGGTCCTGTAAATTAATTAAGCTTGGCTTGTTTGTTTAAGAAGCACCCCTATAGTTTGCACGGTGTGCTCGAGCCATTGCGATGCAGGCGGTAGCGTTGGCGGTGCCTGGGAGCAGGCTGTGGGAGAGCACAGGCTGCCCGGCCATCCTAGAGCCGGACCCACTAGTTAAGAGTTGCTGATAATAGGCTTTGCTGCCTGGGATTTCCTGGGGAAACACCCCATCTTAATATGGACCCACAGAGTTTTCTCTTTCAGGGAGATGTTTTCTTCATTGCAGCTGTGCTGAAAGCTTCATGAAGTGCTCCGGCTTCATTTTCATGTACGTGTTTGTTTTAAAAAGCTGTGTACAGAAATTATACCTGCTAACCAGAGCAGGGCATTAGTTACCTTACGTAGTCTGTGCTAGATTTATCAGGGCAGGCAAGCATTAGAAAGATCTGTGTAGACTAAAACTCCAGAAGAAGCAGTATATGAAGGAGAAATTTTGTTTTATTTATTGTTCATGTTAGTAGGTAATTCTTCCTGACTCTGCAATTAACTTTGAGCAATAAGCCATTGGAAAGCTTCTAAAAAGCTCTGCAGGGGGATAATGATTACTTAATCCTGTCTAAGGAGATTTTAATGGAAATAATATGAAATGATATTATATTTAAAATGATTCCTTAAGGACAAGACAAAGCCCAGGGAAGTCCTCAGCAAAGATTATTTGATTTCAGGGAACATCGGATTATGTCTTTAAAACTCCTCTTCCATCTCGTTTCTAGCGTACGATGTTTTATTTCTGTCCTTTCAAAGTCTCCTCTACCAGGTTGCCCGGGTAAGATTTTTAACCAGTGGGAAAAAAATGTGTCTGTTTGCCCCTTGGTTCCTTTCCAAACAGGAGGACTTTCAAATTAACTCTGGCATCCTACGCAGCTTGAAACACCCTCATGTGGTGTAAATGAAGCATTGAATAGCTGGCTGTTGTCAAACAGGCGACTCACAGATGCCAGGGCTTGGCTTAAAGAAACAAGCAAACAAAGGCGAGAAACAGGTAATATATTATATGAGCCGACACCGAGACTATGAGCGGTGGACAGAAAAAGGGGGGGGAAGTCAGTATCACAAACAGTGTATTATACGATAGGCATCAAATATTTGCAATAGACTTAGAAAATGCAAAAAGTGCTGTGATAGTCACGGTGTTTTTCTGACTTGATGTAAAATGGGAAATGAACACCGCGATCTGGTCTACTGCGCTTGAAGTAGCGGCGTTTTAAATGCAGTGATGTCTGCAGAGCTTTGTGATTGAGTGTGTCTGATGGTTTTAAATGTTAAATAATTCCATTACAGTCAGGGTGAAAATGGTAATGAACAGCTTGGAAGAGTCTGAGTATACTTACATGAAATGTTGAGCAATTAGCTTCTCTCTGTGAGAGTGAATCCTGCAGTTCTCTTCTCATCAGTAGCAAAGTGACCTTTAAAACACGCTGATGACACAGAAGCTGTTTCAATAACTTATTTGATCTATTGTCTGCGGATAAATTGCGTGTAAGGATTTGGAATTTACATGGCACAGTAGATTTTGGACTGAAATGGAAGATTTTGAAAACATTAACTGAAAGCTTTTTAACAGTAGCAATGCCTCCTGTTGAATAATGGGACGCGTGTTATCAGGGTATTCAACCTGGTCAAGAGAAGGAGGCTGAGCTCCCCGTAGCTAGCACTTGATATTATCAATTTGTTTTCAGTTGCTTTAAAGCACTTAGAAAAGTTCATTATTCTGGCTTTATATTCTGTATGTGGCAACCTAACCACATGTTAAAATTGAAATAAAGCACATTTGTTTGTTTGGAATTGGCTAACAGCAAAACCCATATGCCTCTTAGTGCTTAAATAGCATCAGCCTGATCCTCACAGCTAATCTTTTTATTATATGTTTGAAAATAGGAGGGTTAAGGGTATGGGAATGGGATTTGAGCTGCTAGATCGTCTGGGCTGCCCATGACATTGGCTTGTATTCTGCACCGAGGCACAAGGGAATAGCTGAGCTCTTTCAGTAAATCCACATAAGGCATAAATATGGCTATATAATCCATGGGGAAAAATGGATAGTAGTGGAAAAATGGAAAGTTTTAGTCGGCCATCCTCACTCCTGAATGTGATTCATACGTGAATACTCCAGAAACGTGGAAAAATACAACAACCTACTGACCTCGATATAGAATTTTTTTAAAAATAGGTTAGTAGTATGATGTTTTTCCTGCCTGCTTAGGCATTCGTTTTTGCAGCCACCTAAACACATGCTTGAAGTGGAGCATTTGAACAGTCTCAAGTGACAAGACCCCATATAATCTGTGGGTTTAGTCTGCGGAAAATAAAATTGTATTATTAATGTACATTTGTTCCCTCTGGCCATTGCAATTAATGTTCATCATTGCAGGGTTTGATACTGATTACATAACAAAATTACAGAGTTTTGTGGAGACGGAAAGAGGTTGAGGTTTTGGGGAAGGGAACAGGCAGATTAATGCTCCTCTTTTCTAGAAAAGCACGTGGAGGATTTTTGGACCCTAAGAAAGTTCTGCTGGCCACTACTGCTGGCAAGTATCTGTGCATCGCATCTGACGCTCACAGCTGAAGTCTCCCCCTGCAGTGCTGAACGGATGCACCTCCTCCTCCTCCTTTCAACGTTCTGGTTCTGAGCTGTCAGCATCCCACACAGCCTAATGTCCTTTGCAGCTTTGAGATCTAGAAACCATCTTAACCGCAGGAGCCAGGGTGTACTCATGCTGCACATCACGGTGTGGGGATACTGAAACTAGCTGTGAGCCGCTGAGACAGTCGCTGTACTGCGGGAGCACTGGGGTACCCTGGTGCTGCCACATGCTCCAATACTATTAAAAAGTGATGGCAAAGAGTCAGAGACTTTTGGAAGGCTGTGAAGGGAGCAGGTTTGAGACTCTCCCCACTCCAGCTTTTAGGGGGGCTAGCTGATCAGATGGCAGAGGACTGCTAAGACCTACTCTCCTGGTAAAGGCTACTGCCCTAGGCAGTGGCAATTAAACGCCTTTTCCCACACCAGAGCACACCCTACCCGCTCCCCTTCAGACTCTGCTGTCTGCCACACAGATTCCATCTTCTTTATGTCATCTGAAAGATGGGAAATGCAGGACGGGGCCTGCCAAGGACACCAAGAGTACCATGTAAGTGCTCAACCCTACTAGTTTTGGCTCTAGACTACAGCTTTGGTGTTTACAGTTTCATTGGTCACAGTGCAATACTGCCCCGAAGACACAAAGATGTCCTCAAGAACATACCAGCCTTGGTGAAATGGCTACCCCTATGTTACACTAAAACATCCGTGGCTGACAACTGTGTCTAAGGTGTTCACACGCATGGGTTTGCTGGGCAGCCACAGGCTGTGATGGTGGGAAACATGAGAAAGAGAGTAGTGATTTAAAGAAGATAAACTTGCAGGAAATACAGACCATTAGTGTGACTAGCGGAAAATGCTGTAGCTCCCACATAATAATCCTTCTTTTGGTTCAAGATACGAATTTAATCACAAGAGAATATGTTTATGGTCCCATGCCTGTCACTTTGCATAGCGTGGCCTGCTCTCTCCTACATCAGAGGCAAGTGTACCAAATGGTCTTAACGGGAAAGGGGAGCAGGGCCGCAGGACAGTTGAATGCCTATCAAACCTATATTCATCCTTGAGAATGAGGAGTCCTAGGTCAGGAATGCTTTGCAAAAAGCTAGTATTGAAACTGCACTGTTTTTAAGATCGTTCGATATCGAAGCTCTAAAAGCAAAAAATCCTTGTTCCTTTTCTTTAAAAGGAAAATGCAAATTTATGGAAGGATATAGATTCTGGTTGTATTAGGTGAAAATACATACTTAACATAGATGTATTTCCAGATACATTAAGTTTATACTTACTTTAATTATATACTTCAATTAGCAGTTTTACTGTGTATTAATTAAAGCATTCTATGAATAACATGCAAACTTTAATAGGTCAAATGAATCTCATGGTTTGGGCTGGACTGGCCACCGAAACGAACAACACACGCTCTCTGACCTCTCCCCCTTCAGAAAAGGGAGAGCATCTCCCGTCAGGGAGAGTATGAAGAGAGAGAGACTTGTGAGTTTAAAAGAAACTAAACTACTTCAATGAAATATTAATAATATAATAAAAAGAAAATAATGAAATATATACAATATATGCAAAACTGTATCAAGCTCCCAGGATGATGATCATGTCACCAGCGGGCACTGGGAAAGTCACGACTGGACTCAGTGATGAATAGGAACTGGATTCCGGGTCTGGAGTCAAGAACGCACAGATCGGGATCAAAGGCAGAGAAACAGATAGAGTCCTCCTCAGACGTCGGCCACTGAAGAAAGACAGCTGATCCTCTGTTCCCTCAGCTTTTATGCTGAGTATGAGGCAGATGGGATGGAATACCCTGTTCGTCAGTTTTGGGTCACCTGTCCTCTCCCCTCCTCCCCACAGGTGTGACCCCTCTATGCTTTTCCATTTCCGACCCTCCAACAGGGCAAATAATGAAGTTAGCTGACTTCGGTTGTTATAGCAGTAGGTACAAGCAAGAGCCTCTGTGCATACCATTCCTTGGCATAAATTAGAAACAATCAGGTCTTATCACTCTGGGAGAGAACAGTGTCTGCACAATACACTGTTAATTTCAGAGAGTTCAGTTAGAAGAGGCTTAGCTGCAAAGCAAAATTACTGAAGAGAAAATTGGTTCTGTTTTACCTCAAACGAGGACAATGAAAAATTAATATTTAAATAGTATTTATTTTAAAACACTATTTATTTTCAAATGTTTCCATACAGACAAAACAGGGGCCTCATGAAATATATACCCTTACTATTTAATATTGAGCCTTTAGTCATTTGACAGTGGAAAACTATCTTTCAGAGCAGAATTTTTTTTCCACTATCATACGATGAGTAGGCTTCAGTGTTGTATAACTAGTCGTCTTTATGTCCCATGTGAAGAGTATGGAAAGAATATGTTTGCATATATTTGTAAGAAGCAGTTAAAAAGAGAACTTGCTCACAAAGCGTTACCCTTCAAAGATATGTAATAACACATAAAAAAAAAAGCATATCTTAGAAGATCCATTTTGTGTATCACAGCAAATCCATAAATTATTTTGGACAGAACGCTTTACCCAACAGCTAAATGCAGTGTAAGGCAGAGCGTGAGGCTCTCAGGGAGCTGCTGAAAGAGCAGGCTGAAGGCATTGAGGCGGCCACATCTTGATCCTTAGGTCTTCCGCCGTGGTGTTGACTCTTTGTCAGGTGCAGCACGTGAATTGCTCCGGCTAATACACTTACTGACCATCCGACATCTTAGGACTGTGGCGTCGGCCCTCTACATTGTGGTCTGTTTCTCTGGTACTAGAATAGGTGAACATGGGAACCTGCAGGGTGAGTATCGGAACCCAGGCTCCCCGCCATTTCCTGGCCTACCCGGGGCAGCCATGCCTGCACCCCGAGTGCATGCCACGCACGTCCCCAGCGTGGCGGTCGGAACTTCTGGGTACCTCCAAAGCCTCACAGCTGGTGCCCTCAACAGCCAAGGCAGAGCCAGCGGGCCCGGGGCCGGGGGGTTAGAATTGCAGGCGAGCGGGACAGCCGGAGCCCCGTGTGGTGCGACCCGCGGCGAGAGATCACGCAGGCCCTCGGCTGGGGTTTCTCCAGCCCCAGGCCGGGCGGTTACTCTACCCCTGCTCCGAGCCGGACAGGCACTGTGCCGCTATCGCGACAGTCGGGCGGTGGAGGCAGGGAAGACGGGCCTCGGACGCGGCTTCACCGCAGCCCCCACGGACGGACTCCGGCAACGTAAGGGACGGAGCGGCGGCGGCGGGGCCACCAGCGAGCAGCCAATGGTTGGCCGCCGGGGAGCCGTGACGTCACCGCGCCCGGCCGAGACGCACCTGTTACATAAGGGGGCCGGGCGGCCGCCGCCGGCCCTGACCCTACCGGCCCCGGCCTCGGTCCCGGCTCCGCCGCTGTGGCCGGGCTGGGTTCCCCTAGGCCGGGGATGAGGCCGCCGGCCGGGAGGGAAGGCGGCCGGCGGCGGCGGCGACGGGCCGCGGGGGCCATGGCGGAGAGCAACGCGGATTGGATGGGCTCGCTGCCGGCGGCGCTGCGCTCCTACCCGCTCTCCAACCTGGCCATCCCGGGTAGGGCGGCGGGGAGGGAAGGGGAGGTGTGGGGTGGAGTGGTTTGGGTGACGGAGCCGACGGGGCCTGTCCCCACTGGCAGGGCCTGCGGGGCCTGGCGCCGAGGGGAGTCTCCTGGTGGCGGCGCGGCCCTGTCGTCGTCGTCCCCCCCCTCCCGCTTTAGAGAAGTGCTTACCGGTGCTTGGGGCAGGTCCGGTTGTGTCCGGTGCTCTGGCTGTAGGTTGGGCGCTGAGGTGTCTGCCCGTGCTTGGGAGTCGGAGGTTGGGTGTCTGCTTGAACTGTATCAGCCGCGTGGGAAGCCTTGTCTTCAGGTGTCAGAGCCCCGTCGGGCCTGAGCACCTGTTTGTGGCTGAAGGGCTAACACGGACCCGGTCCCTGGCAGGAGAGGAAGGAGGGCTTAATCTGGAAACGCAGCTGTGAGTCTCGAGCTGGTGGATCTGTTTGTTTTCACTGCCTTTAAAAAAGGGAGCTGTGATCTCTGGAGTTTCTCTCTTAAGGTTTTTTTCAGGTTGTTTAAGCAAGGCTAAAGGTAGGTCAGGAGAAAGGTTTGTTTACACTGAATCTAACAGCTGGACAGCCATCAAATGGAAATGTCTTTTATGTCAGAACCTACATATGGCTTGTCAGAGGGAAAAAGAGTGCAGCGTGGTTATGAAATATCCCAATGTGTGATGTTACACTGAAGACACTAAAATATTGTAATTACATATAAAATTTTCTCCCTTTCCAGCTGAACTTAAAATAACTAACTCCTAGTTCCTGTGCAGAGCTTTTAGTTTAAGAAATTGGCAAGTGTCATCACTTCTGGTTTACAAATAGATAAACTGATAAATGAGGAAGACAACAGATGACCCTGAAGCTGCATAGAAGTAGCCTGACTTTCCATCTGTAAATAGCAAAAAATAATCTAGTATTGCTTGTAGATGTCAAAAAGGGAGATTTTAGGGGCAGCTTCTGTAGCAGCTTGTTCTGATACTGGATGTTAAACTCTGGTCATTAGTGGTACAGGCTTGATTATGGTAGTGCCTTAGCTTGTCAAAACCCTTTGGGTATGGGTTATAAAGAGGGCATGTGAATACACTTCCCTAGAAACAGAGTGACTTCCTCTTTTGTGCCAGCAGAGATAACCAAAGGACATTTGAAGCATGTAGAGAAGGGGCAATCCACCTCCTGTAAGGTATCACAGCAGTCCCTCTGTATTGCCTGAAGTAGAACAGTTGAAATGCCATGTTTTAATCAAAAGTAGCATCCTTCCCCCCTCCAAAAGTAGAAAAAAAAATTTTATGCAACCCTCTTCATTTGAAGAGGGAAGGGGACAGAAATGAATTTCAATGTTCATATAAAATTCAAGCACCTGCAGATTTTGCAATTTCTGGCAAAGAAATCCTTCTCTGATTTAGCAAGCAGTAGTAAAGCAACTTTTTGTTGCTGTAGCAACTTAAGGGCTGTGAAACTTTGCAGAATGTTATGATGTAGATTGTGTTAGGTGTGTTGCCCCTGGCCCATCACTTACAACACTGGTTGTATGTTGTTTGTAGCAGAGAAATCAAGGAAATGAGTTGTTGTTTCAGTAATGCTATGCTGCTTTCAAAATGAGTAGTGGTTTTGTTGAGAATGCTTGCAGTGTATGTTTGTCTGTGCTCAAGGTTGTTATATTTTTTCACCCCTTTCCTGCATGTACCTCATGCAGCCTGTGAGCAGGGAAAAGACATTTTGGGTAGACTTTCTGAGAATGTTTTTTTATATTTCAGTCCGATGATTATTTTGCTGAAGTGGATGCTTGGTCTGGTGCTTCACAAAGCAATCTTTTGGGGAGCCAAGGTGATGTTAGTAGTGGTGTGCAAGGAAAGGATTGTACAAAACATGTTGCAGGCGAGGTGTCTGTTTTACAGATGCTGAATAGCAGTGAAGCCCGGTGCTGTCTTCAAGAGAGATGAAAGGTGGGCTTCAGGTCAAATGAGAAGCATTTTTGTGTGTGCATGTGACAAGCGTGGCCTGCTTTTGTCTGTCTGTCTCTGGATGTGTTAGTTTTCACTGCTGGAGTGGTGGACTCAACTTGGTATTGGATTTTCTGTTCTTGTTTGTTTCTTTTCCCCTCCTTCCTCCCAATTACTCTTTGTAAGCATAGGAGCAGAGATGGAACTCTAGTGAAGGTGCTGGAGTAACATTTGTTTTAACTTTAAAGTCAGCACTCAAAACCCTGAAACTGTTGTTTGGGTTTGTGGTGGGTTTTTTGTTTTGTTCCACTTTGCAAAAACGCAGGATTTGAAGAATAAATGATTCTACGTCCTTTTTAAAGAAAGGGGACAAAACGTTGGCATCATGGGGCTATTTAAAGTGAAAAAAATGATAGTATACACAGAAAAACTGCTTAGATTTATTTCATTGTATGGTCTTGTAAGTGGGAAAGTCTTCCTAACCCTCTTGTATGAAGCTAAGGATGTCTGTATAGAGTTCTGCTGCTTTATCTGTTGCAAATAGTTCTACTTTTGGAGCTGCTTGTTTTCACAGCCTTTAAAAAGGGTAGCTATGACCACCAGAGACCTCTTATAACCTATATTATCCTATGATTCCCTAAGCTATTAAATGTGGTATGAAACGCGCTACTAGAGATCAGAGAAAGTCATTGTTTGCTCAGTCCTTACAACCAACTGGTAACAAATGATGTTTAAGTTGGGTATTTCATGAGGTATACCAGAGAGAAACTGAGAAATTTGGGGTCATCCTGCAAGGCTTGGGTGCAGTCATTTCTAGAGTTCAGGCTTTTCTGTTGTTTCTATTGGAAAAACTCTAGGTGAAATTCTAAACCAGCATAGTCTTGCCCAAGGAAAAGAGCTGAGGTTTCATGTGCGATGTCATGAGAGAAGGAATCTTTTTGCAAAGAGAAATTGGCAAATATCGAGTAGCTAAAATGTTGTCAGCTTACATGCATATGATATAGTCAACAAAATTAACCACCTTCATCAAGTGGCGACCTTGTGTGAAACTCTAGAGGGTTTTCTCTTGATTATACTCCAGACTAATTCTCTTTGAATGTGGGTCTAAAAATTAACTCTTAAACATTTTGATTGTGAACGTGACCCTTGGCAGGGTAATGTGTATTATAGTGTATGTTTAATCGCAAGCTGTTTTACTTTAAACAACTTTATGAAATCAGGTACAACTGTGACACTTATTTTCTTTGGTTATCTCTTAATCTGCATCTGTTGGTTTTGTAATTTCCCCCCTGAGAAATGGAACATGAGAAAAAGCTGCAGTGCTGTCCCTAGCCTGCTTTTGAAGTAAATCGGCTATTTAAAGAATTTGCTGGGGAAGCCTAACCTGTTTCTTGTTTGTACTTGCATGCTGATAATTCATAGCACTGTGGCATGTCCAATGTGTAGTGTTTCATTTTGAGTACTTGCCTTTCTAATTTTTGCAGTATCACAGTTAACTAGGTGCTAGAGTCTGAGAAGTAGCTCTGCTTCTGAAGATATGGCACTGCTTTCCAATTTGGGTTTTTACATGAATACTTGTATTAGGACAGGTGAAACCATTCTTCTGTCTCAAGATCCACTTTCTGAGATCATAAGCTTGTGCTTGTTGTCTTGAGACAGCAAAGCAATCCAGCAGATGTTCACTGCCAACCATGAGTGTTTGCTCATAGAGTGCACCCAGAGCTTCAAGGTGCTGGGGAATGAGACAAGCAGAAGAGTAGGCAGTTCTGTTTTCCTTTGGGTCTCGGTAATAATGCATTTACTTAATGCTGACTGGGTTATTCCATCTTTGAATAATAGCTGTGAAAAAGCAGGTAGGTGTACTTGTAATTTTTGATCAAACTGTATCCCTAGATCGATTCCCTATTCTGGTCAGGCCGGTTAGTGTGAGTTTTTCCCCAGTGCTGGTTTTCTTTCCTTGTCTGCTAGAGGAAATGTATGATCACTTAGGTAGGGATCTACTTATTGGAGGATAAAAAAGCACTTTCTTGCAGGAGCACCCAGAATAGTTATGGGTGCCATTACATGATAGAAGTAAACTAATCAAATACCTCTTCTGTCCCCTCCTTCGCTCCTGCAAGTATGAATGACCACATTCAGCAGGCTGACCTGATGGAAAGCTTTTCAGTGTTGATGATGATTGTTTAGAGGTATATTTGTTTTTGAGAAGTGATTCCTGCCAAAAAAACTTTCCTGAAACTACTGTTCATGAGATTGGGCAAACCCCAGGTTGGGCGATGAAGCACATGGCTGTCCTGAGGGAGCGTGAAGGTTAACTTGATGTGTCATGGTCCTGCAAATGCAGGCAGGAAAGAAGAGGTCAAATGGCTGTATTTAGAAAACAGGGGAGGATTATATTTTCTTTTGCATAGCTTTGATAAACCTGCTATTGAGGAAAGAAGTTTAGTTGGGAACCGATTACATTTTAACTTAGTTCAGGTTCAATTTGAATTGAGTGTCCGGAGAAGAGAGTTGAAAAATAGAAAATTGGAAAAAGTAAAATGTTTTAGTTCAACACTTTGAAAGGTGATATTAAAAAAAAGACAATTAACAATGTTTGCATCCTAGATAGTAAGATTTCATTTTTAATCTCAAAACATAAATGTTTGTGTTGTAGGTAAAAGTTCGTACATCTAAGGCTGATTTGAAATACTAAAAGAGTTTCACCACCAAAAGTCATTTTTTCAGATAGCAGTAGGTATGTAATGCTAGGCAGGGTACTCTGCTGGTGTGGAGCATGTGGGCAGCCTGCATCTCTGGGGAGAGAGAGGGCAGCTCCTCAGTCATGGCTTCTGATGGTGCACAGAGTCTTCTCTGTCATCTTCTAGTGACCCCAGCTGCTGTCTTTGCTTTGAAGTGTGGAAGGGTGGCCAGGATCTCAGTTTGAAGCAATGCAGAACAATTGCCACATAGTGCTGTTCCAGCCTGCATCAGGCTGAATGATTGGTGGAGAGTGGCTTGTGGGATGCTGGGTTACAGGTAGCCAGAGCTGATGGAAGAGCTGAGTTTTAAAGTTCCAAAGGCATTTTTTTAACAGAGAAAATAACCTTGGCTCAAATATGGCTAAAATAAAACTATATTGGAGAGTTGAAATAATTGTTGAAATGTCTTTAACTTGACCTTTTCACTCATCTCTGAGGGTAGATGTGACCTTCTAAAATAGTAAACGTTGGTCTTCTGCTCCAAACTACAGCACTGGTCAAGCGGCTTGATTTCCCTCCCACAGCACACATCTTTTCCATTAACTTTTAATTTAATAACTTTCCATAATTTGCTTGTGGGAAAGTCAGTAAGACTGACCGAAACTTTCTGCACTACAAGATGCTGCTGTATCCACCCTTTACTGAGAGGGTCACCCAAAAAAGCTGAGGCAGAAGCCTAATGCTTTTGTTCTAAATGATCAAAGTCCTACAAAATGATCATCCCTGGAAAACAGAGTTTTACTCATACCTCTAGCAGGCAGTCTTAATGAGGAGCAGCCCTACTAGCCAAGCCTGTAGTTAAGGCGAAAGGGGTGGATATAGAGCATGGAGGGATCTGTGTCCTGTGATGACAAGCTGCTGTGGGTGACTGCTGGGTGCTTGCTGTGCTCATGTGCTAGGCATGTGGGGAATGCCTGGAGCTGGTGGGGCCCTGGGCATCTCCTGTGCACCTCACCACCCACTGGCTCTGGCCAGCTCTGCTGTCCTGACAGTGCAACTGTTTACCAAAAGCCCTATGGGCTGCTTGCCTTTTAGTTGGCCAAGCAGAACTGAAATGTTCTTAAAAGAAGCAGCAGCCGCCCTGTCCAATTAAGAATTGGGCACTAGTATCTTATTAGATTTGATTTATTATTTTTTTTCCTCTTTGCCTGCATGACCCTGAGGTCAGCTACCGAACTTCCTAATGCTGTGGTTTTCTTGTTTCTTTGTTCATGGGCTGGTGTGTGCTATGGATGTGGCTCCTGAGAGGAGAAGCGGTGGTGAGTTTAAAACGGCATCCTCCTTCCAAACAGCACTCCTTTGGAGTCCTAATTAAAAGGATCATTAAATCAGCTAAACTGGCCATCTGTTGGGGTAAAGCTCAAAGGGTGAAGAAATATAAGGTTAATGTTCTGATTCACCAAGCTTTATTTTCTGTCACCATTTAATTGGCATCTACCAATCAATGAGGTAATAACCATCAGAAGAAAACATCTGCATAAGTGTGGTGATGTTGGATATGATCTGTAAATGCAGAGTTTTCAGGATGAACTTTTCCTGAAAGAACAATTTATTACCTTGATAGTCTGCTTCCTTGTAGCAGCAAATCTCCACTCTTGTTAGAGAGGGGCGATTAAACTATCTGCACTGCTATACTGATGAGAATACCTAATGGAAGTTGTTTCACTATTCCCATATAGCAGACTGTTCCCTTTATACATCCCTATGTGAGGAACTGGTGTGACCGGTAGTGAAGTAACTGTACTGGGTCTATGCAGGAGTTCTACTGGAAAGCTAGCCTCAGATCTTGGGGATTCTCCTTTTTAAAGGTACGCTCTCATCTGTTTAGCCCAAACTGACTTGTTTTGGAAATGCCACAAAGTCTTCTTAAGGCAGCATATGAAGATCTTAATTTTTTCATCAGGAAAAACTTTCTTCTTTTTTTTTTTTATTTAAAATCTGTGTGCCCGAGAGAGTGACTTCACTGCCTAGTAAATGAGTGCAGAACATGCTTAAGTTTTAATTCAGACAGAGAAAATCAATCATAATGTTGGTATAAATTGTTGTCGCTCTCCTGTGCTGTGTGAAAGTTCCAGTTTGCCTGCTCTTCCAGAAAAGATGTGAAAAGAGGGAAAAGAACTGTGTAATGAAAACAGGAAAAAAAAAATGTATCAGGTTGCTCATAAATGGGAACTCATTGCTAAATCACACAAAAAAAAAAACCCTTAATGGCAGTAACTCCAGCCAGTGCCAAACAGATTTCTTCTGTCTGGAAAGAAAAGCAAACTACCATGTGGTACTGTGTTCAAGAAAGTTTTAAGCAGTCCCTTTCTCTTTGTATCGTTTTTATTTCCCTTCCCCCTGAACTCCAGCTCCCACCCTGAAAGGGGCAGTGGGGGAAATCAGGGTAATTCTTTGATAGAGAGAGGAAGTTTTCGTAAGAGGATTTGGTCTGTACTAGGCTTTGTCCTCCCTAATGAGACTGCATTAAGAATACCTAAAAGATTCTTTTAGGATTCTATTAAAATATAAATACTCATCTCAATAGTTTTAGATAATTAATTATCAATAGGATGTTTGTTATTCTTGCCGCTCCTCCTTTTGCTGGGCAAGTTAATATGAACTATTTGATTCACTTCATTAGTGAAAAGCTTCTAAGATCTTAATCTTTTGATTAGAAAATCTGGATTGTTAATGACCTGAATCCTGAGGACTTCTGGGCTTTGAGAGGCACTCTTGTTTATCCCATTTTTTCCCCTCAGTTCTGGCACACGCAGGACATTTGGTTTAGAAGAACCAAATTGGGGTTTGTGGGGCAGCCTTAACTTGCTAGCACTTGCATCCTGTGTTTTTGGAACTTGATTACTGTGCTTCTAGATGTTTTGGCTGTGTGATGCTTGCTATGTCGTGTGTGGTGTTTAGTAATAAATGTGGAATGTACTTTGCGTAGTGAGCAAAGCTTGCTCTAAGAAGTTTGGCGTCATACAGCTAGTGTGATTCTTTGGCCATAAATGACCCTTTAATGCTTTTAGGGGGTTGGTACAGTATGTTGACCTTTCTTTTTACAAATGTTTAACATAACATAGGAGGGTTTCTTGCATTTTCCATCCTGTTAATATTCCATTAATGTGAAGAGTAGATCAGACAAATTAGTCTGATCTCGTTAAACTTTCTGACAGTGCACGCTGCTGCCTTTCTGCTTGCTTTCTTGTTTCTTAGTTAGACTTTTGCAGGAAGTGTCTTTAACTGCCACTTCTGGCTAGTCTACAGCCTTGCAACCAGGGAGATGAGTGATATAACTGTAGACATGCCTGTATCTGAAAAAACAGGAGTTCTTGTCATGCTTTCAAGTAATTGTCAGTGCTCAAGTATGTTCTGTGTTGGAAGATCTCTGCACTTTTTAAGCCATGTAGACATACTTTTATCATCCCTTGAAGGTACATTTACAAGCTTGTAAAAGGACACCAGGGTTGGTGAGATGATGCTCATCCCTATCCCTGTGCTGCAACTGTATATGGAAAAAGTACTGATGTGGAAACAAAAGATAATACAAAGTGATATAGCTAGTAATTGTTGAAATTCGAGGCTTAATAACATTCTGTTGATTAGTGTCATTTGTTTGAGCTACAACATGGGTTAATTTGACTATCTGTGACTAAGTAGCATGACAAATAGACATGCTAGAAAGCTAGACTTCCCTGCAGATGTGATGATAAAAGGCTGCTTTCTAACAATTAGCACAAAGGCTTCAACAAAGTCATCCTGAACAGTGAAATACAATCTATTTAACATACAAATTAAATTGAGAAGCGATCTATTTAACATACAATTAACTTGAGAAATTAGTGTAAAGAGAATAAAAAGGGGCTTAAAGATACAAATAAAAATTAATCCACAGTTGCACTTGCTGGGATAAAATTAAGAGGACTATCCATCATTTTAACAATCTGGCATCTGGAAGATACCTCTTTAATGCTATTCTAACCATATCACAGCCTTTGGTGGTTAAATATCTGGGCATCTGATGGGATGTGATTGCTTTCCCTGAAACTTCCAATCTTTGTCAGATGAAAGAAACAAAACCAAAATAGAGCAGCTATTGTCTGTTACTCTGTAAGAGCTGCCAGCTGATTCTCAGTCCCATAATTCTTTCTTTTGAATGTGCAGACTCTTTCATGCCTTAATTTAATGCTTGCTGCTTCATGCTATGCATCTTCAGCCTATTGGAAGGAATTGGCAAATCATCGTCTCTGTTTTCTTTCCTGTGCACAGCTTGCTTTTGGGGAAGGGCTGAGCACCAGATTGATGCTGTGTCACTGGAGCAGCTCAGTAGAGTTTGCGATCTGAATGCTAATCCGTTCTCATGTACAGTGACTCAAGAAGGGAGCTGCAAGTGCAAGAACTTGCCCTTGAGGCAGTTCAGACTGGGGTTCCGACCTCCCTTTGCCTAAGGGACAATGAAGACTAAGTTTCTTGACTCTTCTGTGCCTTTTGAGTTCTCAGTCTGCAAGATGGAAGTTAGAAATACCTGAGTTTGTTAGTTGCTTTATTCACAATCAATAAGTTTAAGGAATGGATTTATTGAGTCAATACAAGGTGCTACTTATTTTTAAGATGTCAAGTATCATGTGAAATGTTTTGCTGACAAGACTTCTTGAGCTTTTTTAACTTTCCTGAGAAAGTGCTCAGTATAACTTAGAGAGATGCACACCAGTTGGTTGGTGAGGAACACAGACCATAAAAGATTTCTTATACATGGAAAAGACTTTTCTGTGTATGTCACTGTGAGAGTTTTGTGATGCTTGCTCTGTTCAGCAACTGCCAGCCCCTTTGCTGGTACTGTACAATGTTACAACATCGAAGTATCTTCACACATGCTTGTGTTAGACCTTAATTGACAATGTGGTTAGCAGCTCTGTCCTGGTTTCAGCTGGGATAGAGGTAATTTTATTTCTAGTGGTTGCTGTGTTTTCAGATTTGATGTGAAAGGAATGTCAATAATGCATATTATTTTAGTAGCTGCTAGGTTACATTTATACTAGTCAAGGATTTTCTCAGCTTCCCATAGAAGCTGAGAAGGAGCACAGACAGAACAATGGAATGGTCAATGCAATATTCCATACCGTAGATGACATGCTTGGTATATAAATGGGGGTTGGCCAGGGGGTGGGAATCTATGATCACTGCTCAGGTCAGGCTGGGCAACTCATCACAGGGTGGTGAGAGTGAGTTGTGCCTTGTATATATTTTTTTCCATTATTATTTTCCTTTTCTGTTATTGTTCTATTAAACTGTCCTTATCTCAGCACATGAGGTTTGGGGTTTTTTTTTTCCCTTTCCCCTCCTTTTCTCCCTACCCTTCCTGGGGGAAGGGGGAGTAAGTGAGTGGCTGTGTGGTCCCAGTTGCTGGCTGGGGTTAAACCACAACAAGCTCTAACACTGACCAGCTAACAAGATGGGGCTGGGCTGCTCCTTGCTTCTAGTGTAGGGTCTGGCCTTTACCTTTGAAATTGTACAGGATTGGAGTTAGGGTTGGGTTATGCTTTTTTCAAAAAGAAATCATGCTGTATCAGCAACCAGCCCGGCTCCTGCCATGGCTACACAATGGCTAGGCCTTTCATGGAGTTTAGGGGTAGAGCAAAGGAGAGCAGGGATTATTTTGACATCATGATGTGATCAGCTTAGCATGTAGCTTAAAATCACAGCTAAGCTACGTTAAAAGCCAGTGACTGAGCTGGTAACATAACACAGTGATCTTAAATTAAAGGGCCTGGTGTGTAGATCCTCACCTAGCTCTTACCTCTCTGTCCAACAAGTATCCAGTGTTGTTGCTTCAGGTTTTCAGTTTGCTTTTCGCTCTTACTGGAGTAAAAATGTTCTGGGTCCAGGTTTGGCCTAGATATTTCTCACAGTTGGTGCTGGCCTTCTGTAAATGACTACTGAAAATCTAATTTAACTTCTGCTCTGTCTTTCCAGCTTCAGTATTGATGATGCTCCCCTGTCTGTCCTTCTTAGGAGGTGGTCCTAAGAACCACAGGTGGTTCTACCAACTGTGTAAAGGAGAACTTGTTTCTTAGATGCTCCAACTCATCTTCTACTTGGTTATATCTAGGTATGCATGTTGACTTCATTGTAAATAAGAAGTCAAGTTTCCTGTAGGCTTTTAAGCACAGCCACAGGGCAGGAGTTTTAAGGATCTTCTCTATAGAAACATGTCACATATAGTTCAGTTTCTCAAATAGCTGCCCTGTTAAGGAGTACAGTTCTTAAAGTATGTGTTGAACAAGTTGCAATGTGTGTGTAGCTTGTTTTCTTTCTTGTTGCTTTCTAGAGCTATAAATAGAATTTGGTGTGTGATAGAAATTTGTTCTTTGGATCTTTAAATGTGCCTTATATGCATCAATCTGCAAAGGAAAGGCTTTTGTAGCTGTGAAGTATGTGATCAAACTTAGGAAACAGCTGTTTCTTGGCTGAGATTTGCTTAGACAACTCTGAGTTGACAATAATATATGTGATGCTAGATAAAATTGTCATTCCTTCTTCAGTCAGATTTATCAGTGATGCTGTCTGAAGGAGTATAATGGTGCAAGTGACTTCTGTAGACAGCTCTATAGAGGCTGCTTCACAGTCCTAGTTAAAATGAAAACAAAATGTTTCTTATGGCCTTATTCTAGCATGTTAAACAACTTTCTACAGTAACCTAAATAGAAATTAAGAAAAAATTAAAATGGGTAGAATTGAGAACTTAAACACCCACACAAAGAAAAACAAAAACCTCTGTGACTTCTTTGTGCAAAGTGACTCATTCAGAGGCAGAAGACAAGCCCCTTGTGATTTGAGTCTGCTTTCCAAATATTGTAGAAGCTTGAAAGGCGCATTCTGCCGTATGGGGAGGTGTATGAAACTCAAACATCTGTGAGTTGCAGCTTGCAGTATGAGCCAGGCCTTAATGGCTTTTTCTGAAATGTCTTCACGAGATGTTTGAGCCTGTATCTCGCTCAGGGTACACATTTGGAGGTGGGGAAAAAAAATCTAGGTGTCACTCCAAAACTGACAGCTACTTTTGGATGTAGTTTTCTGTGGCAGGTACTAAAGAGCTTCTTAAGGTGACCATTTTTAAAAACAGCTTTTTGTTACTTGTCACTTGTTTCTAGAAGACTGAATGGAAAGCCATGAGTCACGCTTTTACAAAGACTGTGATGAATGCATGAAGAGTTGATCAGAATTAGTTTATAGTGTTTATTTGTAAAGCCAGGAAACTAAGCTTCATGGTTCCTTTTCAGTACTTCTGAACTGGTTGAAATTCGGGGAGCAACAGTGCATTTAAGGTTGTTGTGAACTGATGTTTGGTATGCGTACAGTCTGTACCTCCATGTGGATTAAAAAATCCTGACAAGATAATCCAACTGAGATCATAATCTTGTTTATAGCTCTGACCTTGCATCACAGAAAATGCATCAGTCTTCAAGTGAGCACTGGTACACAAATAAAAAGTTTGGGTAAAGGAGACTGTGGGTGCCTCAAATGTTGTCTTAAAACTGGAAATGACAAACTAGGATATTTTTTTTTTAAACAGAGTTGCAGACTGAGGTAGAGGAGGAAATTCTGGAAAAGTATAGCTGCAGAAGCAGGGACAAGAACCCTGGGTATGCAGGAAGGGTAAATGCAGATACTGGCAGCACGGTGCAGGGTCACTGTACCCCCAAGGCAGCTGGAAAAGGAGCTGCTTGTGGTAATCAGAGGTGGAGATGCTTTCCCTGTACTTCAGCAAAGTGGGCATGCAGGAAGCATGGGGTTTGGCTCAATGGGGAACCTCTCATCAGCTGTCCTGAAGAAAAAAAAAGGGAAGCAGGACTGTTAAGCTCCTGTAGTGTTTTCCCTGGCTGGGGCTTCCCAGGGAAGTCATGCCTGGAGCAGTTGTAGCTTCTTGGCTAGAATGCTGGTCTTGGGTGTAAATGGTTAAAATCCCTGGTAAACCTCGGTCTGTGGTAGATCAGCTTCTGCCCATCTCTGCTTTATACTGCCCTGGTACAGTGCAAACCGAGATACACTGCCCTATTACTCTTTGTTCTGTTATTGACTTGGAACAGCTCAAGATACTTCATTGACTCTGAAGCTGCTGTTTCGAAGGATTTATGTTACTTCCCAGTTTTGTTTCCAGTTACTACTGAGTTTTCAGTTGGAGGTGTTTGGTTTTTTTTCTGTAAGCACCAATTTTATACTGAAAATGCAGTTTCTCTGCCAAGGTACAGATTGTGTTACAGGAGCTTTGTTGGACACACATTATTTTGGCAGAGACTGGCGGTTTTGATTTTTGGACGTCTTTTTTGGTGAATTTTATATTCACCGTATCTGTGGTCACTCACAGGCCCTGCCAGGTAAAAAACGTGTTTATGAACTTGTTTAATGTGAATTTGTATCTAACCATACAGTAACTGGGGGTGTACTCAATTGTTCCACCTCTAAGTTCAGCCAGTCATTGCCCATGGTTCAAACTACTAATCATTTATTTACCATCTTGGGGCTAAAGTGAGATGTGCTAGTGGGGCGTGTGCATGTACAGATCCCTCTGTCCATCACAGGAATAAAGATACCTGTTCCAGGAGCTCTGGTGTATTAGGTCACGATTGGATTTACCAGGTAGAATGAAAATAAAGCCTTACATTCTTTCAACGAAGCTGAAGTCTGATCTCAAATCAGTGATGTACTAGGCTCTGGGAAAGCCTTTGAGATAGATTGGTAGTTTGTAAATGAAGGAAGGTTTGAAGAAAGTTTCCTGTTACCACTGATCTTATGGTCATGATTTTCAGAATGTGTTGAAATTGGGAGCTCACACAAGAGAACAGTTCAAACTGGGAACTTTAAGCATAGCTCCTGTTGTACAGTTAGGGAAAATTAAGCTGTAAAGTATAGTCTGGGAGACTCATACTTGCGCATAACTCTTCTGCGACCCTGCCGTGCACATAGGACTTCTTTCAGTTTACAGGGCACATGGGTGTATGTGTTTTGGGGGAGTCAGTTTTCTAAAATTAAATATTCTTGGCTTTTGTTTCTAGGGTCACATGATTCTTTCAGCTACTGGGTTGATGAGAAATCCCCTGTGGGACCAGACCAAGCCACAGCCATCAAACGTTTGGCCAGAATATCTTTGGTTAAAAAGATCATGAAGAAATGGTCAGTGACTCAAAATCTGACTTTCAAAGAGCAGTTGGAAGGTGGGATCCGCTACTTTGATCTTCGTGTATCTTCCAAACCTGGGGAAATAGGACAAGAGATTTACTTCATACACGGCTTGTTTGGCATCAAAGTATGGGAGGGGCTGAAGGAGATTAACACCTTTCTTGAGCAGCACCCCAAGGAAGTCGTCTTCTTGGATTTCAATCACTTCTACGCTATGGATGACAGCCATCACTTCTTCTTGATCAACAGGATCCGCTCAGTATTTGGATCCAAACTTTGTTCCGTTGAATGTGTTGAATATGTGACATTACAGTACATGTGGGAGAAGAAACATCAGGTAGGGAAAGGATGTGTTTTTCAAATCCCAAAGGTTAAGATTTAAATAGAGAGGCTGGGTGTGGCTTCCACTTAGAGGTATTGGCCCAAGGACACTGCTAACAGACAACTTAAAGCCCACTAGGGCCTCCTTAATGTAGCGTGCATTTTTCCCTTCATTTATTTGCACCTCCATCCATGGTGCAGCTAGACTTTGTTCTGCTCCCAAGCATGTTCCTTAAATAATTAAATGATAGTATCCTTGGAGCCTTGTGCTTCTTACAAATGGCTTTCTCATCTGGAAGAGCATGTTGTGCTGATTTGTGTTGGTTAGGATTTGATAAACTGTCATCTTTTTGGCCGGTGTGAAGCATATAAGCTTTAACATGACTAAGGTGTGGTACAGAATTTCTCTTAGCTGCTTTGCAGGTATCCAAATTTGTAGTGGCAAGATTAAATGCCTCTTCTCTGTGGTAACTGCTCCCATGCATATGCTCAACTGAGAAGAGGATTTCAGCAACTGCATGTAATTCTTAAACTGTAAAATGCGTGAGGCTTTGAGGAATTCCTCTGAACTGATGCTGTTAGTGCTAGGGTCCAAAATGAATAATTTGCAAGCTTGGGTGTTAATAAAAAGTGCTGCATCTTCGTGCTGTCCTCTTATAGAGAACTACCTTACAAGGCATAGAGCTCTGACTTTTGATTTAGAGAAGATTTTGCTGACAGCAAGACTGACTTTGGCATCTCATGCAGTAAGTGCGAGCGGAATGCTGTTACGCCAGTCAGCCTGGTATGCTTTAGCCACTTAATGGGAGTTATGCAGAAGATGGCAAGACTGCTAAAATCCTTAACTTCAAGTATAGATGTAATATTCTCTGACAGTGCTTTGAAATACTTTTCAGCTGAAATTTTTGAATGGCATTTCAGTATTCTCCTGGCAACTTTTTCATTTTGAACTGATGACCCTTAAAGCCTGAAGCAATCCTGTCCTCATAGCTAACCAAAATGATCTCCATCTCTTTTGTTGGCAATAGTGAAACAAACTTACTGAAACTTATGACCTGGGAGTAGCTTCTTTTTGCTTGGTCCTCTCTTCACTGCTATGCTAGCTGCAGCAGTACTGTATAGGCATAAACCAATGCAACATCCTGTTTAAATATGAATAACATAGCTGTGACTTTTTGTTTATTTTTCTCCTTTTTCTTTGTTCTGTTAGGTTCTCATATTCTACCACTGCCCTATATATAAGGAATACTCCTTCCTGTGGCCAGGGAATAAAATGCCAGCACCATGGGCTAATACAACCAATGTGCACAAACTCTTACAGTTCCTGGAGACCACTCTTGAGGAACGAAGTCGTTATGGGACTTTTCATGTTTCTCAAGCAATTCTCACGCCTCGAGTGAAAACTATTGCACGGCATCTAATTCGTGGTCTGAAGAACACGCTTGTTCATAGGTAAGAACTTGTCTTTATTTCTCGGTTCTTTACTTACTGTATTTAATGTTGAAAGAGGCACTGAGTAGGCAAGAAAACAAACATGTTTGCTTACAAGTAAGCCTTGCTGAAAACATGCAGTTTTGTTTCATTACTATTGGTCATGTGAGATATCTGCAGTTTATAAAAATAAAGGATTACTGAAAATAGGGCGTATATATATAACAGGGTATATATGTAAGCATAAGTGTATTTCCTGGTAATCAGAGCTCTTCCTGAGTGTGATATTATTTCATAAAGCATGGGCTGGACCTGTTGGTTCAAATCAGTAGTTCATTTCAAGTTGGCTGAACCTGAACGTAGGGGAGGGCAAAAAGCTTGTGCCACAAAGGAGAATTGCATATTTATAGAGTCAGTTTTGCCTTTGTCTGTACAAATCTTGTCTCAGTAATTTCAGTAATGGTCATAGTATGACAACAGGCAGTGTTTTATCTTGGTTTTTTACCAAAAATTAGATTAACAATTTGACTTTTTTTATACCCATTGTACAATTAATTTTCCCATGAGTAAGATCATTAGAAGAGGGTTTTGCTTTGAGTAGCGCACACCACCAGCGATTTTTAATAGTGTTAATAGCGTGACCAGGATAGGTTCCATGTGACTTTATTTTATGGCATTATCAATTTGTAGCCTGTTTGCTGAAAACTGCCAGAACTGAAACAGTCCTGGTAGGATCTGGTCTCCTGGCTCACTGTTTAATGTTGCCTGTTTTGATATCACTAACAGTTTATCTTGCCATAATGATACTAAATTCCAAATTATACTTGTATAGGTGGTTACTACTGGTCTAATTTGGTCAGCAACTGAGCTTAATATTAAGCAGTGAGATAAACACACATCTTCAGCAGCCAGCTCATGTTCTCTTTGGCAGAATCATTGGTCACTTTAGAAGCAATTACAGTATTATTATTTTGAAGCCAAAGTCAATGTAACTTATTTTCTTAAAAACCCTTTCTAAAAAGAGCAAGTGTTGTGCTTTTGCAGTCACAAAAGTTGTTGATGGAAGCAAGGAAATGCCAGGTGAAATATAAATCATGGAGTTCTCTGTCTCCTTCCTGTTTACAGGCGTTTTTCTAGCAAAAGATAATTAAATCCAAATGGTGTTTGCCACGGTGTATTCATATCTCTGCTCTGGCTTGCACTTTGCCCACGTTTGCACAGTCAGTATTAGACACTAGGTGGTGCTCAGGTGCTTTGAGACTATCATTTGCTGTCGCAAGTTGCGCAAATGTAAATATGTATGCTTATTGGGGGTTACTTAACAGAGAGCACGGATGTAACGTATGTCTGCATACTGTATATTAAAGGTACTGTTGTCTCACAATTAAAGGAAAGATCGTAGTGAACTTCTACTCTAAAACCAGTAAAGAATCATCTAATTCCATGGAATGGGCAAGCAGTTTTGTTTCGAGTGACTCCTGGCACAGATCTAGGCTGTAAGCCTACCTTCGCTCCATCCCTTTCCCTGGGCCCCATCATTACCACTTGTTTGAAAGTAAACAGTGAAAATTTAAAATAGAGGCCGCTGTTTGCTAAAGCAGGATTGCTCGTATACATTTACACATGCTAGCTGATTTGTATGTGTAAATCTGTCTTTGCAGTTCTATGTAGATGTCTGCCTTCTCATATGGAAATTTTGCCCTGAATAGGAATATTTAAGTGTTCTTGAGCTCTTGCTGAAGGTGAAATGTGCAGCATTCACGCTTAGCTGGCTAAATTCTGGTGTGTCCATTGACAGGGGTAGTAATCATGCCTTCACTTAAGTCCTCTCTTCTCTTGGTTCTTGACAAGATATTTCTTTTCCACAAGAGCTGTGGGGTGGTTTTTGTTGTTGTTTTTTCTTCCCCATCCTGTTAGCTAATGTGCTTGCCTACCATCTTCTCATATAATTTTGTATGCATATTTTGGCACTAACTTAAATCATTCTAATATATTTAGTCATGTATCATTAATAGTGCTGAAAACTCTGGGGTTTGCATGTTCCAGTGCAGAAAAGCTTGTGCAGATTTCTGACTTGCACTCTGTCCAAGAAATGACTTGAAATTTCTCCCCATGGTAGAATTTCTAACTCCTTTTAACTTAATTCCTGACACACCTCATCTTTCTCTGGTTACAGTGATGTATGGTGGGATGTTCAACCACTATAAACCTGAGGGTTTGATTCTGTGTTTAGTTTCCCTCATCCTGTTGCTCTGGGTGGGTCTGGAGGCTGAAAAGAGTTTGGAAATGCAGTGTGCTGCCCCAGCAGCTTCTTTCCTGCCCGTGTGAAGGCAGAGGTGGGCAGGGGAGCATCTCAGGCCAAGTATAGCCTTGTGTGATGCTGAAGTCTGCTGTGAAGTTAAGCTTTTGGTTCAACATGTCCTTGGGCAAAACCAAACCAGGATGGACGAAGTTGTATTGCAGGGTTAAATCCTGAAGCACAGTCTGCTTGGTGAAAACAGAGTTCACAAATGTTATTTTGTATGTATGGTAGTTTGGATTAATGATCGACCGATATTTCTATTTCATAGCTAATTGACTGCATGCTATATTAAGCACTTTTCTCATCAAGTTAGTTGCCTTTTGGGTGGTAGTCAGGACCTGATCACAAATGTGAGGGAATAACATAATTTGCAAACAGCATGATGCATTTAAAATAGAGTGTGTATAGAGAAGAGTCTCTTAAAATGTCTAATTTTCTTTATTTCACTTTCCTTAGGAACCTGCCCATGATTTTAAATTGGGTGAAAGCACAGAAACCAGGTGTTATGGGTGTTAACATAATTACATCAGACTTTGTGGAGCTGGTTGACTTTGCTGCTACAGTTATTGCATTAAACGACCTTCTTCTAGAAGAGGATGAATCTGCAACTAAATCCTGATTGCTGTGTCCCACTTGTGCTCCTCAGTGGACATCTTTGAACTGTGCTAAATGTTTTATTTATTAAGTGAAACCTATTGTAATCTCTGTTTATTGAAAAGAAGTTTTCTAGAGGAAATGTGGTTAAACATCACATACAGGCGGGTCCTTTCTAGTGATGTGTGGATCTGAGAGGAACACAGAGTGCTGTCTGAGTGCTGCTGCGTGTCTGTGGCTACGTGTTTGACTAAGTTATGCACACATCTGCTGCAGTCTGGGGCGATGTCTGCCTGCCAACAGGAGGCTGGCCTCCGGAGCAGATGTACCCGATTATGGTGCGCGTTTCCCTGGTGACTGGACTCACCGTCCCCTTGTGTGCCCATCCTGCTTATTTCTCAGCACCAGGACTCAAACTGAAGATCGCTGCTGATCCCTTAGCAGCAGCGTGACCAGGCCGGCCGAGATGGTATTGTTCTTGGGCCACCTCAGGCGTAGCTGGGCTCAGCTGGAGGCTGCTGCTGTATTCATTACGCTGTTTTAGACACTACCTCTGACTTACTTGAAGAAACAACATTGCTGTTGTTCAGGGGGAAGTTGTTGCACTGTGTTGAATATCGAACTGTCCTCTGGGCCTGTGTTGCAAAGGCTTGGCTCTGCCTCTTGGGGCTCCAGACTCTTCTTCTGGACCTCTTCGTTTTACTTTAATACTTTAATACATTCATTGCAACTGTGTTTAACTGTGTCTCTTTTGGCTTTAATTTGGAGAATGTTTGTCTTCAAATTATGAGGATTGTAACTCACAAATCTGAATTCCTGTTGTGAGACATTTGAGAAACCACAGTGTAACTTCTCTCTCTTGCTTGCTGGTCATTTGTTTTTTCCATCCATCGAGTTTTCTTTGGGGAAAGTCTCTGAGTATCCAAAGAACTGGAGCTTACAGGGACTACTCAAAACCCAAATATTGACTCTGATTTGCAATGTGACAGTGAATTCCAAAATCAGACCCAAAAGTTGTGATTGTTGTCAGAGAGCCACAGCTATGGGGGAGCAATTTCCCCAGCTTGTACCTGCTTGTGACAAAGTAAGCAATAGTCACCCAAGCACAGTCAGGCATCAGTGCTGCTTCTTTCTGTAGTCATACTTGGTTTTGTGTTGATTCACAACAAAAAGTGACCATGTGTGCTTGAGCCAATGCAGTCACATGTTGGTACTCATCAGCACTTAATTGACTACCTGATAGCAGTCCTACAGTCTGATTTATCTTTGGTTAAAAGTAAAAACGACAGTGAAACACAAAAGTGACTGATTAGCAGATACTTCGCTGCTCAATAATCTTTCTAAAGCAACTGTTGGTGCACTAATTGTTTGGTGATTATGAATTTGTATTAATCTTTAAGCTATTTATAATAGAATGGATCATCTTTATGTCTATTTTATTGAAAAGAAAAGTGATTTGTTATTTTGTTATTGTGTGTTGTGTCTGCCATCGTGGTCTGACAGCCCAGAAAAATCCAAAACCTCTTTGCTTGTCACATACTCTGAACTCGGGACAAGTTTATTTAAAGGTTTGCAAATCTTCCCTGTGAACCTTGGCCAAGTTCTGAGCAGACTGTAATCTGATTTATCTATTCGTTGCATGGTTTTCATTAGAGTTCCTCAAACTTTTTTTTAACCGAATCCTTTTTCTAAGGGAGTTGGGGGGTATCTGTCTCTCAAGCTGTCTTTCTTCTTTCCTCTTGTGTTTCAGTGGGATGGGGGGCAAGTCATGAAAATCAGATTTTGGGAACTAAAGCTCAAACTTGTAGTTTAAAACTCCCTTTGAAAACCCCAGCAGAAGGTTTTTATTGTTTTTGGTATTTTTTTTTTCTGGTTGATGAAAACTGATGGAACCTGTTTTGAACAACAGTATTTTGTTTGCAAAGTTATTTAAAATACTTGGGTTTTTCTTGGCTGAATTTTGTGCTAACCTACTTTTCTCATGGCCCCAACTGAAACTCCATGATAGTGTTAAATGTATGGGTTTGGTTTCAGTGGTCTTTTAGCTGCAAATTGTCTTAGAGCTCAGAACTCGGAAGAACTTGGTTTGAATGCTGATGAGGCTGAAATAATAACATTTTGCAAGGTTTTCTCCAGAACTGGAGGACAAGGTGAGAAGGCGAAGTGAGTACGATGTTTGCATTAGACCCTTAATATATTGTACTGTATATATCTACCTCAAAAGAGATTTGTCAGGCTTAACCAATATTTATATTGTGTGTGCACAGTAATGACTGTTGTTTGTCCTTCTGTTGTATTTATTTGAATAGAGATGTGATGGTTGTAACTCAGGGCTTTGGTTAGGTATTTTTAACTACAAACTCGGAAGTTTCTCTAACACATTTGCTGTTAGGTCTTGCCTCTTGAAATAGGACAAAGGCATGCTAGGTGTTAAGAGTGTTAGCAGAGGGAAAAGAAATAGAAAATAGCTTTAAGATTAATGAAGGGGAGGGAGGTGGGGAATACAACTCTGTAAGCTCGGCCTGTGTGAAGACTCATGTGTCGTTTCAGAGCAGTGCTTGGTGTTATGCTTCTATGTGAGGAACCTGATGGTCTCAGTAGTGAGTTGGGCAATTGTCAGATACAGTTGCCCACAACAACGTATCTCCTGCAGACAACTCTGGGCAATGTTAATGCTGGTGTTTAGAGTTGGTTTTAGGGTAGTCCTAAACAATCCTAAGCAATATGAACCACCTTTCGTTACATGTTATAGCCCATAACAAAGCTGCCTGTACAATAGGTTTATCTGTCTGACACGGCACCACAGTGCATCCAGATTTCCTCGCATTTTCCAAAACAGAGCTCTTCTAGATTTGGACTTTGGGCTGCAGACCTTATTTTCCGGCATTATAAAAATAACAAGGTGAGCTGGGCAGGAAGGGAGGATCTAGGAAGTAGGGCAGTAGTTTGCATCCAGTGCCCACGTTGCAGGTGTGGCAGCGTTTAGCCAGGTTTCGGGCAGCAGAGTGGAGCAGGTCTGGCAGGTGAGTGACAGTGGCTGCAGCTTGAACTGAGAAACTCAGCTGAGAGTCTGGCCTCTGAGTGGGCTGCAGATGTGTAGAGTATGGAGCAGCTAGCAACCTGCATGGTCATGTGTGTATGAGCTTGAAGAAATTAGATTGTGAATGCAGGAGAAGACTGGGTGTTCATCACTATTGATGTAGACCTGCATCTGTTGAATAGTGATTGTCCTGCTTGTATCTTCCCAAAGTAGGGTTCAATTCTAAACAGTTTAGATGGAAAACTCCCCCAGGAGAGTTGTTCTGAGGACTTGGCTGTTCTGTAGGTGCTAGGAGAAGAAAAGCCATGAAACTGTAGCGGCTTGAGGCAAAACACTTACTTGAATTGCATATTCTTGAATAATTACTTGCATGGTTTGCTATTCCAGATTCAGGTTACTTATACATTGTTTTCTGACTGTTGTTTCTTTTGCTAATGTGCAGTCACTGAATGCCAAGCACACTGGTGGTATGCTTGTTCTCCTGGCACTGACCGCTGCCATGTGTAATTGAAGGGCATCCCTGAAGCCCAGGAGACCTCTGTATGTATCCCCAATGGGAAGCAGCAGGGAGAATGTTGTTAGGAAGCATACATGAGCAGGTTTTTAGCATCTTATCGTGTGCTTGTATATGAAAATAAAGAAGAGTTATTACTAGATTTTGCAGGCTCTGAATCTTTCCACTCCTTATTTGGGAACTACCGTCTTAATATATTTAATAATGGTGGGGCTGGGAATCATAATGTTGATTGTTGTGAACAAAAGACTGATTCCTACTGTCCAATTTTATCTCAAGAACTGAAGGGATACCAACTTGCATGTGCTTTGCTGTGATGCAAAGGATCCCACTGGAGGCAGGGCTAGCAAGGCAAGTTTCAGGGGTGCTGTGGTCAGTGAGAGATGTCAGACTAGGAGTCTTCAGAGCGGAAATGCTGACTGCAAAAAGGGCCCTGTTCTGCTAAATAAATTCTCTGGAGAAGAAAGGAACAACTGGGGTCAATAGGATCTTTGCTTCTGACACATGCTCTTTTCTGCTGTGTTGGTACTAAGTTAATATGTTGGAATTTAGAAAGCACCTGTGCTGTAAGGCTGAGGAAGCACTTTTGAGCAGGGATTTTGGATCAAACCAGAAGTAGGGCATCTGCAAAGATGCGTATCTGTTGTTTTCATCTGGCTAAGACTTTGGAAATACTTTTTTCATGTACTTGTCTCAAGTGTCAGAGTTCACTGTTGTATCTATCATCTAACAGACCAGGGTTTAGGACTTTTATAAATAGAGGACATAGCCATTTTGAATTAAAACTGAATTTACCCCTGGAGGTCTGACAGCATGTGTGACTTGAGCTTTACTTGCATATATGATATTTAATACAGGGTCCATATGCAGTTTTAGTAAGACTTTAATCTAGTCTCAAGCATATTGTTACCAAACACTAATAAGCCAAGTCTTTGGTCAGAGGACCACTGTCTGGGACAAAACTGCAGGCAAACTTTCAGTGGTTAGTTGAGCACAGAGAGATTATCTCATGCGAAGAACAAAACTAACCCAAAACTTCATTCAAAATTCAAACCAGGTCAAGATGTAGTCTTTTCGGCAGTGGAAAAGATTTTATTTTTTTTGCTTTTCTGGGTGTCTGACAAATTATTCTTCCAACTTTGTTTTTTGACTCACATGATGGGTAGAAGAGCCAGAACATATGCAAAGAGCAAATTTTATACTAAAACATGTATGCTGGGCTTAGTCATACCTTCCAATGATAATCCTGTTAGCTGTTTGGTTTAGGTTGTTAATTCAGTCTCTATTTTATATTAAAAAATCAGTCTCACTGGTTCAATATGGCTGTCTTGTTGTCTTGTAAGCATATTTATTTCTCTACCAGTCTTACCAAGTAAACAAGCTTTAGCTTTTATTTGTAGAGACTGGAATAGGAATGTCAGCTTTAGAACTGTTTGCTGAATCTAATTATATTTTATATTCCTGAATATTTATGTATTTTGTGGTGTTCATTGAAACAGTACTTCTCTTACCCTTTGTTAAACCTGTGATAACTTCTTCTATATCTCACTTAAATTGAACTGCAATGTATTCTGAATTCTAAAAAAGTATTGCTCAGTACATTCTGTATAAAAATAATTTTGATGCTTCTTTGGTTTTGCTCAATGTAAAATTTATTTGGGAGTTGGATTTTTTTTTACTTGTACTATTTATACTTTCTTTGGAAGTGGTCAGAGGGAGCCAGGTGAAGAGTTACCTTTTCCCAATTTGTATTTTGTGCAGCTTCTTGTCTTTCTCTTGGCAGTTTGCTTTACCCACACCGTCCAGTTCAGTTTTGTAAAACCAGGATGCCTCATCTGAACTGCAGATAAACGTGGGGTTAACATCTGTTTCTGTATGTTTTACTCTGCATCTACATCAGTGGGGTTTTTAATCCTGAAAATAAAAGTACAACTTGAGTTAATCATCTTTACTGTGTGTTCTTCTGTACTGCTGACTCTTTTGATAAACAAAGATTATATTGTGAGTCAATTAACATAAGTTGAGCTCAGTTTCTTTTCTGATGCGGAATGGTGTCATTGAGGGTTGTTTTTTGTTTTGTTTTTTTTTTTGAGGTGCCACATCTTGCTGCATTTGTGTCCCCTGGGTAGTCAGATCTGGGCAGCATGCTTTTTTTTAAGATGTGGTGAGGACCCCTCTGTGGAAGTAACAGTGCAAAGTGATTAGAAAACTCAGTATGCTTACGCTTGCATGTGTGCACCATTGCATCTCTGCCTGAACACACTTGGGCTGAAGCATGATAATACATGGATCCAGCTGTGTCTCAAAAGCCAAGTACAATTTTTGTGCCTCTTTTACTGCTGTAATACAGGTGATGAAATTCCATGGTAACACTTGATCAGGAAACAGAATACTGATAATGATTCCCAGAGCTTGGGCTAATGTTGGATGATTGTAACCCAGTGAGATCAGTGAGACCCTTCCTTTTGGGTTATTTTGCCTGTCTTGAGAATGTGGGAGTACTGGGGGCAGGGAGAAGCGGGGAATGGATGACCTGAATTCCCTTGTGTTTTCAGACACTGCTAACTGATGGGAGCTGTGCCTGCAGATTTTATTTTTGTTTTTAAAATCCTAAGGGTAGAGCTGGGAGTTCAGATTCTAATCACTGCTGTCCCTACCTGTTGTCTCAGACCTTGAGGTAAGTGTTTACAAGCCAGACTAAATTAACAGTGACTCACGTACATAGCTAGCCGATGGTTTCAGTAACCTGTCTGAAATGTGCTGTAGGCAGGGAGCATGCCACTAGTTTTTACAGAACATATACCTATGCAGTACAAGTCTAATGTGAATAGCATAAGTTGCCAGCATGTGAAAACGTTGATGGCTAAATAGCTTGCAGTAGTAGTGTTACTTTTTTCCCCCCCTCCAGATACTGTTTCCCCAGGCCAGGAATCATATACCTTAGAGGGGACTTCGGTTGTAAGAGTGAGCGTGATTTTATCATATTGCTTCCCTAGGGGATTTAATAGATTTCTTTTCCTCAGTCTGTGTGCCTTTCAGCAATGCTGCACAAGGGCACGTGTGCATATACATGCACATCTATGCACAAAGTAGGTACCTTTTATGAAGTACATAATGCGACTGCAAAAAAGACGCATGTTCTGTGACAAATTTATGCATGCCCTTTATACCGGGTTTTGCTGTTGCCACAAACCTGTGATTAGCTGTTCAAACAGAACCATTCCTGAATTGCACGTGGTTTAGTATTTGCCTTGTAGGAGATACTGCTGAACTTGCGTGTGGGTTTTTAGCAGTGGAGGGTAAACTCTTCCATGCTGTCTGAAGGAAAGCCAGCTTGAAACCCAGTGTATGCTGCCAGCTGCTCTCGTTCCACGTGTAGCTGGAAGGTGAGCAAAATGCTGGCAGGCTCTGGAGCTGAGTAATGGTAAGGTCACCGATTCTTCTCATCAGTGAGGTGACACACCAGCCATTTGCATTAGACTAGAAAAGCGTTTGACCGAAAAGCTTCTCTCCAATTTAAATGTGGTAAGCAGTGTTAGTTTGTCAAGTTCTTAGGTAAGCAAATGCCGGAAAATGAAACCAAGTGATTTTTTTGAACTACTGCTGGTTAGTGAGTCCAGCTGCTCTTCTCAGGGATCCAGAGTTTGCTTGTTTCTGCTCAGCTGGTAGCAGCGCCACTGCCTGAAGTCAAGATAAAGTGGAGCCTTCTGTAGAAGACGGTGAGAGTGACCAGGATCATTAACAGGTAACTTGCTGTATGGATAAGCTGTTAAAATAATCGTGCTTAAAATCAACTTTCTCTCAATTTAGAGATTTGCTTTAAATTCAAAGCAAAGGTTGTTTAGAAAATGATTGGTTGTGTTTATGTCCTATCCTGTGTATCTCTTATCTTCAATAGAAATAAACATACCTTGGGGGGAGGACTGCAGGATGATGCAAGGTCTGCTTGAGGGAGAAGCTGCTGTCAAGACCCTGAGCTGTGTAGGTTTATATCTGCAGGTTCAAGAAAAACTCAGCCTCAGTGAGTAGGTACCGTTCCTTTCAGCAACCAGTGAGAACATGTGCCTGTGGCACAACTGTTTACATGGCCGAATTTGTGAATTAAAAAGTTTTCAGCGTAATTGCCTATGGGCTGAAATTGCATACAGTTGTGAATTAGGTAGTACTTCAGAGAGTATGCTTCTCTTTGCCTGCTTTGTGATTATTTTTCTGTTTGTTTTCAGTAGGCTTTTAAAAAAAGCAACCTTGTTTGTTGCAAGATATCATTGCTTAGCCTGGCTTCTAATTTAGAAGTAGAATTGGTACAGGGGTGATTTTGTGCTGCTACATCTTCAGTGAGCAGTTACTTGGTGGAAGAAGGGAAGCACCCGGTGGTACCTTAGGCACTAGACCCTCAAGGTAGCCAGCGTGCAGCTGCATACAGTGGAAACTGTATGACACCGTGTCGGTGCAGACTGTCCCTTTGTAATCGAGGCAGACACCTTAGCTGCAGGATGAACCTTTGAAAGAGTTTTCTGGTGACTCTCGGGAGATGCTGGACAGCAAATGAGCTGGTCTTCATACTAAGACTTGCGGGTTTCGCTGAAATGGCCTAAACGTTCAGGGAGATGGTATCTCCTGCTTGGGTTTCAAAGGGTGACTTCTGTGTTTGATCAGAGTTGTAGATGCCTCAGGTGTTTCATCTTGGTTATAACCACGAGGAAGTCTTGATACTGTTTGTGGCAGATACTGCTGGGGTTGCTCAGCAGAGGGGCAGGCAAACAGCAGGCTGAGCCACGTCCCCCCAGCCCCTCACTTTGTTCCACAAACAGCACCTTGGCACTTCAGATGTTTTTGTAACTCTAAGACCAGTTCCTCTTGGGTTGGAAATTTGGGAATGCAAAGTACAGAAGAAACTGAGAGTGGAGTTGTTCTCTATCGTGTTGCTTCTTGCAAATGCGCTTTAAGAAAAGGGAAATAAAAGACTGCCTGAGGGGATGTTCCTCCCTGCATCAAAGTCATCATCTGCAGACTGGGTGGAGAAAAACATACACTGTTTGTTTGGTGAGATCTGTGTAAATGAGAACTAAGGATGGTAAAAATATTTTTCTTGAACTTTCCGCTACTGAGTGTTCACTTTGCTCATAGCAACTGAGCAAAGGGTTGGGTTTTGGCATTCCTGGTTTTTCTTCCAGCTTGAAATCGCAAAACCTAAAATCACAAGTGCAAGAAAGAAACAAAAAGAATCCTCAGAAAGAGAGGCTGGAGCAGTGGAAAAGGGAGGAGGGAAGGTATGCAGTAGAGATGGTGCTGCAACTTGCCCTTTGGAACAGAAAATAAAGCTCTTCTAGTTTGGGGCTTTTTTTGAGACAGAACAAATTATTACACGAAGTTCACTGTTTGAATCGCATCCAGTACAAAGTTCATCTGATATGTTAAATGCAGTTCCACGTTTACAAAAGTGCTGAATTTGACTTGATTGCATCCTTTGAAAGACTACGCTGGCAGCAAATAAAATAACAACATGCCAGGCATTTCTCCTGAGAAAAATAACAATCGCTAGTATTTCTGCCTAAATATCTCAAATGCCAACAGTTGGGATTTTTTTTTCTCTAACTTTGCATTTCTTAGCGGAATCATGATTTGAACTCTGAAGCACTAGAAGCGGCCAACTCATCCTGTGTGATAGTGGCTATTGCTGGAAAATGCGCTTTGGTCATTGCCAAAAAAAAAAAAAATAAAGTGTGTATTGCAAAGATAATCCCCGTCTGGCCCTCCATAAATCTGTCTTGAAAACTGCCCTTAGTAACAGGATTGTCTGAGGATGAATGACACAAGCTGTCTCACCAGGTCGCCTCCTTTGTTGCATGCTGCAAACATGTTTATAGAGTGATGAACTGGTGTTTCTCAAGACTGTGTTTCCCCCTGTATGCTGGGTATGTTGCCGGTGCAGCCATACGCAATGCTGACAAGGCTTGAAACCAGACGTGTCCTTCCAGGCTTTAAGATTCAAAACAAATCCAAAACTCTGTGTAGGTTTCCTGTAATATGTCCACAAAGGAAGTGCAAGGCTGCTACAAGGGTAGCTTACACTAGCAACAGTCAATGTAATTTGGAGGATCCCAGTAACTCCTACCAGGTAATCGTTTGCTTTCATAGTACTATATCTGGGAAGAGATTTGGCAGTGCCATCCTCGTGCCGCCTGGATTTTGTGCACAAGGGGGATTGCATTCCCAGACGGTTATTTGACTGCCATCTCCTGGAGAGAATTACTAAAAACTAGGCTACTAAAAAATTGCTTGTTTACGGCAATAAACTAGATAATTACAATCTTTTCCTCTTGCATTTATCGCCAAGAACAAGAACTTTTGAGTAGCTTAATTTCCCTTCCGCATTTAGTTCCTTCCTCCTGTCTTGGGGCTAGGTTTGTTCCCTTTCCGAGGCTGAAGGATAATGCAGGCAGTGTTAAAACATTCGCCAGGGAACTGGCTTCTCAAGATCGTGATTATAGCGAAATTCTGTTTACCCAAAGTGACAAGAAAGAACTGGCCAATGAATTTGTTCTGTGCTCTGTTACTACTCTCGGAGCAGAAGAGGCTATAGAAGCTGTTGCAGCAATATACTTTTAGCAGAGAATGAGGGAAACGAGCTGAATATCCAGCCTCTGGAGGACACTGGAGCTCCCACTAAGTGTGCGTGCTCTTGTAGATGGCTGACAAGCAGTAGACTTGAAATCCTTGTTTTCCTGCCCTGCTGGCTGTGAGTGATTGATTAGGGTGCTTTAGAAAAGATGAGAAGGAAAATCCTTTTTCCTGTCCTTATGCCCGCTGAAATGTGATGTTTAATAGACAGGTGTGTACTGCTGTCCCCCTGCCTCTCAAAGGGCATGGGCTGGTAGACCCAGAGGCTCACTGGTGTGGTGTGCCAGGTGCCTACCATGTGCTTTGTCACTGTTGAGATGTGCAGTTGCCCTGTCCCGTTCCTGGGATCTTGCTTTGCTTGGGCCTGTATGGCTTTAATGGTCTTCATGCACCCTCTGTGCCTCTGGAACCAATAGGTGGGATTTTCTTTGTGAGTCTCAACCCTTGCCAAAAGTACAAAGGTTTGAAAGTGGCAAACTGGAAAAAAGTGCATTGTTATGTATGTTTACAAGACAACTGTGACTACCTTCTAATATGCTGAAAATTACAGCGGTGATCGTGATACCTGCCCGGATGAGAGGTGTGCTACTACGTTCATTAAAGCTTGAGGGATGCTCCTGCTGCTGTACTGAGGGCTGCAAATATGTGGACCGACATGGGCTCTAGGCTAAGCAGACCGAAACCAAACTCCCACGTGTGGACTCAAGAATGCCTTGTGCGAAGTGCAGGGGTGCATGTCCCACCTGGCTCTTCCTGCAGGTGCAAGTGTGACACACCTCCATGGGGAATGCAAACCCCCAGGGCCAAAGTCAGGCTCAAGAACATACTCCAAGATACCATCTCTAACATTTCAAGGCACCACACCTTATTCTTCTCTTCTGGAAGACTCCTGTGTGTGGTGGGACAGGAGCAGGTAGTGTCTCCTGTGAGGAATCTCAAGCCCATGCTCAGACTTCTCTTGTCTGTCTTGCTGGATTCCCATCGGTCAGGACACGTCTGCTCTGCCCAGTGAGTCTCATCATTCATGCTGGTGCTGTTGTGTTCCTAACTCAGAGGTAGCTGGCACATGTAGTCGTGTTCCCCAAGAGAGTTTAATTGGATTAGGTATGGCTTTCTGGCTCCAGGTTGAGACAGTGTTCAGACTGACTATTTTTTTTTTTCCAGAGCAGATTGCTCTAGGACTAGTGTTGAAAGCTGCCTTTTAGTTTGAAAAGCACTTAACAGACCTACTAAATTATTAGCATTGGCGAGGTGCCGCTGAATGGGACAGAGTCCAGCTCCAGCAAGGTGGTGGAGCTGTTCTCTTACTCTGTGGTCGTTCTTGAGTAACGACCACAGAAGACCACCTAACGCTCATCAGAGTTTTCCCTCCTGATATGATAGGAGCAGGTTATATTAGCATTGAGTGGGAGAGAAATGTGGGCTCTTGTTTACTGAGCTTTCCTCTTTTGTGTGTATGTGTCAAGTATAGGAAAAAGAGAATTCAGAAAATGCGAGGAATTTTCGTGTCTCTCTTCTCCCTGCTTGTTTTTTAAGTCCCTGAGAGCAAGAAGCCGGTACCTTGGCAGGCTTTCCAGACTTCTATTCAGAATATAGTTACTCCATGACATATTTCACACTGGTTTTGATACCCAGGGAGGGGGTATTTTGGACTCCTGTTATCATCCTGCTGGATGGATCCTGAGTGGATTTGCTGGTGTTGGTAAAACTCCATTTGCTGTCCTGACTGTTCTGTTTCAACACGCCTTTAGCTGACCTGTGCTCTAGAGCACTGTTAAACGTTGCAGACATGCTAAAGGAAGGAAAACAATCTGCTGTTTAACTTGTAGTGCAGTACTTAAGCTCACTGGTGTGGCAGAAGGAGCAGTAGATGTGCTGTGGGTGGTGCTAAACTGGTTTAGAGAGAACTGGGAACAGTGTGAAGTGTGGAACTGCAAACTTTATACCATAGTAGGATGGATAAGTTAGCATCTACCTGCTGGCAAACCTTTTTTTGTTGGGTGTATTAGAGCTTTGAAAGTGTTGTGGGTTACAGAAGGAGCACTTGGAAAGGGTTTGAGATGGAGCCACAGTGTTGCCTTTGCCTTGCTCAAGGAGAAGGTCACCAGAGACGGTTAATAAAGCTTTAGCTGCTGAGCTCACTAAACATTCTTCCAGTTCAATGGCCTATGCAGAATGGTGTGTTTAGTCAATGTTTAATTCCTAAGCAACAAATGGTGATTGTCATACTAGAGGCACTTGTGGTGTTGACTGAAGCAATGGAGGCCAAGGATTAAAAAGGTCGTGCGGGGAGATCTCTTCTGTAGCCTCAAAGCTCTCTCCTCTAGGTAAGGTCCCTTCACAGCAGGAGAAAACAGGGAGAACTTCATGCTGCCTTAAGGCCAAAAAAGGCTTTCCAAAACAAGGCCTTGTTTTAAAAAAAAAAAAAAAGCTGTAGGGGAAAAAACCAAAGGAGATGTTAGCTGTGGGATGATTGCAGGAAAGCAGGAAATCAGGAGACCCTTGCCCTGGTGACAGGAGAGGAGCATGGAGCTGCTGCTTTGGTCTGCAGGGGTGGCAGGCTCTGGTGACCGGCAGCAGGAAGGGAAAGGTGCAGGAGATAACGCGGCAGCAGCTGCGGAGGAGGCTGAGGACTTGCCTGTACAGCGCGGACCTGGAGAGGAGACACAGAGAGCTGCAAACAGTGTCCCCACAGAGCAGAGGAGACCTGGGTGGGATGTCAGGTAGAAAATTCAAGAAGCTTTCTTGTTGGATGAGTCGGAAAAGAGAAAAGCCCCCCTCTTTCCTCTCAGCTGGGAATCTCTGACCCTGCCTCACCCTTCGCCAGGATCTGCCTGCTCCCAAATGGAGATAATACCTGCCCTTTTATCAAATACTGTGCTCCTAAAAAGCCACAGCCCTCGTGTCCGCACAAAGTGCAGACTTCAATGCATGTGCGATGCCTCCTGCAGAAGGTAACTCAAGGTTACCCCCACACGCGCTGGAGCACTTATCTCGTGTTGGACGACTTGGTACTGAAGAAGGACTGTCATGGCCAGGCCTGTGGGCTCTGAGCAGCTTCCAGGGCTGTTTATCCCCAAGCCTGGCCTGGTTTTGTCTGAAACTGCTTTTTCCAAGGACTCTGTTATCTCAGGCTTCGCGTGACGGGTGTGACACTCCCACCTCTGAAACCAGCTCAAAGCATTCGCAGTTTACAAATCTGCTTATAAAGCTTGGCCCAGGCCAATGTGACTGGCTTGGCTGTTTTGGCAAAGAGGATCGACAAGGGGAATCCCTTCTGCATAGGTGCTAGGAGGATCAGGGTGATTCATCCTTTGTTTTCCATGTTTTATACATCAACATGCATAACAGCAATTATTCTGTGCTTTCTTAATTCTGCCGGATAAAGTGCACTAGGATTTTGTGATACACTCAGGCAAAGAGCAAGTGCTGTTCAAACCACTGCGTCTTCCAGATTGTGACTCAGTATTTGGGATTGCTCTGTCTTAAAGGCAGATAGCGCTATTACCAATTTTTTTTTATTGGTAGGCTGTTACTGAGCCTGGGCATGTGTAATACAGACCAGAGTTCTGATTCGTTTTTAGAAGATTAAGGCAAGACTGAGTAGATTATCTTTGATCTACCAAGACCTCCACTGCTTAAATACTAAGAGGGAGCAAGGCTGCAAGCTAATGGCAGGGCTTACTTGTGGCCAGGGCGCACTACGCCGTCCTTCCTAGATATTGACTCCAGCACTGATTTAGTGGGCACCAGGAATAAATTTTCACCCATGCAATTTCCAGCTGCAAGATAGGTTTAGTACTAAATTACTGATCTGTGAGGATTTCAGTCATGGCAATGATTTATTTTGCTGACAAGTTGGTGCTTTTGTAAGCATGTAGGGCAGCTCTGCGAAAGTCATCATTTATGAAGAGTTTATTTTTTTTTTTAAATTTCATACTGTTTACTTGAGAATGAAGAATGAAGGCTGTATAAAAATGGCATGTCCTATGAGCCATATTACTTTGCTCAGTGTATCAGCAGGAGCGAGCTGTTCCAGCAGCCAGGGTGCACATTCCACAGCAATTAGAACAGTTTCGTGAGTAAATACGGCTCAGCAGCTGATAAAATGCCTTTCAGATGTCTTCGTAAAACAGATTTAGGTGACCAGCAAAGAACTACTTTCTTTAATCTTTGCAGTTGAATATGGAAATACTTATTTTGATTCTAACAACTTTCTCATTTAAAAAATGCTGTGAATTGAAAGTCGTTAATTTGTCTTGTTGGAATAGCTTGCAGCTGAGTCACCAGGAAAAGAAAAGGTGACAATCACAGATTCCCCACCCCTGTCTCCTTCCCCAGGGTCCCTGCCCTCTCGGAGCATAACCACACATTGAAATCATTTGATGCTTGGCTCAACTGAGAGGATGAAAACTTGTAGGGAGGAGAAACAAGTGGGAGGATGGAAACCATAAAAGGAGGATTTCCTCTGCCTATAAACTGGCATGTACGTAACTGCAATTCATATGAGCAGCTCCGCAGACTGAAGCATCCCTGTCTGCTGCTCAGGAGGACCACGGCTGCAAGCTGCAGCACTTCTTCCCAAACTTCTTGGACCAGCAAACATCTTCAGTCCTCAGCTTTTCCCCAAGTTGTCCCTTGTCATAAAGCTTTGAACTCCCAACCTCACAACAGTGGTGTGGTCTCCAGGCCCTCTCACAGGCCCACCAGCTCTCTGTACTCCCTACCTGAGAGAACCCCTGACCCAGAGAACCCTTTGGGTACAAATGTAGGGAGTTGGCTATTATGTACTCCAAGCCCAAAGCTAAAGATTTTTTTTTTTCCATAAACATGCTTTCAGAAACTAAACAAAACAGTCTTTTGGATGTGGGTGGTTGTCTTTTTTTCTTTTGTCTCCCTGTTTCTCTGGTTTTCTTTCTTTCCTACCCTTGATACCTCTTGGCCAATGTTACTACTTTCTCTGGATTGATTCCTTTCTCCGCATTGCTGCTTTTGTGAAGGGTGGATAGAAAACAATAGAGGGATAATTTTCTTTCAAACACGTTTGCCTCTGGAGAGTGTTGCTGTGGGGAGTTGCTTGAGAAGGCAGGCGGTGGGGAAGTTACCCAGGGCACTTGCTGGGAGCTCCCAATGTAAGGGCGAAGGAGGCCAAGCATACGAAGGCAGAGGAGCACAAGCCCTGTGAGCGCTGAGCATGGAGAGCGATAGGGAACGGAGGTGGGCCTTGAGCAAAGCTAGCTGAAGTTCAGCCTGGACAGTATGTGAAGCCAAACTCCAGATCTGTTTGTTTTGACTGGGTAACTCAAGACCTGCACTTGGACGCTGTGGTCCAGGCCCTGGCCCAGCACACAGAGCATTACCCTGCCTGAGTATGGGGAAGTCATCAGATTTATCACTCTACATCCCAAGCCTGTCATACAAGCATGTCCTGAACTTCAAGCGCGTGTGTAGCCTTGCTCCCAGTGCAGCATTTGAAAATCTGTCTTCGCTCCAGTCCTTCATCCGGATGAAAAGAACAGGCTTTATAGAGAAGGTTTTAAGCATAAAGTTGCCTTTTGTTCTGCACTATATTGAAGCATGCAGGTAGAAAATGTACAGAGATCTATTTAATTTCATTCACTACAGCTAGCAGAAGTAGGACTGGCATTGGTTTGGATTATTGTGTTGGTCTTGTTCTGTTTTGTTGTGGTTTTCCTGGGGAGGGTTGTACGTGGTGTGATAGCATAAGAAATGTAAATCAAAGAACTGGGCTAGGCAGTTTTCTGTGGACATCCTGTGGGGCTGCTGATGGCACATATCTGCCAAGTTCCAGACATGACCAGCTGTAGGAAGCTGCTGCTTCTTGTCCAAATGCTTTCCACCCCCTGCTTCCCCCTTCAAGCCTCCTTCCAGAACAGCAGGTTACGGTTGCACGTGGTGGAGCCTGGTTCTGCTGCAAACCTTGGCCAGCTCTGTCCTGCACCCAGAGCCTGATGTGATATCTGGGTAAGTCCAATTCACTTTTTCTCTCCCTGTCTCCCAAGTCTATACATATATATGTGTGTGTATATATATATATATATACACACACATATATAAAAGACACAAATATATATATATATATATATAAACTGTATTTTCACATGGCCTTTTTTAAAAAAACCTGATTTAGACTAAATAGCAAAACAACTGATGATTAGGTTATGAAGCCTTATTTATGGCATGGTTGTCTCCCTCAGCTTGACTCAGTTTAAAAAAACAAACAAACAAAAAACAAACAAACAAAACAACAACCAAGTGCTTCAAGAATGAGGTGACTGTGGCTAAAGCTTTCCAACACATCTGGGGCCTTCAGTTCACAAGAAATGTCCTGGTTTTGGTTTGCTGTGAGTTGAAACCTAAACTAAATCATGAGCCTCCACCTTATTTCCACCCCTGAGCTCCACTACATTAGAGGCAAATGTACAAATTTTACCCACCTGATGTGAAGAGCTTTATAGGACCTCGCTCAGTTCTAAAACCTTGTGGAGAAGCAAGAGGAAGTTTCTATAGCTTTTACATTTCATTTCAAGCTGCAGTCAGAGCCTCCATAGCATTTCCTTGCTCTGGCTTGGCAAGGGGAGCTGCCTTGGCCATCAGCCAGCTGGCAGAAGTGCAGTTTTCGGGCCTCCCCGTGGAGACCTGCTCTCTGCAGGTCAGCATCCCAGCCGCAGGCAGGAGGGTTGGGTCCTGGCCAATTTGGCATGCTATGTCCCTGCTGGGTGAGGATGCAGCAGGCCAAGACCCTAAACTCCCAGAAGCAGGCAGAGGGTCTGTATGACCCTTGGGACCTGGTGCTTCATACCAGCATTAGCTCAGAAGGAAGGAGGTGTCTCCGTCAAGCAGGACTGGATGGGGGGGGATTTCTATGTCTCTGTTTCCTAATCCTGCACTGAGTGGAACAGGGCTGAAATCTGCTGCAAAGCTAAGTCTGAGCCCTCCAACTCTCAAAGTGATATTCAGACTCATAGCTTTATTAAAACCATTACGGTAATTTTCACCTAGAGAGCGTTACAGTACTCTTCAAACTGTGAAGTGTTGTGGCTGAGGAAGACCCCAAAATCAGGCAGTGTTTAGACTCAGGCCTTTCTCTGTTAGGACAATTTTGACTAATTTAAAAAAAATAATAATAAATCACCTGTCATACTTCTTGAAAATCTATTAGTTCCTATGTAGTCCAAAACTCTCATGTTGGCATGACCAACAGAAGTCCTGCAAGTGGGCCCGCATGATGTTCAATATAATTTGCCCACAGAGGAAGAATTTCCGAATTCTTCTTATGTTGACTTATCCAAAGCTCATGAGTTTGGATTAGAGTTTTCTCTTGAGTCTTTTAATCACTTGAAACCTGGATGGTCCTGCTGCACCAACATAGCTGTTTAGTTCTTTGCTTTAGGCCATGGTCTTGGCTTCAGGTACAAAATGGTATGATGAGGTCTGCGGTTTTGGAGTCTGAACCCAATGACTCCGGAAAAACCTGGCCTATGCCCCTGGTGTCTTGTATGCTATGTGCCAAAAGGTATGTCTTTCTCCTTCTAAAACTTGTTGGTTTTCCACTTTGCTAAATTTTATTTTGAATCATTTTCTGGGAAAGAGAACCTCTAAAGCTGTTCTTTTACCTTTAATTTGGGCAAGCAGGCTGAGTGCTGCTAATATGACAATGCTTAAAGGGATTAGTTAGCACATTAACAGTTTCAGTCGCTAATCTCCCGTAGAACATGGGTTTTTGGAAGTTAAGTTCGAACAAGTAGCAAAAATAATTTTTTCTGAGTTTCTGCTTTCATTTCTAGCTTTTTGAGAAATTTATGCTTCTTCCACCCCCTTGAATGAAGATTTGGTCCAGGCGTTCATTGTCTCCACGGTGGTTTTCTTGTGCTTGTATGTAAAGCTAAGTAACTCCAGCATACACGTACTTCAGCTGGAATGGTAGGAAGATACTTTTCCGATGTCTCAGATGCTTGTAGTTTCAATGCGCATTCATAATAGGGGTCTTGATCTCCGGGTTCCCATGAAACAGCTGTATGCTTCTCAGATGTGTCAGGCTGTGAAGCATAGAGTGCCGGAGGACAAGAGGTAATGTATTTGTGGTTGAAGAGGCACAGAGGGAAACCAAGTCAGAGTTCCTCCTTAGGAAATGTTTGCAAAGAAGATATTTCACATGCAGTCACAGAATATTCATCCCATCTTTTCTCCTGTAAATGCCTAATAGTTTGTCCTGTTAAAGGGACAGACATTGCTGGCTACTCCTTCAGAAGGAAGGTAGTAAAGTTCAACAAGAGGCTAGAATTAAAATCCTCAGGGACATTCAGTGTGTTATATAGCCTACTGGATTCCCTCCTGTGTGTTTTAGAGTGCTTGCCTCTAATCTGGAGCATGTCCTTTCAGTATCTGTTGCCAAACCACACCATTTTTACTTCGGGTGAAGCTTTATCATTGTTTTCTTCAGTATCGCTTCCCATTGCTGCTCTCAGTCCTGGTCTCCCACCACTTCATCTCCTTAAAGCTCACTTGTGTTCCAAAATACTTTCTGGGAAGTTAAATATTCAGGGCAAAATAATAAATAGATGGCCTTCCAGCATCCTCTGTTTAACAAAAGGTTAACAAATCCAGAAATAGCTCCTCAAAGCTGTGGGTGATTTCAGGCCAGGTTCGCATTTTTCAAATTCTTGCTTTACCTTATTTGGCCATGCAAAATGGGATCCAGCGGTCCCTGGGGACTCGGCTGTGCGGAGATGGGGCTTTGTTAAGATGAAAGTATGTGCTTTTTACTTTGGAGACACATGGCTAAATATGGGCTGTGTTAATAACGAATGCGTCTGTTTTCTGGCAGAGCTACAGATTCCCAACGTCCCTCAAGTTAAAAAGGCAAACGCGCAGCAGCCCTTCAGCATCAAGCTCTGTGACTTTGACAGCGAGTGTATTGGAAGGTGGGGGGGAGCGGAGGGATGTGCCAACACTGATGGTGATGAAGCTTGTTTTGATTTCGGTGAGAAGCAGTTTGGGTACGAGATAGCTAGCATTGTTTAAAATAACAACTTGAAATGAAACCAAGCAGGCCAGAGAATGAGAGTTGAGTAACTTTTGTGAGCTGAGACTGTATGTCATCTTTTTTTTTTTCTTTTATGCTATAGTTTTCCTTTTTTTCAGTTGTCTTTTTCCTGTGAACAACTATTCTCCATCTGAAAAATACAAGCAGACAAAACATAAGACAGCCAAATAATATGCATAGTTTTAGGGTTAAATATTGACTTAGGATCTGATATTGGTCAAGTGATACAGTTGATGTGTGCCTTGTAACAGGACAGGAGTGGTATCAGATTAAAAAACCTCCACTGGCTGTCCATCTTGTTTACCTATTCACAAGTGCTGGGACTAAAATGTTGCCCCTCGGTGCTTTGTTAGGTATGAAACCTGCTGATGCTTGGGCTGAGGTGAAGAGTGGACAATAATGGAGAAGAATAAATGTATTAAAGCACGTGTTGCATAAAGCATTAACTGTATAACCACTTCTTTAAATCTAACAACAAGGTTGGGGAATTCTTGCAGAAGCACAGGGAGGGTACGGCCAGAGGCTGTCAGGGAGCCAGAAGAGATGTTAAGAAAAAGGTGTAGGTAGTGAAGCAGCTCCTACTGCTTGCTTGGGCACTGCTGATGGGTTGATAATAAGCTCAAGCCTCGTGCTAGTTAACAAAGAGATCTAGCTCCTCAGAAATAACTACAGGCCAAAATCCTTATAGATGGTTGTCTACTCACAAAAAAAACCCAAACACCCACTTAGAAAAAACAGCAAAAGTTTAACTTTTCTATTAAGTGGGACTTTGGGTGAATCATGGAGGAAAGGCTGAGAGGGTAGGTCCCAGTGAGACTTTGATTAGGAACGCATTGCATCTTAAGCTCAGTTTCTTCACGAGCTTACTAGGCAGGTGATGAAAACGTGAAGAGCCTAAAATGCTTTTTTGGACATGCTGAAAACCAGACAGCCACAAAGCCACAAGCGCTTGCAGGCATGCCTGTGGCATGGTGCATGTCAGTGCAGCTGCATCGTGAATAGAAGCAGATGAGGGGTCAGTCGCACCATGGATGCGACACCCTGTCTTCATATCTGCTTTTGAGAAAATAATTTTAAACTTGCCACAGTCTCCTCATGTGTTTTATATATTACCACAGGGATTGTACAAATGTTTTGAGTAGAGGTGGTTGAAATTTTCTTGAGAAGCGACTTGCAGAAAAGGATTTTACTGAAACATAACAATTTCACATGAAAATAGAAAACTCTCCTGGACAGTTATTTTGGAGTTTTCTTGCTCTCTCTGTTCAAAATATTTTCCATGAAAAGAAGAGAAGGATTTTGAAGTTAAGGAGTCTTGCCTTCAGACTTCCTGTGAATATTTGTACTTTGTGGTGGGATGGAGGAGAATATTCATTCCCATAAGTGTTGTATGGATTAAAGTCTTGGCAGACCTTTGAACATGTGAAGTTGTTACAAAACCTCTGTTATTTTTGATGTGAATGACATTCTCAGTCCTTTTTTTAAATGGTTTTGAAAGCCAGAGAGGTTCAAAAAAGCCAAGTGCTGGCATTCTTACTCTAATGCATTTGCATGTCCACGGGCAGCATAACTTTTTTTTGGCCACTGATTTTTTTATTATTTTTTTTTTCAGTGCCCAGGTTTGTACCTGAATATTTGTAGGAGTGAATGACTTCGTTTGGAGTTGCAGGTGGTTCAGGACTGTCTCAAGTTACACTTGAGGCCTCTCAGGCTCCACACCACAATTAAGGACTTTGTCCTGGAAGTTTTGCTGCAACTTTTCATCACAGTTGGTGCTGTTTTTACACCACTGTTGCATAACAATGAGCTGACATTAGGAGAAGGTGACTGCTGAGGACTGGTTTCACTTGGCTGTATGACCCTTATAACTTTGAAATGTGTGATGACCTGTTCAGGTGCCTGCTCTGGACTGAAGTCCTGAGGTGACTGGAGGAGGATTGAGTGAAGGACTGAGAGCTGAATGTAATCAAAGTCACCTTAAAATGGTGACTTGCTTTACTCCCTATGGCTATTACCCAAAGCTAGTGACTTTGACAACTTTTTCTGCATCATATCTACAGACAAGCTATAGGATTTTGATAAGCTGTATCTTCTCATGCACTCAGAGACTGTCAGAAACTATATATCTGTGCAGCAGGCTTGTGGCTTTTCCCAGGGGAAAGACATGAGCAGGAGCCAATCTATTCCTCTAGCTTGAGCAAAGTGTGCTGCAGAAATGAAACCGCTCCTGTGGCCCCTGTGGGCTTTTTAGTAAGCTTCAGTAATGTGGTTATCAGATTTCTGTAATACTAATGTTATCGCTGCTCATGCTGCCTCAGTTTTGACTCCGAGCACCGCCCGCGTTCTCAGAGCATGGAGGTGGTTTGCAAGGCTTTCTCCGCGCTGGCTGGATGTGCCCACGTACCGAGGTACATTGGGACAAGGCTGGGATTCATGCCTGAAATGCCTGGTGCATACCGACAAACCCACTCCCACTGCCCGTCTGTTTGGAGGAGGCACGGCCAGACCAAAGGGCCCTCGTGGCCTCCGATAAGTTAATTACTGGTAGCTTAAATGTTTATGGGATGGAATGTGCCTGCCGTTCAGCATCTGACCTGCGCTGAGAAGCTGCCTTTGACCCGTTGTTTTGTGGGTGAATGGTTTAAAGTGCCTGTGCAAACTCAGGAGTTGTTTGAATGATGTGATGTCAGTGCTCCTTTATAACACTGCGGCTTCTTTACTGTCTGTTGTGAAATATCAATAAGCGCAGCGCGTTGGAGCTGGGCACGTCAGCTCAGCAGGCACGAGGGTTCCTACAAAGCAGGCGTGTAGCCCCCTCAAAGCTAGTGTTTTGTGTGTGTAATTGCGCTGCTGCTAATTATAAGGTAGTCATTGTTTATAACCTCATCTACCCTTCTGACTTCCTCTTGGAAGGGCGGGCATGGCTCCATCTCCCCGAGGCAACCGGAGGCAACGTGCTACAGCTGATGGTGGTTGGCCGCACCAGCCAAAGCGTGATGCTTGAGAGGGGAATATCTGAGTCGAGACCCAACACTTGCTCTTCAGATAGTCCAAACTGAGCATAGGACAGCGAGGAATGGCCCGTCGTGTGGAAGGGGGAGGCTTGCAGGACGAGCAGTAGCCTTAGGAATGAGATCTTGTCCAACATACAGGAAAAAAAACCTTATTCTGCAATAAAGTAGAATATGTACTCCAAGCAGAATAGTTAATTTGAAACAACTCCATGGATAATGAGTGTTAGATTCCTGACTCAGGGAATACGGTTTTTTCAGGAAATAAGAAGAAAGAGGGGAAGCATGCTTTTCCTTTGGAAACAATGATGTGGGATTTGGATTATCAGATAGCAGCTGTATTCACGCAGACACACTAGCTGTCTGCCAAGACCATGCAGACAAGTTTAAGGATGAAATTGCATTGCTCCCAGCAAACACTGGTATCCACTGTGGGAAGCATCACTGATGGGCTTGGATGAGGCCCTTCCCATGTGGAAAGTTTCTCCAGCATTACAGCTCAACATGCTTGTGAAAGTTTTGATGAAAAGGTTTTCTGTAGGATAGCAAATGCAGTTTTAACAAAATTAAAACACTTCCTATGAAACTGTGGATCTTGGGGGGGGGAAAATATCTGGCAAAAAATGGAGTGATTAGTTTCCTTTATTTGATTTTAGATTAATAAAATTAGAATATCTCATTTTGAAATGAAACGTCTATACCTAATCCATCCTGTTTTGGGAAAGTGGTGTTTCATTTGGTTTGTTAGAGTGTATACTTAATGCAAACTTTATCTCATATTTTAAGGTGTATTTGAAGGTGAAGAAAGAATGTTTGAGACAATGTTTCCCTTGACTGAAATCAGAAGCTTACACCTAAAAGAGACTTTTATTGGTCTTAACTTAGAATTGGGACTTTTTCAGCCTTTTATTCTTGTTAAGAGTGAATTATTCTTAAACGTCACGATGTTTTTTGAGAACAGAGCCTGATACTTGACTGGCTTATCAACAATGAAGTGTTTAATTCAAGCATCTACCTAACTCCTAAAGAGCTTTCAGCACATCCGTCTTTTAATTATTTCATTTAGGCGACTAACCTCTAAACTTTAAATAGCATCCCCCCTCCCCGGTCACAGCGTTTCGCCAAGAACTTATCGTACCATGGGGGAAGAAGGAACAGGCAGAGGAGACATAACCAGCCCAATGTCACCCAGCACGTCCAAGCTTGGCTTGGTTTAGACTCCCAGGAAGACAAATACATGGTGCAGCACATGGTAAGCTATGCAGGATCAACCCCCCTGTCTGTGTTAGTGACCACAGCGGGGGAGACAGGGACAGCTTTTTGTCAGGGTGAGTGTGCTAATGCTGGGGTGTCCTGGGCCCCTCGTTTGCCTCTGCTGGCTGGTGGATCCACCCGCTCTGCCATGTCTCTTGGGCCTGATTGATGTGGTAGGCACAAAAGAGGGGGAGAGGGAAGGGGGTGGCTGTAACCACTGAAACGCCACCTGTAGGAGACCCTACAGGTCTGTTTCTTGCCTTCTCCACTCTTCTATGAAAAATGGCATTTGGAATGGGTTGATAGTGACATTGTTGTTATTGCAGGGTGCCTGTGTACAGACCTCAGGGTGCAGCTCATGCTGGGGAGACCTGTTATTTTGGGCTTTGTGCACATCTTGCTGCTGAAAGCACGGGGAGCAGCAACCTTAATGCAGAGCAGAGCCTCTTCCAGAGCTGATCTTCCAGGGCTGAACCTCAGGGGAGCAACGCAGGCATCTGCTAGAGGTGTTCCTGGGAAGAGGGAGGAGTGTGAATAGGACTCTCCTTAATAGCTTCCTGCAATATGAGGCAACATACTCGAAAATTATCACTTTTGTGAACACCTCTTTGCTTGATATGCTCGTTGTCCTCAAACGTAAGTAAGACAGTGAGGGCACCAGTGTTTGATTATGCTGTAGCGGTCTGGGAGGATATCACAGTCAGATGGAAAACCCATGAGATGAAAAGATTCAGTGTGTTTTTGATGGGGAAATGAAGTGTGAGAGACAAAGCAGGAGTGGAAATGAGAAATCCCTGACCAGCATACCTTGCTTTAGAAGGAGTCAGTGGAGGCCCCCTCCCCAGCAGTGGGGCCACCGGCCTCCAGCAGATTGGAAAATGATTATGGACTGAGCATTAAGCAAAACACAGGGCCTGGGAAAGGGCATGTTCTTCGGTGGGGTTTGAGTTATTTCCCTCTGTCTATTCTTGTCTTGCATAAATATTCTAAACTGGCACCAGTCTGTAGCCACTCGCAGCCAATGTTGCATATTTTACATGTGCCCGCTTTTTGTAAATGTGACTTAGAACTGCTTAGATCTGAAATTCAGGTTTAATTTTAAAACAGGAGGGATGGCTTATAAGCCTTCGTGTAAAAGGAAATCTTTTAGTACATGGTTATTTTTAAACATGTTTCGGCATTGCAAAGTGATGTGAATCAAGCACTGATTCTCACGTTGTACCTAGAAATAGGGAAGGCTGTATGAAAGAGTCAAATAACACTGAAATTTAAAAGGTTAAGCTAGCAGCCAAAAGAAGATTAACACAAGTAAAAAATAGCACAATTTCTAAGAATGTGGAGCTGTTTGGTCAGACCCAATACTGTGTCTGCATGTCTTTTCTGCCTGAAAACGCTTTGCATCCATTGTCCAACTTTGGTTAAATGTGACAGGGGGAGGAAGGTACTCAACGTAATTAAATTTTGCCAAGGTTTATGAAAGCAAATGAAAGGGTGGAGAAGCCATTGCTGTCCCCCAGAGAGAGCTTAGAGGTGATTGCAACCTTTCACAGGCACCACAGAATCCATGCAGGGGAGCTCTTGTGAACGCCTCCGCTGCAGGGAAAGCCGCCTTGGGAGGTTGCTATCCCCCGCCTTGGGCTTCATCAGCCCCACTGCCTCGGGAACTGCTTCTCGCACTGCTGAGAGATCCCTGTGTGGCAAGAGAGGAGCACAGGCAGCGTTTGAAGAGATGTGGAGGTGCCACAAGGCTTTGCAAAAAGCAATTTTAAGAAATTGAATGGAAGCAATAAAAAGCAAATAAAAAGAAGCAATTAAAAAGTGAGCAGCCATGTGTGTAGTCAAAGTCTGATGCTATCCCAGCCTCTCTCCCTTGCGTCTGCTGTTGGTGGCTCCATGCATTTGCCGCCACCACCACTCTGTCACCCCACTGGTCGGAGGAGAGAGAAGCGGCCAGTCACGTCCACCTTTGTACTGGGGGTAGGCTCTAGTCTTTTTGCATATTTATGGAAAATATTTGTAATGGGATGGTCACGCAATGATGTGTTGAGCAGAGCCCTGTTTGCTGGGGAATGGAGGTGGTAGAGCGTGGCAATGGTGATGGGCACTGGCCCTCCACTTAAGCCCAAAGGTAATCCATACCCAAACTGCTACGGACACAGAGCTGGGATTGCTCAGTTGTCTGAGCTCCCATCAGCAACATGGCAGGGGGAAAAAATTGTGCCTCTAGGAACAAATGTGAAGTCAAGATGGGCAAATTCCCACCCTGGGGAGTGTTGCATCAGGCTATGAAGTGGTTATTAAATTGCAGAGAACATGCTGGACTCTCCACTGCTTGCTATCTGCAATTTCAGACACATATTATTAAGTTAAGGAATATTATTAATAGCAATTCCATGCCCCACGTTCTGGCGAAGAGGATAGATTTAAGGCTACCTCCATCTTTAAAAATTCTATAAATATGTGAAAAATGGGAAGAGGCGGGGCGGGGGGAGAGAATGTGCCTTTCACAAGTTTGCATTTCACAGATGCAAATTGTAACATGTTTCTGCACGCTTTTCTTGGTACTGCTTTCCTGGTACCAGATGGTGGAGTTGTTCACTGGACCTGCTGAGGAGAGGTGCAATTTGGAGGTCCTGCCAAACTTGACTCTCGGGCATCTCATTGCAGCGCTGGGTTTCGGAGCACTCGTTTCTCCTTGCCATGGGCACTGGCTGTGATTACTTTCAGGTGGCATGTGTGATGGCAGATTTTCAGTGGGAGGGGGCAATTCTTTGGGAGGGGTGAAAAATAACTCCTGCAAGCTTGTGGTGGTTTGTGTGGAGTAGGTTCCATGTTGAGTGATGAGCCTGGTGTTGTACTTAGTCTTCTATTATGGCTGTTCTAAGCTTCATCTTTGTGCTTACAGGGAAGAAATCTGTTCGAAACTGTCCTGTAGCCTGTGTGAGGGTGGGATGTGACTGTGCTGGGACGATTCTCATCAAGAGTGAACTTCAAGTATCCCTCACTGTGGTGGCTGAGCTGTGAAATGGCATAAAGCCTGTTCTCTAGCAAGCAGAGCTTGCGTGTTCCTGGTGACGGCCAAAATAGGAATATTTTGCTGTGGCAGGAAATCCTGCTAAAGCAGCAGTACGGTGTAAACGGCAGTTTTGCTGCTGACAGTTTTCACTGTGGAAAAGCTGCGCTCTCTTAAAAGATTCTCATAAAGACCAAGTTACTGCTTTATGGTACGTCTTCTATACTGTGGAAGTGATGGGCTAGCCATATGATTTTATGGAGTAATACGTTAATGGTGTTAAATTTTTGTCTTTAGCAAACTAGTAAGGTTTATGAAACACCGAAGTTTAAAAGTAAAGGGAAAAAAACCACAGGGAATTGCAGTAGGCAGTTTTTAAATCTCTTTGAAACTGACTGAAATGTTCTAAGTTTTCATTACGACAAGGTGCCTTTCTTGATTTCCAGCTTTAAATGCCTTTTGGAGGCAAAGAGAACTGTTTTTCATGCGAATCAAAGGACCGTGCTCATTTTGGTCTCCAAAGTGAAAGATCCACTGACCAGTGTTAATGAGAAATGGTGCTACTAGAGTCAACAAGGAATAGTTTCTGCAATGCCGTGCTTGACTGTAGAAGACAATAGTACAACTGTGAGCAGTAAAACAGACTTTTGCTACAAAAGTGTTTAATTTAGCAGTTTTGGAAATCCAGATTTTGAGTTTCTCCGAGACTCAGGTGATAGAATTTTTTTTTTTGGTGTCAAATAATAATTTTAGATCCAGACATCTCAGATCTCTGGTTTTGTCATGCTGTTGTATTCCCCTTGGAAACTTAATGGGAAATAAAACCGAGCGTGTGCAGACCATGTTTATCACTGACCCTATTGGCTGATGTTTTTCAAATTAAGCTGCGCTGTATTTTTGGCACTGTTCCTTTCCTATTCTTTTTACGTTCTTTTTGGATCCTGGCTTGGTTGAAACTGGTTGGACCCTAACCCTTTACACTTATGGGTGCAACACTTCTTTCACTCTGCCTTCTGCAGGGCACAGCAAGCAAAAATATGCTTTTGTTCCATCCAGGACAAACACCAGACATAGCCTGGCTGTGCGTGTGTGGTGGGGAGCAGGATCTGGCATACAGCGGGGCAGTGGCTGCCTGTGTGCCTGGCTTGCTCCTCGTGAGCACTGCAGGCATGTCCTTGGTCTGCAGTTAGCATGGGCTTTGCTCTCAGCCAAAATCCCTTGAACTGGGGGGGCGGGGGGGAAAGGAGTTTTTGTTTGATGCAGCAGGAAATCAAACCTCTCTAGTCTTCTTGAAGAACATCTCAGGGCCTGTTTTTCAAGGGGTTGATGGAAATAGCTGAGCAATGGCTAACCTAATTTGCTTCAGAGCTGGCTTGGGGACAGATATTAGGAGAAGTTTTTGGAAGAGAGGACAAAAGGCATCTTCAGAGAGAGAACATGGGACACTCCTCACTCTCCGCCTTCTGCTTGGTAAATCCATGCTTGCTGAAGATGTTTTAATCTGCCTGTTTTCTGTCAGTACTCTTCTGAGGCAACCATTTTGATTGTCCCTTTTCAACATCAGAGTAGTTTACGTCAGTCTTTAAAAGATGATAAAGCCAGTGTGAATGTGTCCTTTATTAATCAAACCTAACTAAATGTTGCTATTGTCTTGCTTGATAAGTCTAGGGAAATGCAAGAGAAATAAGAGCGGATCAGAAAAGTGCTCTTCAAATAGTTGTCAGGGGATCTTTATCCAAGTGAAGGAATGCGTCTGTGAGGCCTGAAGTCAGTCAGTATTTTCCCTGATGACTTGGACAGTGGAACAGTGATTCATGACTGGATATATTTGATAATGGAAAACTTGGGCTAGAGGGTAGAGCTCAGGAACTTTAGGTAACAAACTACTTATTCAAAATACCTGAAAGAAACTAGAAAAAATATTTGAAAATAGGTTGTAGTCTGGGGAAGACAAATAAGATTTTCTGCTTCATAACAAGCAATAATTGGTCAATTGGTTACAAGGTGGGAAATGTGGATAGGCTAGAAGTTCTGCAGAAAAGATAAAAAAAGTGAGACAATATATTATAGTGCAAAAGCCAGATACTCCACAAGGTTAGACAGATAGAGGGGACAGGACATGCAAAGTGATCCTACTCCATGTGGAGATAATAATGGTAATTCCTCAGCAAGACCAACTGGAGGGGCTTGAAAGGAATAAGAAGGCAGACCAGGGCCCTATACTGCAAAGAGAAAGACATGGGACTGTAATTTATGGAAGATAAGGCTGAAAGAAATTAAAGTCTCCAAATAAATGAATTGTTTGCAAGGACAAAAGCAATAATCTCTTCTCTGGTCCACGGTGGCCAGAACAGGCATTAGATGATTTTGCTGAAAGCAACAGTAGTTGGGATTGTCAATTCGCAGCAACCCTGCTCAAACCATGTAGATCATGCCTGTCAGGAGTGGTGTGGGTGCAGCTGATCCTTGCTTGGAGACATGGCTATGTGGGGTGAACTCATGCGGTCTCACTCAGTCTTATGCTTCTGGGATCAAATGGTAGTGGGGGAAAAACCCTTTACCTGTGGTGATGCAACGTTTTGGCCAGTGCTTTCTTCTGCCTTTTTCCAACCCCACACTTCCAGTTCCTGAACTTGGACTCTTCTTCTTTGCTCTGCCTGCGTGCTGACATAAATTATGCAGCAAGTCCTTTCAGGCAGGGGCTGTGTTTACCTGCCTGTTTATCTGGCATCAGTGGGGCTCCAGTTTTGACTGGATCTTCAAGCATAAACAATAACCATTGTCAGAGTAGATTATTCAGAGCAGAGCAATCTGAAGCCACTTGGTTATGAAAGGCTCCCCAGAGCATGAGTGGTTGCTGTGACCCAGAAATGTTGGCATGCAAATCGATTACATGGCAGGATTTATGTGGCAAACTCGCAGTTCTTCCTTGTGCAGACAGCACACGGCGTCATGGAGATGGCGCATACTGTGTGCGATGTATGTGCAGCCTTCCTAAAGGGGAGCACAAACTCCAGTCATGGGGAAGAGGGCTGAAGGAGCCAGTTTGTCAGGAAAAGGGCCAATGAAACTGGAAAGAGAGTCTTTGGAGTTTCTGAAGTGAGATTAAATGAACAATAATTGCTGGGGAGGGGGTGATATAGGGGCCAAAGATGCAGGGTATGGAGCTGAGTGACTCCCTCTGTACATGTTCTCCGAAGGGGTGGCAGCTCTGTTGCTTGGGTGCTGGTTAGATGAAGCACTGAAGAATACACAGCTGTTTGAAATGGGCCAAAAGCCCTTTTCCATTTCTCTGCCCACACTCTGCTGTGTGCCTCTGATGAACATTCCTGCCAAATCTGTTTTCTGGGTTGGCGGGGAGAAACCAGGCATAATTATTATCATCATCTGCCTTGTTTCAGAACTGCTGCTGTTACTGCTGCAGCCTGGCAGCAGCCGAAAGTACAGCATCTCTTGAACAGGGATTCAGGCCCTGGAAACCATGGTTATGTTCCCCATCAAAGTGGTGGGAACTGTTGAGAAGGTCCCCAGATGTTTCACCTAGTGTGTCTCAGAGCTGTTAAGGAACACCCAGCTGGGTAGACACACTGTGGGGTACTAATTAAAAAATTGCTTAAAATAAAATTTTAGATTTCCCTAAGAATAGTTTCAAAAAGCAAAATTTGTGCTTTTTTCCTAAAAAAAACAAAACAAAAAAAAACAACAAAAAAACCAACAACAAACCAACCACACAAAACCAAAAAGCCAACCAAAATGCCCAAAATAGCTAACGGTCTTAATGGGGACTGTGTTAAATCTTAATTTGAAATGATAAATCTACCCCAAAGACTAAATTCAGGAGAAAAGCTCTGAAGATGATCAAAGCCACTCTTTCAGTGTGTTTTAACGAGCACAGCAAGGGAATTTCCGAGCAAGTCATTATTAGTATGTGAAAGTGGAACGTGTTAAACATCTACAAAGTATGCTCAGCTCAGGGCAATGAAACTCTCTTCTTGATTTCTGCTCTGGCCAAGTTTCGAAACTATAGAGCCAGCGAAATAAAAGCCAGCAAGGGGATGATGTGTGTGTCCAGCATCTGTGTCTCCAGCTGTGGCAAATACCCAATTCTTGAGATTACAGTGAAGAAACCACTAACAGAGCTGTGAACTTGTGTGATAGTTGTATATGGAGTGAGACACAGTTTCTTTCCTAATCCATATGGTGATCAGTTTAAGCCATGAAGTGTGAAATGTGATTACCCTTGTCCAGCATTTGAATTAAGGGGCTGTAAGGGGAGGCTCAGGGCTCCAGCTTGCATGAGGGAAGGGAAAACAGGCACAGAGACCAAGAGCTGCTTCTGCATGTCTCTGAGGCAGAGCAGAAATAGAATCCTCTTCCATTTACTTGCTGAGATTTAAATATGATAAAATAGAAGCGTTAAAATTCTCTCAGGAGGGGTTTAATACAGACCTTCAGTGTGGACAACAGCTGCTATGGAGGACAAATGAGTGACAAGTTAGCGTTTCCCCACAAATTGGAAATCAATTCTTGGGAAAAACAAGACACTTGGAAATGAACGTTTAACTAGTGCCAGGCTTTGTGCAGATCATAACCACTTACGCTATAGATAGGGTCACAATCTTATCTTAGCTTTACCTGAACATCTGTTAGTTGGCACAAGAGTCAGAGTGCAGCTGCCTGTGAATGAACCTGCATTTACAGATCACTATTTATTTTTTTTCCCCTGGTAACCTCATCTATTTTGAGTGTGCCTGCTGGTTATATTGTGAGAGAGGTTGACGGGAACCTCTTTGTTTCACTCTTCAACAGTTGTCAAGATACTGTGTCTGCTTTGGCACAGTTGTGACGCTGATGTATCTGAGTAGGCGCAGTGATGTGGAAAGACTACGGCTTCTTCTGTCTGCTGTAGAACAGAATGGGGATGCCTCGTGGTATTGCTTGGAGAAAAGGGTGTCAATTTTGCCCCCAAAAGTATTTTTACACCATGTCTAAACGAAACCTATACAGGTGTGCCTCCAGAAGTATGGAAAATAGTATTGACAGTGGGCTTCAGTTTGCAGCTCTCTGACTTGGAGTCCCTTCCCCTACCCTGCCTCAGAAGATTTCTAGTGGCAATCAATGGAAAACCTGGTATGCTTTGCTGTTGTTCTAACACTGGTACTTTTCGCACCATGAGGCTGGCAAATTCACTTTGGGGTTGGATAACCTTTTGCGTCTGCTGCCATTTCAGCTGTTAGCTTCATAGAGAATCCATGGTATTCACCAAATTATGTATATGTTAGGCTAGAAACAGCTGAAAACTAGTGGTGTTTGTTATTGAAATACCAAGTGAAATTTTCTGTTGCTTCTTCACTTGCTTTGTTTTTCTAGACTGTTTCCATAGTTATCTCACCAATTATGGCAGCTTTCTAGAGTCAGAAGAGTCACTGCCCTGCTCTGGAAGCAGCTGTGTGAAATGTTTTGGTTTTAACAGTGCGGTTTCATCTTAGCGCACTGGCATCCTGTGATTGCCTTTAGAGAGACCAATCCCATAAATACCAGAGGCATTCACAGCTCTGTTTGCTCTAACTGACTGCTTGCAAGCACTTGACTCTCCTTGCAGTTGCTGGGGCTTGACCATGTTATAATATTCATGAGACATTGATGGTCTGTATCAAAGGGGAAAAAAAAAAACACCCAAAACATTTTACTAGCCAAGCCTGGAAGTTAGACTTAAAGAAATCTACACAGTACAAAAAAAAAACCAAACACCTCTCAGTTTTAGTTTGGTGGACTGCTAATATGTGGTTGGTTTATCTGAGGACAGAATGGTGCTTTCCACTGGCTTATAAAATGCTATGTAACAAACATATTAGAATATTAAAGACTAATAGCCCTTATTCTTATTCTTTCTCAGACTTTCCACTGGCCTTGCAAAACAAACTTATTTTTAGCTTCTCAATATTCATGCCACACAAGCTATTGTGTGGACTACTGGCAAGCTGTGTACAAAGAGATTCCGTTCTCATTGCATATCACCCTTTTCTATCACATTATTGACATATTAAGATCTTTTCAAGCATAAGTCTGTGCGCTGAGATGTTTTAGGGCTTTTTTTTCCCCAGTCTGCTGTGTCCTTGAGGAAATTCTGGAGGGATGCTGGAGAGCTGTCATCCACCTGGGTGAGTCTCATGGCTGAGCGCAGGGATCTTCACTCCTGAGCTGAAGCAGACTCTGAACCTCCAGCCTGCCTCCTTGAGCCAATTCGGCAGCTTTGCTCAAAAAGAAAAAGCCGTAGAGGAAACGGGGTGGCTTCAGGCTGGAAGCCAGGAGAGGTGGAGAGATCCCTGTGTTTGTCCCGCTGTGGATTTGGCAGGGATTCTGGTGTGCCTTTATCAAGCCTCCCTATTCAGCAGCAACAGCTTTTTTTTCATTCATGCCCTGTCCTAGGCTTGAACTGCCCGCATGTAACTACAAGGCTATGGATCCCATGCCAGTTAGGCATTCCTTAAAGGGTTGATTATTTATTATAAAATAAGCAAGTTCAGATAGGAATGACATAGCTTGAGCTATGAATCACAACTGACTCACGTTAAAGGTTACGAGTCCAATTCTACTTTCATCTGTATGAAGTGCTGTTCTGCTATTGGTGCCAACACATGCAAAAACAGGCGTTAGCACAAGAAAGCTTTTAATATGAAGTATTCATCTTATCTTGTTTCGGACTAGGTATTTCAAGTGTGTCATCACTCGTAGTTAACAGTTGTCAAAACAGTTTGAATATGGCAGAGGGGTTGTTTCTCATCACCAAACTTTGCGGCCTGCCTGACTTCAGATAATAAATCCCTTTGTAGCATAAAATGTCTTCCTATGGAGAAACCGGTTATTAACTTTTGCCTTCGTCAAAGTTTTAATAATACGCTGCATACAGGAGATATCTGTGGTTGGGGTGGGAGAGAGACGAGAAGAAATGCGGCAATTTATATTTACATATTAGGCAATATGTCTGGATGATGGGGGATGCGATAGAATTAATTATGCAGAGCTGCAGTGACAGCTAAAAAAATGGAGCATGTGAACATGGATGTATCTTTTGACTGCTGCTAGTGCTGGCACCACAAATAATAGCGACTATGAAGTTGGCCCTGCTTGGCTAGTTCGTTATTTCTAATTAACCCTAATTTCCTTCAGACGCGTATGACATTAGTCATTTTTATATGGTGTATATATAGTTTGCTTAGTGTTTTTTTGAATTATTTGCTGTTCTTATTCTGGACTTGGTTTAGTGATGCTATTTCTGTTCCCCAACTAAATGACTGAAACACAGTGGAGAGAGCATTAGGGGAAGAAAGGAAATGCACTGGGGTATTCTAAATTTCATAATCCTGTTAATATTGATCAATGTTTTAGGAGCTACAAATACTTGGCAATCTCCAAACATTTGCAAGCAATTAATATTCTGGTCTGGTAAATTAGCACAAAGCAAGCTATGGGTTTAATTTTTTTAAAGTTGTGTTTTATTTTTAGCTTTCTTTTCTGCTCCCATGCTACTGTATTTGAGGAAATTGCCGCAAGCCACAGGGGTTTGCAATTGTCGCAGGGTATCATTTTCCACAGGAAGTTAAAAGCCTTTGGGTTCATGAGGCAGGGAGTTCTCTTACTGTATTGCTGTACAGCACTTCGCTCTCGTGGCCTCTGCCGTAAGCAAGGCCATGCTCACAATTGCTTCACTGGCTTCTTTTCTTTTGTGTTGCTATTACATGAACTCAATTTAGTGCAAGAAATGCATTTTCTTTTTTTTTTTTTTTTGGCATTGGCTCTTATGGTCCTCATGCCTACTGACTGGTGCATAAAGCACGTCAGGCTCCTGACCAGTGCCTCCAGGCAGCTCTCACACCTACCATGAGCAAGTGCTGCCTTTCCACATAAATCCTTTATCTTCCTGCCTGAACTCCCTCTGCCCTCCACGATTTCCTAGTCGTTCATTGCTGATGCTAGATCTTCACTTAAAAGCGTGGCTCCCAAAATTAGCTTACGCCAGTATTGCCACTGGTAACATCAGCAGCTCTGGGCTCTGCACTTCGGGTTTGAGCAGAAAGAGATGGTCCTCAGTTCAGGCAGTGCTTCGGTAACACGTGTAGTATCTGGCATGCAACTTGTCTGGGAAACGCTATTTAAGACCATTCATGTCCTGCAGCGTTGGTCATCCGTGGCTGGTCATAGAGAGTTGAGGAGATACCATGGACCTAATCCTAGAGCCTCCGCTGTTAGCTCTCGGTCTTGGTGCCAGAGCTCAAAACAGCCTCTGCTTTTCTTGAATCCTTGAAAAAAGTGAAGAAACAAGTGACATCTGTCTTGCACATCCCTTCTTGGCACGCAAGTAAGGGATCTAATGACTACCAAAGGAGACTTTAAGAGTGGAACAGGCAATAGAGAGGCACAGGCTCAAAACTTTAACTGTGTAGCTTCTTGGGATGTTTTCCGTTTGTGTGGCTTCTAAAATGTAGGGTTAATTATTTGAAATACAAGCTAAGCAGGATATATAATTATATAAGTCCCTTAGCTTTTGGAAATCAAAATTGTTTTGCTGTTATGTCCCACTAATCTGGGGAGGAAAACAGTCATTCAGATCTGAGGAAGAAAATACAGCTTTATAATATCAGGCAATAAAATTAAACTTTACCCTCGCTGAGACCTCCTTGGATATTTGGACAACTTTGCATGATGTTTTGGAAATGTCTGATGTACACGAGCATAATATATCTCCTGCTGGTCTCAGCTATAGGCAAATGGCTCTGTCTCTGAATCATCCATGCAAATGGTTTGTTATACTTGAGGGGCAAATTGTATGATTAGGCAATTAATAGTAAAAACTTTGCTCTTCCCCACTGGAGTGCAACAACATTCAGCTGAATGTATTGCTCATTTGTTCCTTGAAGTCCTTTTTTGCTTCTTAAACAGTCAGCGCTGGTTGAGTAATCTCTTTTTTTTTTTTTTTTTATGTGAGAAAAACAGCTCTGATTGCAGAGTCACTGCTTTCTGTAGTCCCACAATGAATACATCTCAGACTCCTTTCTCCTTTTGGGCCTACATGTGGAGGAGTCATCAATACAAGATGCTTCGCAATTACCTCTGCTTGTTCAGAGAAAGCAATTAAGCGTGTGATTCTTCATCTTGTAAAGCAATGCTTTGTCTTAATGGATCATTTTGCAAACAAATTCTGATGATCCACTGAGCACATGGGTTGAAGTGCCGCAGTCTCGTGCTGAATACTGCTGCAGCCACAGGTGGTAAATAACGCAAAGGGAGACACGTAAGTGGTAGCAGTCTTTCCATGAGGATATATGACATGGTTGAGGGAGAAAATTATTAGCACAGGGGGGGAAAAAAAGTAATCTTCCATCCCTCACAGAGTCACTGGTATCCAGAAGTAATTACATCACAGTCTCAATCTTTCCAATGTCGTCAGCTTTGATAATTATGTATGTGACTGTCTCTAATAAGCAGTAGAACTTACCTAAACTGGAGTGTGGCCTTTTGGCAAGCTATTACTTCTGCTTGGAAAGGATTACGTGTGCTTGTGGACTCACTTGGCATAGGTATGTGATTATTTGACTTTGTTAGATAGTATTTGAAGATGGTTTTCCAAGACATTTTGGTTTGTGAGCTCAAACAGCCCTGTGACAGGCACAGGGAGTAAACAGACTGGAGGAGGATGTTTAATATGTCATTGTTCTTCATTAATAACACAAAATCTAAAGAAAAGAGTGAGGATGGACTCTGGTATGGCTGAATTCAGTCTGGTGCTAGAAGCTATGGTCTGTTCACACTGGGTAGCTTGGGTTTCTCTGGTACTTATCAAAAGTCGAGACCCCTGGTGTGTGCAAGCAGGACCTCTGCCCGGTGCCTCCCAGCCTGTAGGAATGGCTGCTTCTGATCAGTTAAAAAAAATACATACATCAGTCATGACTAAAGAGTCGTTAAGAGCAGCAGTCTTTTCAATTTTATTAAGGACTTCTACACCTGCATAAAGCCTGCAGCCGATTTAAGGCTTGAATCAATAGGAACATTCTTTAGGTTATTTCTGCTGACAGATGATTTTTGCATAAGAACAGTTCTTAAGCTTATACAAGATCTGTTTTCAATTTTAAATCTCACCCTTTATTTTAGCTAGCTTTAAACACTGACTCTTCTAGCATATTTATCTTCGTCATCCAAATCATCTCACTCTATGTCCTTACCTTCTCTGCACCTCCAGAAGATATTCCTGATTTTTTTTTTCAATGTGTCTGACCGTATTACTTGGACTCCTGGTTGATGTCAGTGAACATGGGTAGCCCTGGTACACTGGGGGCATGGAAAGGGAGGTGGGTGAGTGCCCCTCGCCCCCCTGGCTTCCAGGGCAGGGGTGGCCTAGGGCCCACAGAAGACACAACAGGCATGTGCACACCCATGTCCATGCCTGGCTTCTCTGCAGCCATGCAGCTCCTGTGGCTTTTTGAAGGATGTGGGCATGTTAAGAGAAGTCTGCAAGGATAGGAAGACAGAACAGACATGGGGGTGATGGGAGAGGCTGAGACACCCGGTAAATCCCTGCATGTATTGGATGCTGTGAAGATCAAGGACTACACTCCTGTCAGTGAATGTCAGCTGGCCAGAAAATCCAGGACTCGGGATGGATGTCTGCAGGGATTTTGTACTGTCCTTAGGGCAATCAGTCCACATAAATAGTTGGACAAGGCAGGGAAAGCCTTTCCTCAGGCAGGCAGCTTGGAGCAGGAGCATTGCTTCAGTGGAGGACAGGGCTGTTCCCTTCATCTTAGCTGTGATGGGCAGGCAACAGCTGTTGCAACAGCTGGCTGGGGTGAGTACACTCATGGCAGCCAGCAGTCCCACAGGGCTCACGCGTAGGGTTCAGGCCATTGCTGTCCCAGGCAATCTGTGCCATGAACAATCCACAGAGGAGGCCACCTCATGCTGTTGCTTCCTCCAGGGAATTAAAAGTCCCCTGGGAGCAGAGATGCCCCTGCCCTGTGGCACGGAGCAGTTGGGCAAGTATCTGTCAGCTCACAAAGGAAGCAAAAAAGGATTCTCGTAACATGGCTCCCTCTGACGCTTCTCCAAAGGTTTATTGGTGTCACCATTTGCTGATACATCTGCGATGTGAAAGATTAAGAGGGTGCATGAGAAGACTGGTCTTGTGATGTAACCTCCTGCCAGTAGGTCCTTAAGTTAGATGCAGCAACTACCCCTGGCAATGAAAAAAGTTATTTAACATTTTCTTTGACTATTGTGACCTAAACCTACATGTGGATCATGGGTGACCTACGATGACATCACTGCTGAAAGCACAGGCTGAAATTGCATGATTTTCCAAAGTGACTACTGGTGTTGCCTTCCTAGTTTTAAGACACCTTGCGGGATCTGGGTTTTCAGACGGGAAGTCCTCAATGCTGTCTGAAAACCAGAGCCTTCTGAGCTCCTCTGCCTGCTGCATATGTAGAATTAGAGCGATCCAAACCCACAGTTACTTCAGAAAATATAGACTGGAATATTTCAAAATGAATTATTCAGCATTTAATTTCTGGGAATAATTCTGTTGACATCACTGCTGACATAGAAATTGTCAGTCTTTCATTACCGTCGCTGTGGGTACCATAGCAATGGGAGTGTTATGATACTTCCGACTCATCATGCAACAAAAATCTCAGCATTTTTTAAAAGACTTGTTTGGCTGAATTCAGAGAAAATTCTAGCCTTTGTTTTTGCTTGGTTTGGGTATCGAAATCAGAAATTTCGTTAAATGGTGACTTTTTGCAATCTCTTTCTGCAAATCTAGATAGTTTTTGATTTGTGATATACAAGAAACAGAGAAGTGTAGCAAGACTTTAAAATATTAGCTTTTCCAGATGTGACACTTGAGCACAAGATGGTTTTGGCTTTTGGCTTTCTACCAAGATGTCAAAGACATTCAGGATGAGTTAAAATAAATTTTGTTAATTGCTGAAGACCAAATGAGGGGGGAAAAAAAAAAAAACCAACCCAAAACCAAACCCCAACATTATTGTGCAGAGATATAAAATTATTCTGACTCTTTTCCGTTACGCTGATAAGGCCTAAGTTCCCTACTCACACTGATACAGGTCCATAATAATTCTTCTGAAATCAATACTTAACCTGTATTTATGCCGCTGTTCAAGCGAGATGAATATTGCTTAAGGACGTTCTGCAGCTCTGATAAAAGACTGTAGTTCTCTTAGATAAATCACCTCAGATTAAGCTTTTAAAAGGGTTATGTTAGTCTTAAAATGTATGTTTATTGGTTCATCATTTCAAATTGAAAGAAAGTACAGACTGGTCTGTTTGTGGAAAATAAAGCCATGTTTTAATTGATCCTGGTTACATCCTGCTAAAATATTTTCTGACACTTAACAGTAAGTGGAAACATATTTTTAAAAAAACAAAAAGCTGCTTATATACTGATAACTAAATTTGTTTTAACAGCCTAGTTGCAAGCATGGAGCATTAGAAGTAGTAACCAATGAAAAGGAAGACTTTAAATAAAAATTGTAACAGCAAGGTCTTATTTTGGATTAATCTCTAAAACGACAACCTGCTAGTTAAACCAAATGGAAAAACCTGCTATTCGTTTACACACACACCCCCTCACCCCCCCTCAAAAAAACCCTCAAACAAACAAACCAAAAACCAAACTCAAACAAACCCAAGCAACAAAAAAAACTAACCCAAAAATCTGGTAAAATAGTGGATGATTCTCCCATTACAGTCCTTACAATGATTCCTAGAAAATGAGAGTCATTTGCTTCAAGTAAGTCCCCGATTGCACATATTATCACTTTACCAAATTTCCCAGACCCATGAGCTCATGTGCTGAGATAAAATATAACCTTTAAAATACACCTAAACCACATGGGATGTCAGCTCTTGCAAACTGAAGGTATCCTGTTGATGTGAACATTTGTCTTGGTCCAGTCCAATCCTTCGTGGCAGAATTCCTGCTTGGTCGTTTGCCCCTTTCTGAGCAGCCACACAGCTGTTTGGGGGGTGTGCATCAATCCATTTGTCCAAATGGTTCTTGCTTAAAGGTAATAAAAATCAGAGAGGTTTACTACTGGAAATACTAAGATGGAACTGCATCCTTCTGAAATGTGACTCTAATGGACTCCAAATGAGCTAGGCAGCGTTAAAATGTTGTTGATTTGCGTTCTAGAAAGTGAATCTAAGAAATATCCATGGTTTGCTTTTCCTTCTAATAGCATGCATTCAGAGTCCATCAAGAAGAGCACACAAAACAAACTTGTTAGTCCTTGCGCTCTTTTGTATTTGGCCTAAAGTGGCTCATCAAATTTGATCTGAATTTGTGCTTTTAGTTCCCACAAACCTTGTCGCTATATTAGACTAATACCCATTTCTATTGCTAACACTGGGTAAGAAAATGTTTTTCTTTGTGTATCAAACGTCATGAATCAGGAGTGCAGAGAATGCTCCAGGGTTAAATTATTAAAGTATAATACCAATGACAGAAAAAACAGAGTAAAGTAATTTGTATATGGTATTTATTGTATGTTAAACAAGAAAAACTTCAGTCATGACTAATACAGGAGAAAGAATAAAACCAAGAATCAGAGGAAAAAAAACACAAAATATTAGCTGAAGTCAATGTTAAAGGAATATTAAATTCTTTAAAAGCAAATCCTATCTCCTAAATCCCCACCTCTGATCAAAGGGACAAATTCAACATTAAAATGTTATCTTGCAAGGCAGAAGGTTTAGACCTCTTCTCACCAGGTCCCCCAGTTGTGTTCCTCCAACAACATAGCTATATGCTTACCTTTGCACGGGTGCTTTGAAGGCAGAAAATGCATCACAGACTACTTTAGCTTCTGAAGAAATAATCTAATTGTGCAGAAGAAATTAGAGTAAATAAAGAAAAAGATAGTTAAATGTTTTTATTGGCCAGTGAAGTTCATTACGCCTTCATTTCAAAATCACAGTGCTTCCGTGATCTTGTGTTTTGACCTCTTCTTGTGGCACTGAGTCTGGAAACTCGAAAAGTGGAGAATTTCTGTGAGCCTGGTTTGCTATAAGCATTCCTGCCTTTGGCAGAGGCTCTTCTGCTTGCTGTTTTCCGCAGCAAAAAATAATGGGGCTTTTGTTAAAATTGGGATCTGAAAGCAAAAAGCTGATAGGACTTGTACTGGCTGTCACTGGATCTTGAGAAGCCAAAATATGCTACTTAAAATTGTAAATACGTACGCTGTAAATCGGACTCTACAATTATGATGAAAAACTCTGGTATGAGGAAGAAATATACCCTAGTCTTCCCCATTAAGGTTTGGGTAACTATTTGCAGCAAGATGAGCAGAGCACCTGGTATCTTGTAGGGTGAAATCCAAGACGTGCTGATAGTTTTAATTTTGGTATAATTTCACCTGGGGGCAACATACAATATGTTGATAATGTGGTGATTCATAATAACCTTCAGAGGGGGGAATGCGCATTTATTGGCATGTTCATCTTGCATGACTGGCTTTTTTGAGTGACTGGGGTGACGGCATCTTCTTAAGATGTGTTGAGCAAAGGATGTTCTATTTTTGCATTATTATTGCCTCACAGCTACTGCGTTAGTGTTGAATCTGATTAAAAGTTTAAAAATAATATAAAAAAAAAAAGGCAAATGTCTGTGGAATAGGTCATAGTGGGAGAGGAAACCAAGTAACGGACAAATCAATGGCTGGCACAGTAGTAACACTTACAACCTATGGCTCGTTGTGCCCCAAAACTCACCTTTGGAAGGAATGAGTAGGGTCTTTCAGTGAAGCTGTGCTGGTTTCCCTGGGTCCTGCAGGCTTGAACGCTTCTGGAAATATTTCTTGTCTCGGTGCTGTTTGGGTGCCTGTTATTCATGATCAGGTTTCCAGACCACTTTGTCATCATTTGTGTTCTGGAGAAATCTGAGAATAAAAAAACAAATACCTCATCTTTTCTTTTTCACTTGAAATGTTTTTATAGAAAGCAAAAGAGCCTGCTTTTCATTTTTTAGCTATGGAAGAAGCTGGACTTCTCCAAGGAACAAAATAACATAGCATGAGAAATGGCATGTTTTAGTATTTGCTTGTTTTATAATAGATAAAGATGACAGAAATTGCTTGTTTTCATTTAGAAGCCTCCTTTGGTTGGAGGACTTATGTCACCTTATGTCAGTGTGGACTTTACCTTTACACAGCAACCTATTACATTAAATTTATTCATTTAAAATATACAGTTTGTATTAAGCCTGCACAGAATTTACAGCTTTGGGTACATTTTCCTGTCTTAACAGTTTTTAATCTGAATCTTCAAAGACTCTTTGACCTGGGCAGTCTATCTCTTTCTTCTCCTTTTCTTTATATTCAGTCCAGTTTTCATTCCATTTACTTCACTGCCTCATGCAGATACTAAAACACATACTCTTCTTATTTACCTTGGGCTGTAATTTCTGTATCTCTGTGGGTTTCTTTTCCCCACCCCCCGCCAGGAAACAAAAAACAGGGTGTGCTTTTAAAGGCAGGAAAGTAGCTTTAAATATCCTAATGGCAGAGCTGTGAGATTTTTTTTTTTTCTTTAAAAAAAAGCGTGATTTTCTTGAAGACTCTCCAAATTTGTAGCTTTGTGAAATGTTTATTTTAGAGTCCCTTTCTGAGTCTAGAAGTGAAGCTTCTTCTAACAACACAAGCAGGACTTCCGTTTCTCGTCTTGTCCCCTTGCCGTCCCGGGGCCTTACAAATAGCGTTTTTCCTGTAGAATAAATAACTTCACCGAAATAGATATATAAACTCGCTCTAAAACTCAAGTCTGTTTATAGTTGAAATCCAACTGTTATTTTGCAGCTGGTCGCTGTAGTTTATGCTGAACCTCACAAAAGGTTGTTAGCTTCTCTGAGGTCTTTGTTTTGCACATTAGTTCCTTTTGAATGAGAAATCAGCCGTGTTCCTGACCTTTCCTAATGTTCATTTCTGCAAGGAATAGGTAGAGGAAGGCTCAATAAAAACAGCTGGGGCTCTGCGAAGGCTTGCAAACCATTCACCACGTACATTTTCCGAACTGGAAGCTGCAACAAAGGCAGGAGCTGGTGTCAGGGCTGGATGCAGCTCTGGCAGCCATCGAGGGGAGCAGAGGAAAGTGGTGACCAACGTGATTGTGTGACAGGCTGCCACCCCCGTGGTCCCCGGGAAGCTGATGCGAGTCTTGCCAGCATGCCTCTGCTGCTTCCCTGCTCTTGGACAGTAAAGGAAGCAATTAAAGTTGTGGTGAGCCAGAGGCTGGAAATCACGTCAGACGAGAGTGTGTCGCATGTGGCACTTGTCCATGGTGTAACGCCCATGAGGCACGCATGTCCCTAGGCTGTGTCTCGTGCGGTGAAGGTCCTTAGTCATGTGCTCAGTAATAGAGTCCATAAAGAGTATCGGTAGCTCAATACCAGACTTCCCTTGCAGCCTATTACTTAACTAATTTGAGACAGGTAGCTTAAGCCCTTACAACGATGCTTGTGTTGCCTGGTCTCATTTCTCTACGGAGCGTGCAGAAGGGTTCAGCCAAATGGAGCTGGTCCCCTGAAGACTCCTCACCAGTGGAGAGAGCTAGGGCCTTGTAGTGCTGAGATAATACAAACCAAGCAAAAGCTCCAAGTAATCATCATTATTCCTGCTCTACTAAGCTATATTGCTTTGCTTTTTGCATTTTTGCGGTGAGGGAAGAGAGACTGAAACAAGATTTTATGAAGTAATGTGTGCAGGACCTTTTGTGGGTGAATTCAGGACAGAGCTAGCATCTTCATTTCATAATATACTGTAATTGCCAAGCTATAGGTCATGGTCATAAAAGGTTCATGATCCTGGAGGTGATGTTATATGCCTAGAAGCACGAATAAGAAATGTATTTACAAAGCAAAAATTTTGGGAGGCAGCCCTCTCTTTTTGTCAGAGCTACTCTTAGGTTCTGACCACAAGAAAGCAAAGCACGGAGACAACTGGAAAATCATGTTGCTGTTCCAGTTCAGGTGGTGTTGTCAGAATATGCAAGACCTAACAAGATTAGAGCGGTTTTGCCCTTTAATTTGAACAGATGTGAGTTGGAGTCACTAGTAGATTTGCATCATAACTCTGGTTCAACCCTGAGTCATGGGATTATTTCATTCTGATATATTCATTTTTGATGAACCACTGTGCTCCTTTTTTTGTGAGGGTGGGTTAAACAAATGCTAATTCCTCAATGAAATGCTTCGCCCTTGTTGAAACTTGAACGGGATATTTTCCAGAGCGTGAGATCAGAAACCACCCTTCACACAATAGCTGTGCCAGAAATGGCTTACCAGGAAAGCAGATTGCCTAGCGGTGGGTAACATTAACGAAATGGGCAGGGGGAGCTTTTCGAAGACTATTTGTGTTTTAATGTTTCTGGTCTTGTGACATTAATCTAATTTTTTTGCACCGAATCAAGTTGGATGTCACACTTTCCTTTGATCCGAGTTGTTAAAGTTCCCAGCTCTTGCTCAAGCAGGCTGTCATTCCTGCTTTTCATTACGGTTGTTTGGACTATTTTACGTCACAGAAAAAGAAAGCAGTTATTCAGAACACGGCTTTCCTAGTTGTGAACAGCAGATGGGATCCTACCTAAAGCAAGTCCAGGACCAGGTAGTGACTTTGTGGATTTTTACAGGCGTCCGCATGTTCGGATGTCCACAGGGCGAACTGGGCAGGAGCGCAGCGCCTACCTCGCCCCAGCTGGGCAGCAGACCCGGGGCTTTTGCAAAGAATGAGTCATCTGTGCAGTTCCAGATTGCAGCTGCTACAGCATTGTAGGACAGCACTAAACTGGAGCTTAAAAACGAAGGGAAGGGATGGGTCAAACTCAGCGTGAAAAGGAGCCACAGCCTCGCTGAAGGACGCAAACAGGTTTTTAAGAGAGACCTGTGAGATTTTCTTGTAACTTCAACCCTTTAATGAAGAGAAACATTTGTCCCAGGGTGGAAAACAAGATACGGCTACAGGGCTAGTCAAGCTAGGCTTGACAGTGGTTGCTAATGTAAATGGAGAATGGATTTTTTTTTTCAAGTCTATGTATTTAAACCAGAGTTAAAATGTCCGAAGAGAAAAGACCATCCTAGCCTAGCACTGGTTTTCCTTTTACATTTTACCTATGTTCAAATCTGTTTTGCTTTTTTCCCTAGAAATTCGATCCTCCCCGAAGTAGACTATGTAGCTATAGGAGCAAGACTGCACTGCTCTTGGAAAAATCTGCATGCCTTTGTGCTTAGATTTCCTTGCTTTTGCGTCTGAGCTGAGCCCCTGACAACTGAAAATATTTGAAGAAGGAAAACTAAACCCTAATAAATGTGAAAGGCATTTATACAAAAACACAAGCCTTCTTCCCTCTGTCTTAATTGAAATACCTTATAAAGGGTTGCATAGGCTATACAAATAAATACAACTACTAGTTCCCTCTCTGCTCGTTTGCGCCAGTTTTGGATATCTTTGTTTCTATTTTTGTCTCCTTTTTCTTTTCTCTAATAAAGATCCGTAAGTAAAACTTCTGTCTGTGTCTAAGCTCAGCAGCTACGTGGTCACATCTCCTCCGTATCGTTTTTCCCGTGAACTTTTAGTTCCTTCTCATGTACTTGGAATAAAATCAAGCGCTCTGTTAGTGGCCAGAAGCCTGCAGTGGGGGGGCTGAACCACAGCTCATCTGGGCCTGTGGATGCAAGAGGTGAAATGCTATCAGTCTACTGGAACAGTGATGAGTATCTTTAAAGTCACTTTCCTATAATAGCAACTTAGTTTAAGAGCAGAAAAAGCGCTGGTCTGCTTCACGACTTCTCAAGACCTGTTTTCACCATGTAAAGTCAATTGGCTGTAAGCTGGGGACCCCGCTTGGCTTCGAAGTGTGCCTGGCTCTTCATTCACAAATGAAATGCTCTAGAGAGCTGCCAAATTGGGGAGATTATTCTGTCTCGTTTTCTGGCAAGCTGCGACTGCGTATCACTTCATTTATATGCTAATTGAGGCCAAGCCTCCAAATAGACTCCATACAATATCAGTGTGACTTGGCTCCGTCTGTATGGTTATTCTGCCTTCCAGCAGCCTCAGTGTGTGTGCTCGGAGCCGGAGAGGGTTTGGTACGTCTTCATCAATGAAGTCCTGCGTCCTGACCCCAGCTTTCAGAAAGTGACAATTAAACTGGAGGAGCGCAGGTCACTCGCAGGGAGGAAGACCACCTCGCTCTGAAGGTGAGCTCATGCCTTTTCTTGACTGGGACTCTACACGTTTCGGCTCTGAGGAGATGCTGGTGTTTCTGGGGCCAGCTGGCCTAATAAGAGGTTGCAGAGGGCATGGCTAATTATGGGGACAATGTGTTGACGAGCTGCCTAGGTAGAACAGCCGGTTTTGTTCCCTCCTCTCCTCTGCCAGCTCGTGTGTGAGTGACTGGCAAAAGCTCACTTTCCTCTAGACTGCCCATTTTTAAAGTGTAGTAAGGATCCGTGCTTATAGAAAGAGCAGGTACAAATATTCAGGAGTCCATTTGACTGTTTAGGATGTTTTGGATTTCAAAAGCCGAGGATGAACTATTCGGTAAATAGGACGCCTGCCTCATGCTAAATTTTATGGGACGTTTCACTGAAGGCTACTGAACTTAGGCTGGGAAATACACACGCTTGTGATGATACAAATTCTTCGAATGTTTGCAGAGGGAAGTATTAGTACCTTATGTATTAAAGCAGATTTGTGACATTGGCTCACAAGGGTATTTTACCATTAACCCCAGGGATTAGAGGTCTGTACTAAATTCTGAAGTTTCCATGTGATATTACTTCCAAGCTTTCTTAAACTTTCTTTTAGAAATGTATCAAGGTGTCTTTTAAAAATTTTGTTAAAAGAAAACTGAGCACTTGAAAGTTAGAAAATTCCCAGCTGGCAGTCACCTGTGCGAGTCCTTTGTGGGTCCGCGTTGCAGTGCAAGTCGCTCCAGACAACAGCAGCTCAGGCACGGGAACGCTGAGTTTCAACATGCCTAACTTTTTAAAACTCAGCACTTGTACTGCACTTCCCAGTCCTGGTCCAGGTGCCCAAAAAGGGGCTTCAAGGCCTACTGGAGAAAGCAAACGGCCAAGGAAAGGCTGTTGACAACAACAAAAATGTGTCAAAATTTCCTGTGCTCTCCTAGGCTGAGTGCTCACAGCTTTGAAATAAGGAATTATTTTAATTTGGGATTCATGTCTTGGGCTCAGGCGCCTGTGTTGTCTCTTTATACATGGGGAAATTGCTGTTCTCTTCTAAGTTGTGGCAGTGCCCACCTCTCATCTGGGAGGTGAGGGGTATCAATTCAGCATGAGCTTCCTCCCCTGCCTGAGGCAGCCCAAATTTACATGTCGTGTGCTAGATAATTGGCTTATACAGCGAACGAATTGGCACGGAGACACTCTTCACCTCACCTGTGATGTGGAGTCATGATTTGGCCAGGAAAGGAAGACAGACTCATCAAGCCACAGAGAAAGAAAGCAAGAGGGAGCGCGACTGCTTTGCCTAATGATGAGGCAATTTCCTGGGATGGAGCAGTAATGGGTTCTGGTACTTCCCAGAAGTACTTAAACGTTTTTGCAATCTGCTCATCACTCATCAGATAAACCTTCCATGGGATTTCCAAAGCCTGCCCATGCATTCACTTTTCTTTGTTCCTGTGAAGAGCTTGTGTCTGTTCTCAACAGTGTGTTGCCTCCGGGTTATGACCTGTTGGTTGACAAAAATAGGTGCCAGGTGAGGTTCCTGCCAGGGCATGACCGCCGGGTTGAAGAATACCACCGCGCTTGTGCAAGGAAGTGCCTCATTTATTTCCATGACACTGTGCTCCTTTGTGTGCTCTGTGGAGCAGGTCTTGGCAAGCGGCGTTCATGCAAGTCTCTCTGTTTTAAATGGAAAAGCTCCAAAGCTGATAAATTTCCTGTGTCAAATGGGTCAGAGAAAGGACATCCCTATTCTAGGCCAGGATGGTGTCGTTAGGTAAACAGGGATTGTTCCTCGGCCTGGGAACTGGCCCCATCTAGATGTGAGGACTCGGAAGCTGGGCTAAAGGAGATGGTTGCAAAGGTCAGGATCGCAGTGGGGGATCAGCCGCACTACAAGGGCACGTGGCCCAGGGAGGAGAGCTTGCTACTGTGCTCGGAGGACCATCCTGCACTTTGTGAAGCTCTACAAGGGGCAGCAGTCCTCGTTCCATCACCCGTCAGCCTCTGCCCTGGAAGCAAAGGCAGTAAAAAAACCTGAACAATTTGAGGAGTGCCAAGTTGGCACAAGACAGTTCCTAGGAGACTCATATCTGACGCACCATCCAAAAGTCTGGAAATACCGTATGAAGAGTGGAAGCTTCTCCCTGAGCTCCTTTGCTACCAGCGCTGCAGTTCTGTTACTGCTGGAGTACAATGCTTGCTCCTTAGCAGCGCTTGAAATTTGTTTATTCCATGCTGGAGTGAAAGGAGAACTCTTTGAAATGTTATCCTTTTTTACAGTTTGTATTTTTCTTGTTATGTCAGTTGTGTTACTGTCTGCTTTTGGATGCTAATGGGATGATTTAATTTGTGAATGTTTGTTTTGTGGTATCAGATACTGACCTGACACAGGATGCATCCCACTTTAAAGTGGTAGCTCAGCTTAACTCGGAGCAGAGGTTTTTAACTCCAGACTTTCTCAGGTGAACACAGCAGGAACTTGAATGTGAGTGTCCCATTGTCAAGAGCTCTCCAGAGGATGAAAACAGCTTCTACTCATTGCCAAAAATGCCAGTTTGACTGAAAGGTAAAAATTCCTTCTCTTTTTTTTTTTAAGCTATTCTGGCTACTCTGTGTCTTACCCCATTGAGGCTAGCTGACAACACGGATTAATTTTGAAATGCGTAGAGCTGTGTTTTACAAAGTTATGAACCTACAGTAAGGGAAAATCCAGCTCTTGCAGCAAAGAGAACAGCCCATTGGCAGATTTAATTGGAAAAGAGAAGCTTTTAAAAAATTTTAAAAAAATTTAGCTGGGGAGAAGAGAGTGATTTAAAGGGCAGGAGGAAGAGCGGAACAGGCCATTTTCCTGTAGTACTCAGATACTACCTTTGTCACGGAAAAGGGAGCTGCTGCATTTAAATGCAGGGCTGCTTTACCGTATGAAGATAAAAGAAGGTGGTCTGCAGATCCAGAAGTTTTATGGGAAGAGTTTTGTGTGTCTGAGAAAACTTGTATTGCCCTGTTGAGTAGTTCTGAGGGACATAAATGCAATGGCTTGTCTGGGTACTAAAAATGCACATCTTGTGATGCTGGCAGTTGCATGAAGTCTTGCTGAAGGTAGTGGGTGTAACAACCACCCTTCATTTGAGCCAACTGCAAAGTGCAATTAAGCTTTATGGAACAGATAGCTGAAACAATAGGAGACACCACCCCAAAAATGAGGGTATGTACAAAGCTGTTTAAGAACTTGTTGTGTAGGTGGAGGGTTTGATAACAGGCTGAGTTAACATGCAGGTGGCCAAATATTGTTCATGTGGAAGGAAGAGAAACTAGAAGGACATCAGAGCAGCACACAGAGAATGCATCAAGAAAGTCTCGGCAAAATAAATAGTTGCTGCCTGACTGAATAAAAGCTGAGTGTTCAGAAGTCAGGCGTGGAGCTCCATGCAAGCGAAGTGTTACCTGCTCTGAAGCTCTCACTGATATGTGAGAATTTGTGTTTAAGGAGTTGCTCTGAAATCAGAAGGCTTTGTATCAGAAAAATGCAGTACCTGGTTCCAACATCTGTCCACCTGCCAGAGAGAAATGATGCAGAAGTATTGACCAGCTCAGAAAGTGGTAACACTCTGATGGATCTCCACATTATTGCAGTGGCAAAGAAGCAGGTATTGCTGCTTCTAGCTGTAATGAGGCAAGTGAATCTTTTACAGGGAACACGACTTCATATTTCAGTGTGGAAAATATAAACGAACATCAATTAGAAGGGAAAAGCCAGGTCAGAATAAAACGCAAACGAGGCCCCGACCTGGCCTAAGTAGATTCTATTGGAACTTTCCACGTAGGAATATTTATTTGCTACAGAGCTGAACTTGGCAAAGTGAGACTTGCACTTGGGTTTGGAGGTTTGATTTTTTTTCTTTCTTGTATGGTCAGCTTGATCACAGCTAACCTTTACTCATCTTTCTGATTACTGCAGTGTCCCTCATGCTCTCTCTTTCGAATGAGCTTTACTTCATTATTCACCTATTTCATCGCTTAGAAGAAACCAGATTTTTTGCACAATGTTTGCTTTGTTGACTAGATTTAGCATGTGAATGGGTTGTCTGGCTGTCACAGAAAGGTTGTCCCTTATGTCTTTATATGAAAAAGACTTTTGTTGGTCTATTTATAAGCATGACCTTAAGAGATTTCTAACATTATGAGTTTGGGCTGCTACTGAGACAAAGTTCAAGACCATCTAAACAGTGCCCTACACAGATAGTTCCTCTGGTTTTAAAGTGTCTGCAGGCTCCACGTAATTTCCCGTCCAAGTGAGTCTGACTTCTATTAAAGCACTGTCAGAATCTGACTTTCATTAGTGCCATGAATGATCACTAAGCGTAGATTTAGATTCTTCTTACGCTTACATTGCAGAAAACGCAAAGCGAATGGGCTTAAGGTAAAACTGAAGCAAAGCTGTGTGTAATTCTGAAGCATTCTTCTGAACCCCAGCTAGCTCTCTGGTGATGTTCTGGCCAGAGTACTGGCTTTTCTGAGCTTTCCAGAATGTATTACCCAGAGTTCAACCTCTAGACTTTTGTAGGCCAAAATCGTTTCATATGCAATAAAGAAGTTTTTAGTTAACTTTCAAAGTGAGAATAGAGTTATTTATGCCTCACGAAATAGCGAGCAGTGTGAGATACCACACACTGTACGTGGAATAAGCCACCAGGGTCATCCAGTCCAGTGCCTCAGGAACACAGGGGTAATCGCTGGTTAGACCCAAAAGGTCTACAAATCACCCATTCTGCATATACCACAAGCCACAAAACACTCCCCAATGCTCTATAAAAGCTTGAAGATATATAGGACAACCCATTCGAAGCCACAGACTGTTGTTTGCCACCATCGGGCTGTTGGAATTGTGGTGATCTAGCATCTCTTACACCGTACCACAAGAGGATAGCAATGAGATCGAAGGCATTTTGAACATCCTAAGCACCAAACACCCTGAAGACCTCTAAAGGGAAACGCACTAAGTAATATATCCTACCGTATTCTTTAGCCCGGCTTTTACACTCTGCTGGTTTTACATATGCTCAATATAGCATGCACATCTTGTACTTGAGCATGCATGCGTGTAAACACATTCCCTGGTCATCTTCCAGAAATGACTTTTCTGTCTGTATGGCCCAATTGTGTTGTGTCTTCCAGCCTCTGCAAAGCCAGAGAAGAGAGGTGGCACCTCTGTCCTTCCCAAACACTTCCAAAGCTTGTCAGCAACCCACCTGGGGGCTCGGCAGCCTTGGCCATGATCCAGCCCAGAGGCGATGGGTTTACTGGTCTCTTTAGTCACTGAAGACAAAACACATAATCTGAAGCAAGGTTTGGGTCCCAACCATGTGAGCAGTCACATCTTCCAGGACTTTCGCTGCTCAGATGCAAAGCGCTTTTTCCCTCCTATGTCTTGCTGGTGGCTTTCGTTTCCATGAATAATTAGGTGCGAATTGCCATGAAGATTTCCCTCCTCATAAAAAAACACCTTCTGTAATCTCAGAACCAGCTCCATATGTTTAATATCACCATATCTGGATGCTTCTGGCAGAGTCGCTCTGCCCTGCTCTCTGTACGTGTGCAGAAGAGATACAGAGTATTCTCACTTGCTTTTCTGGCCTTCTCAGACCCAAATGTCAAATACAATAACCGAAAAAATGTGCTATGCAGGACAGTTGCATCCATCTTAATGTAATACATGGAAATAGCAGCCCTGCTAGGGACCAGAAAGCTAATTCTCTAAAGCTAGTTCCAAATAAAATGGGTCAGGAAAAAAATAATAATGTGAGGGCAGTGCCATTCTGATAGCAGGTAGGTCAGAGCTTTGCTTTACATGGAGGATAGACTTGGTCTATTGGCATACGAAGAGATCAGCAGTGTGACATTTGTTTCTCACAGGAAAATCCTTTCCCTAGGGTGCAGACAGGAAATCCAAAATGAGAGGAGGTAAGTTCCAAAGGACCGCTGAGGAAAGGGGAGGAGAAAGAACAGTGTTCACTTGTTGTGTCGGCTAAGGAAAGGCTCGGGAAAGAAAACTGCATGAGAAATAAGTGCTTATTTTGACATTATATGGAGTGCTCTGATTGCAGGATGCACCACTTCCGTGCTGCAAAGCTGTAGCACAGATTGCTGTGCCGCCTGGTGAAGTCTTTATTTACTGTGTTCTTGATTTCCTTAAAAAGCACTGAATTCCTTTGGGGAAAAAAAAATGCAAAATTCAACTTATCCAACTAATGCATGAGATAAATAGACAGACCTTTAAGTTTGTTTGCAGCACGTGTTTTTCTGACTACTGACGGGAGTGAACCAGCAGCTTTTATGAAGTCCTTGACTCTTTCATGCTAGAAATTTTGGTGCGAACTCAGTGATCTGGTAGCAGGCTGAGACTTACAGCAACACAAGTGTATTTAACTCAGGGACCTTTTGCTGGCCATAGGTTGCCTCGGCTAACACAGAGCCCTCTCCAGCTGCTTCTCTCCGAGTATGGGATGCCACGAGGGGTGGGAGAGAGAGGAGCTGCTCCACTGAGCCTTGCAATCGCTCCTTGAACCCACTGTTGGGAGCTTCATTTTGGACTGATGCTGTCACATCAGCCTCCCTCAGAGCTCAGCCAGCAAATGCTGGGCAGCCACGGGTGGGTAACGAGAGCTAATTACTTAAGCACAAGGAACCAAGGGTAAGGATGATTCACCTTGTAAGGAAGGGCCACGCAAGACTCTTCTGTGAGGCCCTATTGAGATGCTCCATGACAGGGAGACTGTGAAACGGGGGCTCTGAAAAGGACATTCCTCCCATTGGATTCGCTGACTTGAGGTTTTTGTCAGCTGGATCTGTGGGCTTCCTGCCAGCCCAGAAAAACTAACAAAGGCCGTTTCTTCAGTTGCATACGATCAGGGAAGAGGGAGAGGAGGAGGAAAAAAAAAAAAAGAGGGACTGTAATATGTTTAAGAGAGAAACATTTTTCCCAGAGAAGTAAAAATGCTTTATGTATATAGATACCCAGCTGCTGGTTACTGTGAGCCCCAGCATAATTCTTAAATCTCTGAAAAGTGGCACAGATCACATAGCTTTAATGTAGTACAGATGCCATTTAGCACTATGTGGAAAGTTAGGACACTCTTGAAACTGAACCTACGATCCTACTGTGGTCAAAAGTTAGAAAAGATGCAACAGTAAGACTGAGAGGGAATTGTTTGAACTGGATTTGTCAATCAAAGGCAAATTTATAATTTGACATATCAAATTATAAATTAAAGGCTAATTTCCACTTACCCAACATTGTTTCGCTCAGTTTCCTAGGTTCTTCAGAGTGCTCATGCTCTTAAGACAATGTTTATCAGGGTTGGTTGATTTCTGTGCCTTCAAATAAAGAAATAAATAGGGTACTTAGATATCCCTATTTTTCAAAACTCCCTTTTTGGGTTTTCAGTCATTCAAAAGCTGTCCAACTGAGCTCTTTGATTTTGTGGTGCTTGTAGCCCCTGGCCATGGCACATTGGACAAAAGTTGAACTGTTAGATAGCCTTTCTTGAACAAATTCCAGTACAGCTACATTTTCACATTTTCTTCCTGAACTGCGAGGAGATACAAGTGTCTGGCACCATTTTAAGCATTGCCAAATTCTATCCAACTTCTCTTAAAAAAAAAAAAAAAAAGAGAGAGAGAAGTTAAAACAACATTTTTAATAGTGAAGTATAACTAGCTATTGCTGTCCTTTCTCTATATAAGCTGTTATCAAGTCTTTGAAGTTCTGCCAGCTTGTTTCCATTACAAGGAAAACATGATACCAGCTGGAATTTTTGGAGTACAGAGGGAGTGATGGCAGTGGTCCTGTTGACTTAAAAGCTGTGCATAATGTCCTGGATTTTTATGAACACAGAATAAAGAAACTAGAAATGGTTTTCTTTTTAGATGTGTCTGCCTTTTCAGCAGTGCTGCACCCCTAAGAAGCTTCATCTCTTTAAACTTCTTTCTAATGTGGTATTCACTGCACCTTTTCTCATTCTCCCATTTGTTTTCAAGGCTTTTATTTTTCTTCTCTCCTGCCCATCAAATACTTCAAGCTATCAAATGTTCCAGCCCTGTGTTTATCTGCCCCGCGAGAAGCCTCCCGGCTCACATAGTGTAGCTTCTACTTTGCGTTTTGAGTGTTAGCTTCTGGGGTTTTTCTGCTATCACTACCCCTGAGAGTCTTTTGAGTCTTCCAGTTTGCTTTAGTGCAAGCCTGGGACTGATGAAAATGGTTATTAACACTTTCGGTCTAACAGCTGGCTGCAGCCAGTGACATAAAAACCAGCTGCCACGTTCGCTCTGTTGATCACGCGCATCGGTGGGCAGGTAAAGCTTTATAACCGAGATAATCTGCGGTAGGGATCCTTCCTAGCATACACAGCATGCACAAACAAGCTATAGCCCTGCTTTATCTCCAAAACAGGGTTCGATTTCAGCACGTGTACTGTATTAAGCTTTCTTTGCATCAACATAAAAAAAATCTTGACTTCTGCAATATGTCGGGATTTGAGCCATATGGCGTGTGAGAAACAGGTGGAAAAAAGGCTGAGGAAAAAGTGTGAAAGGAGGAAAAAACCCCATCTTTTTAATAGTCAAGAGAAAGGGCTACACTTGTGGCCATCCCCCTCCCAACAATTATTATCGGAATAGTCAAGTCCTTGCTAATAAAGAACTGATTAAAGAATGGAGGCCGAATGCAAGAAGTTATCCACTGGCATGCTGCACGCCTGAGAGAGGTGCTGCTAACAGTTCCTCGGTTTATGTTATACGTGGCCGTGAACTGCTACAGGACTGTTGTTTCTGACTTATACGTTGAATGTTCGCAGTCTGCTCTGCTTGCTATGATTTTTTCACCTCCGTCAGGGGTTTTTCTTTCAATGGCCCAATTGCGTGATTCTCAAACCCGCTAAGACTCTTTTCAAAGTGGTTGCTGGAGCGCTTCCCAAGTAAATATTTGTCAAAGTGCTTATTAGCAAGACGATTTCCTTGTATATTTTCTGTTTCCATGAACATTCTTATTAGAAATGTTAACAGAAATGAGAGGCAATTTGCAAAATGTATTGATATTTCGAGCGCAGTTGAATAAGATGGTTTAATCGGGGTATTTACAATTGCAAGCCTTCTTTTTATTTTGCATTTCGCTTGATGTCTGTTTTCATTTTATAACAACAACAACAACAACAACAAAAAGTATGCAGTTGCATGTTCCTATGGCAAGTAAAAGCCAAAGCAGTCATCCAGCTGTTAAAATTGGTGTTAGTTCTGAATTTTCTATGGATTTCCCACTGCATGGCAGGAAATCAGCTTTCATTGCTGCTTCCCCCTCCTCCCCATCTAGCCTCCTATTAGATTAATACCAGAAGCATGAAGTAACGTTTAACAGAAAGTTGTTGCTTTTAGCTCTGGGAAAACTTGGCAGCCTCTCCAGAAATGAAGGGGGGAGGGGGAACCTGAAACCTCCCTGAACTAAAAGAGGAGATCTGAGGTATAAAGAAACATTTTTCTCCTGTTTAAACTTCCGAGGTTTAAAAAAGCACGCTAATGACAAACTGTTCCGAAGTCTAATGAGGATCCGCTCTCAGACTTTTCGCCTCTTTATGCATTAATCGCCTGGCTCTTATGGGCTACTTTTGCGTCCCCGTTTCACGTTGCTACCTAATTTATGTCCTCTCAGCAAAGTGTACGTCTCTTCTTGGTTAGAATGGGTTTCTGGTTTACAGGACGGTCTGGGGAGCTTACAACCAAACCGAAGGTTGTTGCTCACAAACACTGGGATGCCTCCCCGACTGTTTTAAGGTTTCAGTAGTACAAAGAGGAAGGGGGAAAAAAAAAAATGCAACGTGCAAACAAGGCATTATGAAAAAGAAGCAAGACCACCCCCAGCTTCCTATCTCAGATTTCACAGTGGTCTTTAAACTACAGTACAAAATTATAATTTATTAAAACAATGTGTTAAAGATTGTCATATGTTAATTTCCTGTGATAGTCTGGGATCCGCAAGCGTATTTTATTGCTTCCTGTGGGCCTAGTCCTACATCAGTCAGTGGGAATTTCATTGGGAGTGCGTGGTGTCGTGGCCACGGCGCTGCAAACCCAGACTGAAGAGCGTGTCTGGGGCTTCGTTGCAAGCCGGCTGCTGGGAGCCGCGCTGCAGGATGGAGACAGATGCTCTCAGGTGACACACGTAGACCAGGATACGCCCATAAATCAGCAGGCTTTACACGGTCCAGCTCCTGTAAAATAGCATGTCCAAACTTCTCACGTTCCCCGAACAGCTGGGTTTGTTTTGTTTTTCGGTTTACCGTCGTCCCGTTAGCTGAGGCACTGCCCTGTAAAGCCTCAGCTTCTGGTTAAAGCGCAGGGGCCCCGGCCACCGCAGGCTGGGCAGGTGGAGAGATGTGGAGCTTCGAGGCTCAGGTACCCAAGTGCTTTACTTTCTTTTGAGTAAGCTCACGGCACCAAGAGCAGGCAGAGGGAAACAGCAGTACCAGGAGGATTGTCCCCCGTTATTCCCCAGGGTGACCCAAAATGGGCCTGAATGAGAGGAAAAGGGAAGACTGGGATACGGATTAACCTGGCAGTGGCCATATGTGAGGGGTATGTGCCTTATTGTGCCTTGCACGCCAACAAGCTGTCTGGTATAGAAGCTGTCCTGGCCCTCAGGAGCCAGATTCCTCCAGCATCCATCAGTTAAAAAACCTGCAGGGAAATGCTGGGCCATCTCCCCCCTTCCCCTGCACCTTCTGACAGCAGCTGGACGTACTCGATTCTGCGACCCTCTCCACCACCCCACTATATTTTTAGGATTTTGTTGAAGTGGGTGCAAGTGTGGTGGGGAGGTCAGATGGTGGGTTGTCACTTGACTGCTGTTTTGGTTTAGGTTGATTTTGCCTTGAGCGCTAGTGCGTCATCAGGATGTTTATCTTTGGGTTTTGTATATTTTGTTCAAGTATGTAAGGCACTTTTAAGTATGGCTACATATGGAGAAAATGGTTATAATTTATATTTTTCAGTTGCTCTTAATCCTGCCTCTGTTGGGAGAAAAATCCCAGAAAGCTGAGGCTAAAATATAACTCTGCATCTTATTCTGCCTCTATTAGGAAAGGAAAGTAGCAGCAATATTGTGTCACCCTTTGTGCTGCTAATGGGACTTAATTCCACATTTGCGGGCCATCTGCTGAGAACAAACCTCTACCGCCCTTCTCAATGCGCATATAAAAACTTGTCAGCAAAGGCAGCTTCATGAATCAGTTGTGAGGATATATTTTATCTAAACTTTGCTAGGCAGAGCTTTTTCCTTTAAGAAAGCCAGTACATCAATTCCAGCCCAAATGACTCTGAACAGAATGAAGTAAGTTTTGGCAACCATATTTCCTTTTGGTAGAAATGTATTTTTTTACCTCTTTCAACTCCGTACTAACTAATTGAGTTTCACCCGAAGGGGAAGTATATTTTTTGCAGGAGGAAGAAATCAAATGAGTATTTATTTCAACACAGAGAGATCTGTCTTTATACAGATTAACTGTGAAACTAAAGTAGTATCTTGGGTTCTTGCGTTCCACACCTTGCTCCCACTGAGATTTCTTGTGTAACCTTGGACGAGTGGCTTAGATGGTTTTACGTTTCTTCTCATTTCCTACTAAGGAAAGTACTGTCTCACTGACATGACCCACCACGTTGTGAAATATATAAGAGACTTCTGCACCCAGATTTGATAAATAGAGACCAAGGGAGAACAGAAAACTTCCCTGGCTTGGCACCCAAGGCAAATCATAAGGCCCCAAACTAAGGTGCATGTGGGAACTTATGAATCAGCTTATTGCTGGCTGGGGAAAAGATAAGTCTAGAAGGGGCAACTGTAGGATGAAGATACCCTTGTGTCCAACCACTGAGTACAAAATGAGTTGCTGCCCTAACCTGTGACTGTAATTAACTGTAAACCAGCGTAGCTATGGCATTTGCACCCTGTCTTCTGCCAACCCTTTGCCTGCTGACTTAACATCTATGAGGGGCATGGACCAAGGCGTCGCCTGTAGACCTAGTGCTTGCAGTTTTCAACACGTTTGCTCACAGATCATATATCAAAAATGCACTTGTGTACAGAAGAACTTTAGTAACACTGTAGGGAGCTGAGCTGCACTGTCTGAGTTGGCTAATTAAGGCTTAAGCCACCCCCATCCACAGAAGCATGCTGATTCTAGCAAAGGGAAGCAATTAATCAGCTGCCAAGACAGATAGCCATACACAAGCTAATAAGGTAGTGCTCTTGTGATTTGAAGCAGAGTAATGTCTGGCCCGTGTTAGCAAAAATCCTTTTGATTACTAAAATGTTCTATTTAAAGAAGAAATAGCGTGATCTTCTGTTGCACTAAATGTCTAGTTACTTTAATAAAAATGGTTACCTTTCCGACAAATCTTGTCTTGTTTATATCTTTAGGCTATTATGGCTACGACATTGCTACTACTTAAATTAGTCATTAGGAGTTGTGCAACTTATCCATAGAGACATTTTTAAGTTAACTACTTATTATTAACAGAAAACTAACTGCCCGAATTAGTCGAGTCCTCGCTTTAACGGTAGTTCTGCAATGCAGCCATGCTCTGAGCTAGGCAGTCAGCATCAAAGGAAGAAAAGACCTCAAAAATCTAGGCAAAGCCTCAGAGAAGTGCAACAAAACCCACCTACCCGACGTGTCCCTTAAGCTCTGAATTCAGCTGCAAAAGCAGCCGGAGCCTGATGATTCAGAGGAATGCAAAACCTAACTGCTTTCTTGCCTTGCAATTACAACCTAGTTAATTGTGTACAACTGTGCAAAGGAAGAGAGTGAGGAAATTCCTTTCTTGACCCTTCCAGCAATTGACTTGTGCCCTGGAGCATGAGATTTGATTACTCATGTAACTTATTTTCCCCAGGCAGTTTCTTGTTGGTAGTTCTTGTGTGACAATTTAAGAAAGTTTCAGGGCAAGTCACAAGAACACTCCACTGATTGAACCTCAGCTTATATGATTTTGCTATTGTTTGGTATACCTCTCTACTGTGTGCTGCATTAACAGATTTTTACATTTTTTAACTTGAACGACCAGTGTAACTATTGGGCATGATTTTTTTCACCGGAATGGTACTGATGAATGCAGTCATGCTCCAGGTTGCCTTTTTATTTTGCAGAGATTCCCAACAAGCCCTAAAAATCAAGTTTCTTCCAGTACCTAGAATCCAGCCTGCTACACTGCCTCAAACGTCTCCGAGGAAGTTGCAACAGAAGAATCACCGCTTGCTTTGAAGTTTCACCAGAAGTTCTGGTTGTGACCATTGTTATTATTTTCAAGCTATAAATAATTGCGTAGTTTTATTCTGCAACGGCAAGCAACAGCTGGGTTTTTTCACTGAGGCAGTAGTTCAAAATGCTCTGGTTACACGCTGGAAAGCACTGAATCCTTAGGACTGCATTTGTTGTGACATGTTTTTTTCACAAAGAGTGCAATTTAATAATCCATTGGTGACATCGGTTCAAGAAATGGAGGCTCGGTGTCAAGCACTGCTGCTCAGATCTATGGTGTTCCTCTTCTCATCAGTCACTCTAACGCAAGTACTTGTTGGACCTTTTTCAGAAGGGGAAGAGGTGCAGGGGAGGAAGAGGTTTCACCTGGATCATTTCCTTGATCTGGTTTTCACAAATAACTGCGTCAGGCCACCAAAGAAGGTCACAAACTACAGATGGGGAACCCAAATGAATAGTTAAGGCAGGAAAAGGAAGAAACCAGACCAGTTTTGCCACCAAAGAAAAGACTGGGTGTAGTTACACCCAGTCATAAATGGGTAGCTTTATCTCAACTGACTTTGTCAGGCTGGGTATTGTCTCTCCTCCTGCAGGCAGCATAAAGCCTGAACCAACTCCCGGCTGTGGGCTCTGGCTCATTTGACAGAAATGCAGTCGCGTCCACACCTGAAGTGGATAAAATCTGTAAAGGTGAGGGACCAAGTAATGCAGAGGTTGTGACTGCGGGTGCCTGCTCAGTGGTGACTTCGGTTCTGAAGTATCTGAAGTGATCTCGCCTTCCCTGTTACAGAAGCGCGGCACTGAAGTATTTTATTAACATTCTCAATGCTCCTGATTAAAGCATGCTTTTTGCAAACATGCCAGCATTTGATTTCTACTTATATGAATTACCATGGAAACAAAACTTTTATTGGGCATGCTTGCATACTCAGGGGTGGAGAACTTTGAAAGCCTCTATGATATGCAATACAGTTGATGTAGCCGTGCAACTGCCATGAAAACACTTAAAGCTAGCTAACTGGACTGCTGAACCCATCTACGCCTTGTAGCTCTCGTGCAAGTTTCCATACCATTTTTCCTGACTTTCTTTAATAGTAGTATTGTTGCTTTTGTTCCAACAAGAGTTTTCAGCTCTTTGTTTTTTGGAGTTTCACTTTTTTTGCTAAGTTTTAAGTATTTCCTACTTATAAAATGTCCAAGAGAGTTTTTTTGTTTGTTTGTTTTTAAAATGCCAGACTCTTGCCTGCTAGACATTCCAACTTATCGAGTTATTTTAGGGCCTCAGCTATGGCTGGTTTTGAGTACCTCTTGTTATTTGAGAAATAAGCTTTATTTCTTATTTTTCTCTCCTTTGCTGCCAAGAAACAGATGACCCTGACTCAGATAAAATTTTCCCAGCATACATGTATGAGAGGAAACACATGCTCTGCCTGATCCAACTTTGCTGCCACCTCACCTACTGTGTAGGAACTAAAGGAACATTTCAGCCAGCGTATCAAAAGTCCTTTGGAGTAACAGTTTAACCGCAAGTGCAAAGTTACTCCTTTCTGTACTAATAGGCATCATTTTCCCTAGGGAGATTTTTGCAGACTATTACTTACAGTTTTCCCACTTGAAAGGAATATCATGTGAGACGAAGGGAAGGCTGGCTGCTTTTGGCTCTGGCTGTGGCAGGGTTAAAAGTCATTCTCGCCTCTTCTAGCTGTGGGCATGTTCTTAACTCTGCATTCGTTAGGCATATATGCCTTTATTTTTTTAACTATGTGTACTCCTTGATTGTTCAGTGAACACAACAGAAGAGCCAGGTTCAACACTGGGAGTACATGAAGCACTCGGATATTTGTGGGGGCATCACAGAAGAACAACTCGTCTAGATTTTGGCCTATTAGGGTAATTAGTCTCAAAAGCTTGTCTTTTTATACATAAAACACAGTAGACACCAGGACAGCCAAGGCAATTTTTTTTTTTTTTAATATTCTCTGGTACTGTGGGTGTTACTATACAGACTCCAGATTTTAATGAGTTATTACAAAGTTTATATTGTGGTAAAGTAACGGTTTTAGGCAAGTAAAATATCCCCTGGAATATGCAAGGCAGGAACCAGATCACTACGAACCCTATTTCCCCGTGGTTGGTGGGAACAGTCAGTGGTGGTGACAGCGGTTTAGATCTCCGAGCTTCCACTCACGCCACAGGACCCCTGGGCTGCAGGTACGTGCTGGGATCCCTGAATTTCCTCTGGTGGGAAACAAATGGGGAAAGGTGGAGTGATGGGGCCACACAGCACGGAACAAGATCGCTAGGCAGGACACTCTGGCTTGCTGCCCTGAGCACAGCCCTGCAGGCTGGCTCGCATCTCATCACTGGCGTTTCTCTTACCAAGCTGACACTCTATGTGCACTCAGAAAGCGAAGGTTCGTTAAATGCCCCGGGGCTCCCAGCACACACTGATCCTGGGGGTTCGGCGGCACCTCCCCGGAAGCTCTTTGCCCTTGTTGTTCTCCTTGGGAACAGCTGCAAGCCAGCGGTTAGCCTCGCTGCCTCTGCGGGGACCCCTGAAGGGCTCTGGATCCGCACCCCCAGCCACTCGCCAAACAGGGGACAGGCGAGGCATGTACCCTTGCTTTGGTTTCAAACTCCCGCCATTGAGGCTCGGCCAGGCTCAGTGGCTCCGCTCCGCGCTGTAGGACAGCAAAATGCTGGTGGTGGCAGCTGCCAACTGCGTGAATCCTTTGCTGATGCACGGGGCCAGGACGGGAGTCTTTTGGGGGCCCTACGTGTGTATACATGGGGCCTACAGGAAAGATGGGGAGGGACTCCTTATCAGGGAGCGTGGCGATAGCACGAGGGGTAACAGTTTTAAACTGGAAGAGGGGAGATTTAGATTAGATATTAGAAAGAAACTCTTTACCATAAGGGTGGTGAGGCACTGGAACAGGTTGCCGAGGGAAGTTGTGGATGCCCCATCCCTGGAAGTGTTCAAGGCCAGGCTGGATGGGGCTTTGAGCAGCCTGGTCTAGTGGGAGGTGTCCCTGCCCAGGGCAGGGGGGTGGAACTGGGTGATCCTTAAGGGCCCTTCCAACCTGAACCATTCTATGATTTATGATATTTATGTGTGTATGTATATAATACACATATAATATATATACACACAAATATATATATGCACATGTATGTGTGTATATATACATATATATGTATAAATGTAATACACATATATATGTATCTATAATACACACATACATGCACATGTGTATTTTTTTCAGGTAAGACTAAGTTGCAGTAAGGCTTCTGAAAGGGGGCAGCAGGTTGGTGACCCCGGGGCTGGGGCGAGCGGCAGTGACACCCCACCAGGGCAGAGGGGCAACGCGGCTCCCCTCGGGGGTTGGGAGGGCAGAGGGCAGCCCCCTCTCCGACAGGGCTGCCCTCGGGATGAGGAGGAGGAGGAGGAGGGAAGGCGCAGGCAGGTAATGGCACCCCCCCAGCCCCAGGCGAGGGAAACCGGGCCCGCGCCCTCCCAGAGCCGCCCTGTTTGCTCAGCTAATCTCGCAGGCAGGAAATTGCCAGGCGATTCATATTTATGCATCGTCGCCCCAGCCCCCCCGCAACCCCACGCTGTCGGTATTCCCTGCGCGCCTCTCCCCCTTTCCGCCCCGTCCACCTTCACACACACCCCCCCCCATTCCGCCTCCCCTTCGGCCGCCCCGCCGCCGCGACCCCGGCCTGAGGGGAGCGAACCATTCCGCCCGCGGGGGGTGCCCCACGCCCCAGCCCTGCGCGGGGCGGCGCTGGCTGCCGTGCGGGGGGCGGCTCCCGGCGGCGGGGGGAGGCGGGAGGCGGCGGCGGCCGGGCGGGCAGCGGGATGCGCGGGGGGCAGCGGCGACAGGAGGCGGCGGTGGCGGTAAGTGCGGGGCCGGGAGGGGTTAGGGGGGTGTGAAGCGCCGTCCCGCGGGGTGGGTGTAGCGCTGCCGGGGCGCGACGGCGGCTCCGCTCTCGGGGATGGGGAGAGGGTCCCTCCCGGGCGCGCAGAGCCCGGGCTGACGCCGGCTGAGCTGCTCACTGCTGTCCCCGGGTTTTGGCTACTTTTAGGGGAGTTTTGTGTCACGCATCCCCCCGCAGCCCCCTCGCGTTTCTGACGGGTGGGGGCGGTGGGGGACACCCCCCCCCCCCCTTGCCGCCCGGCTCGGCGGAGACCCTGGTACGGGGCTCCCCCCGTGTTCCCTCTCGGCGCCAGTCGCTTCTCCCTCTTTGTCCGGGTGTTTCACTCCCCCCCCCCGCCCCGGCCCCGGTGCTGGCGGGCGCTGCCGCGTCCCCGCCGGCGAACAAAGCCTCTGCCCCGGCTGGCGGCGGGGGCGTCCGTCCCCGCGCGTCCGTGGGCGGAGGAGGCGAGGGGGCAACCGCGGGGCTGGGCTTGGCTTGGTTCTCCGTCGGCGATGATCTACCTGGTGGAGGGGAAGCCGTAGGACAGGGCTCTTTGTCCGCCCTTCTTTGTTAGGCTGGTGGCTTTTCGAGCTTCCTGCGGCGGTGCGAAGGCTGCTGTGCCCGGCGGAGATGGGTTTCTCCCAGGGCTGAGCTGATGATGGATGGATGCTGCCTCGGCATCGCTGGAGTTGAGCAACAGGAATCCGGCATTGCGTCCGATTGGCTTGCGAATATCAAGGGGTTTGGGGCTGGGGTCTCCCTCTGGCAGATTTAGGTCTTGGAAGTCACCTTTCGTGTAGCCCTGTCAGCAGCCGGAGCCGGGGTACGCTTCGGTGTCGCCCAGAGCCACACGCTCGGTAGTGAATTCAGCTTGGAGACGGGAGCCTTTTCAGAAAGCTACCGAAAAGGAGGAACAGGCTGGATACTCAACAGTCCCATCTTTTCTCCTTCTGCCCCAAAGCTGCCTGAGGAATTTCCCCATGTGCAGAAGTGTAAATAGACTGGCTGTGCTTACATAAAAGCTCGAGAGATGGGCTGTCTGCTCCTGACATAGAGTGCTTGTGTGATCTTAAACACATGGCTTTTGTCACCAATTCCTTTTCCCCTAAATGCTCATCTTGTCAACGTGTCATCTTGCCTGGGCACCTTGACTCTGTATGTGCCCGAATCCTCCCTGTCTGCATCTCCAGGGCAGCTGGGTGGACGTGTTGCCAGTCAGAACATGGTGAATATTTCATCTTTGTGCTGCACCTTCCCTCTCTTTGGGGGGAAGAGGGAGATAAGAGAGAGGCAGTTTTGCAAGTTCACACATCTGGTGAACTTCTCAATTTTTCCTTTCTCTCTCTTCTCATACGTAAGGTCCCCAAAGATAAGGTATTAACACAGGAAAGGAAGAGAGATGGGAGGAGGTAAGGCGTGGTGGTGCCAAATGGAATCACAAAGGATAGGCTTGCTTTCCCACAGCAGAAGGAAGCAATGTAGGAGAGAAAGGAGATGAAGTAATCAGAAGATGGAAGAGTGCCTACCTTTGCTGTCAAGGGAAGGGGTAGGCTGAACTAAGAGGGCAACAGAGGAAGAGATACTTTTAGGGCAGGCGAATACTGACACCCTATCATTTCCAGAGGCAATAGTACCATTTTTGTTCATTTTATGCAGTTCCTTTTCCACACCAGAAGTTTGTTTCCCTTCCATTTTGACAAACGCTAAATTGACCCTTCTGTGTGCCTGTGTTTTTACTGAGGGAATGGAAATCTTTGTCAGAAACCAGGACAGGAAGAGCAGTCATTTTTTTCCATTTTTTCCATATCAGTTAGTGTCTATGCTTATCAGATACAGTTAGCAACCAGCTCCTTGAAAGTATGCAAAGACACCAGTTGACCATTGTTGGGCAGGAACAAAGTTCACTATGAAAAATTTGGAGTATTTTGTTTTTAGATAGGAAGCAGAGGATGGGTCAGATAAGATTGCAGGTCCGCCTTGAAGCTAGAGTTGGATCAGAAGGACTAAAGGGGTTTGGATGGGAAGATCTTGCCTGTCTTTTCCACTTGACGATCCAGAGGAAAGCTGAAATAATGAAAGTGGGTGGGGGAGGTGCTGGTGATTGTTTATGAAGGAACTGATGTTGTGTTCACTGCACGTGGCATGTATTCTCTCCATATTCATTTGTTAAACAATTCTGATGTGTAGTAACTGGCAGTATAGCAAACAGCACTTCCCATTGAATTAACTAAACAGCTATAAGACGACTCCCTGTTTCAGGTGCTCAGATAAGATGCTGTTCATTTAGGTTTTGTTTTAGACCAGCGGGGCACATCCAAGATGCCACGGAAATCCAAGGGAAGCTTTCTCCTGTAGAAGGTCCTCCAGAGACTGCAATATAGGAGTGAACTCCGTAAATGTGACCAGGCTTGATTTTTCTTACTCAAATCTCGTGCAGGTGGAGTCAGTTTAATTATGTGAAGTGGTGTAACTGCAGGTCTAGTACCCGTATTCCTCACTTGAGGGAAGGCAGCCCTGGGACTTGCTGATAAATGCTGGCCTGTATTGGTGCCGGCAGGCCCGTGGCTTGGTAGCACAACAGCCACGGCGGATGCCACTTGAGCTGTCGCTTGTCATGATGTGGTTTTGCCAAGCAAGTGTGATGAGAAGCATTTAGTCCAGGGGCATGCTCGCTGCCCAGAGAGTGCTGGGAAGTGAAGAAGCGTTAAAGAGCTAGAGGGGACGTTTGGAAATATGGGGCAAGCATCTCAGGAGGGAGACAAATTGAGGAGAAATGGACAAACGAAGTAAGAGAGACAGAAACTGTCAGAATAAGTGGTCACTGGAGGGAACTGATTAACGAAAGGAAGTGACAGGCACAAAGTGGCAGTGAAAGAAATCAGCACAGAGGAAAGCAGATCGTGGGCAAAGGTTACCTGAGAGAGTGGGAAAATGCAATAGACAGGGAAAAATCGTAAGGACATCCAAGAAGGCCAAAAAAAAGAAAAAAGACAGTAGATGATCTTTGAAGCTTTTCTGATTAGTTTTTCTAGCTGCCTAGATTTTCTGGACTTAGCTTACTGCTGTGTATGGCAAACTCTCACTGAATTTGTTGGGGGCATCCTAGGGGCAAGCTTATCATGTCAGATAGAATGGAAAAGGAGAAACTTTTCTTTAGGGTCTTTCTGCACTTGTACAGTGAGAATTTCTGCTCCTATACAGTATCGATTTGGATTCATAATTGTTTTTCACTCAGCCCCCTTCCTGAAATTTTACATCAAGAAAGTCTGTATTTCCTGGGCTTCAGCAGTGGGAATTATATTGGTCTAGAGTATTTATGTGCATTTATTACTACACCGACTAGGTTGTTTTGGGTTTTGTTTGTCTGCGCATTGAGATGTAAGCAATCATAGTCCACCAGCCACCAGCAGAGCTTTCTATTTGCCATGTCTGTGGGAATTTTTTAAGTCTCGATTTGCAAATCTTTTGAGCATGCTCAAATTTTCAGTACAAAAGGAGTTAATGAAATAGTGTCAGAATAATACCAGGGAGCTCGTCATTGCTGGCGTGAGATGAATCGGTCATTGGGTCGGATAACTGACTCTTAAGTTTAACTGCCAGAAAGGCATGAAGATAGAGAAGAGGAGCATGACTTGAGGTTGGCTTGCCCTCTGCCAGCCCTTTTTTTCTGCACGAAGAAAGGAGTTCATTGTTTTAACAGAAATCTCTTCTAATATGTTTTGTACCTGCCAGTGGCTTTTCTTTGGGCAGAAAAGAATTAACTCTTCGTCTCACCTCAGCTTATCTCAGTGAAGTAGTCCAGATGAAGCAGTGGTTTGTGTGACTGCAAAATAAGGAGGCGGCAGTGATGTCTACTAAAATAATGCAGTTTGAGTAGGTAGTCTAATCTCTTGTCCTACCAGATGCATCGGAATGAGATTAGATTCATTGAAATGTGTACTTTAACAGTTTCAACTTCAGGTAAGAGTAGCTATTATGGCACAAAAGTTATAAAGCCTCAACATTTTCACTGTCATTTTTATTTGGACGCACTCAGCAGTCAGTGTCTCTTATGTCAGTGGAAGGCCAATGGAATCCTGGGCTGCATAGGGAAGAGTGTGGCCAGCAGGTCAAGGGAGGTCATCCTCCCCCTCTATTCTGCACTGGTGAGGCCACAACTGGAGTACTGTGTCCAGTTCTGGGCTCCCCAGTTCAAGAGAGACAGGGAGCTACTGGAGAGAGTCCAGCGTAGGGCAACAAAGATGATTGAGGGATTGGAGCATCTGCCTTACGAGGAAAGGCTGAGAGAGCTGGGACTCTTTAGCCTGGAGAAGAGAAGGCTGAGGTGGGACCTTATGAACGTTTACAAGTATCTAAAGGGTGGGTTTAAGGAGGATGGAGCCAGACTCTTTTCAGTGGTTCCCAATGACAGGACAAGGGGTAACGGGCACAAGCTGGAACATAGGAAGTTCTGATCAAATATGGGAAAAAACTTCTTTACAGTGAGGGTGGCAGAGCACTGGAACAGGCTGCCCAGGGAGGTTGTGGAGTCCCCTTCTCTGGAGATTTTCAAGACCCGCCTGGATGCAGCCCTGAGTGATGTGCTCTAGGCAGTCCTGCTTTAGCAGGGGAGTTGGACCAGATGATCTCTAGAGGTCCCTTCCAACTCTGAAATTCCGTGATTCCGTGAAATCTCAATTTGTAGTCAGCAAACTGTAATATTTACATGGTAATGATTGTTTACATTTTTGATGCACATTTAAAATTGTCAGTTGTCATGACCTGATTAAAATGATTATGTGGCTTCCATCCACTGGAAAGGGCAATTGATACGACAATGCCTACAACATCAGTCCTTATCAAGTAGAATAGAATCATGCTAATACGGTAGGACAGAATAATGAAAAATGTCGTATTTGGGTGTGTTTTTTGGAGTAGTTGAGTTTAGTTATTCCAGTAAAATAGATGTGGTTTATGAGGGGGATGAAGTTATTTAAAGTGTTTTCTGTTGTCGCTGAATTGCCCTTTTTCTGCTCCTTCCCCAATATCCAACGCGATACTTTCTCAGAGGAAGAGATAAGCCGTGAGAGCGACTTCCTCTGCCGCTCCCTTTTCCACATCGGAAACCTGCAGGATTACAAGGGAGTGACTTAGTCAAATCTGATTCACAGATACTTGCTTTTTAATTTATTTAGCGTGGGTGAAGGTGCCAAGCTATGAGCTCTGGGAACTAAAACACCCTGTGCCTGTAACCAGGCTTAGTGGCACCGCTGGGATCAATGTATTGCAAGCCCACCACCATGAAAAGGCAGGGACTGAGCAGATTTCAGGGCTATGCTGGCAGGAAATTAGCTGTAGTTTAGGGTCTCTAGTATATTGTGTTGTGGGGGAGGAGGAGGAGGAAATGAAGAAGGAAGTTTAAGGTGACCTTTAAGTAACAGCCTTGACGAGTTGGCCAGTTTTTGGCAGAGATGGCTGCGCTCGCTCTTAAGGATGTGTCTGTTTGCTAGTTTATGGATACAGAATCTCCACCAAATTATGCAGGTGCCTTTCTGTGAATATATTGTTTTAGTTTGACGGTAAGCTTTAAGGGGTTGGGGAAAGACGGGTTTACACTCAGGTGTTTTTGGAGGTAAACTACAGATCCTGGTGAGTTTTACTTTCCCATCAGTTTGAGCCTATCGAGACTTTTGTTTGCAAATAGGCAAAGTAAGTCAGGGAAAAAAACAGGCTTGATTTAATCAGGAGCAAGTACATTGTCCTCAGATTATGCAGGAAAAAGGTAAAACAACTTGGTAATGGAGCAGTCCATTTATGCACGTAGGTGTGCTATACCGTGGGAAAGTTAAATTTCCGGGCACCGAAGCCATCGGCACTCATTCACCAAATTTAGTTCAGGGGGAAAAAAATCTAAGAGGCTTTCTTGTTTCCAAAACAGTGTGTGTTTTATTGGAACAGTTGAAGTAGACCCTAATAGTTTGAAAACCACCTTGTTTCAGAACAAATTAAACCCTAATGGTGTTGCGCGGATGGTGGCAATGGTGGGGTTTTGTCCTTGCCCTCCACCACTACTTGGGGTTTAATCTGTTTTCTGTGGGTGGCTGTACACTGCTGTCAGAGTTTCTGAAGAGAAACTTCTGAAGAGAAGTGTCAGAGACAGGAGAGGGGACAGGAGCTGCTGGGAACCACCGGTGATGTTTTGCGAGAAACCGAAAATGAAGGAACAACGAAGAGCAGAAAAACCTTAAAGGAGAGATGGCTGAATTTGAGAGCTCTGTTTATAATTGACTGTTTATTTTCAGTTAAGGGAGCGCTTTAGCAATGCCTGAGGCATCGCAACCCACTCGGTGGGTAATGTAAGAGCAAAGTGGGTGCCGTAGCAAACTCTGCTAAAGGGAGGTGGGTACCAGCCCCGGCCGAAGTAAAGGAAGGGGTGAGAAACTACGTGCTGAGAAAATGTCACCCTGAATCTATGGACTAAAAGCTGGGTAGAGCTGTACCTGTGGCTTGGTTGAGCTGCAGCACCAAGGGAAAGGAGTTTTTACTGTAAAGCCACCCTATGTTATAATATCTTAAAACTGGAATCCTTTGTTTGACTTGCCGCCTGTTTGAGTCGTGAATCACTGTTTCTTCTGGTCGTTAGTGAAACAAAACTTAATTTGGCCTGGGCACCGTAGAGATGAAACATGATTGGTAATGCTGTATACATTCACTTTGGATGACTTTATAAATCCCAGATGAAATAATTTTGCTTCGTTCCAGCCAAGGCAGAGCACGGCATGCGCTCTGTAACGAAAGTCAGCCTCGCTGGTTGTTGCATGAGGCCCTGCTTAACCCTCATCTGAAAGAATATGATTTTGTGAGAGCAGATAAACTCTGGATTTTGAGCTGTTCATTTGTTTAGCTCATTAATTCATTAATTGTTTCTTGTTTATGCACACAGTGGAGAGTTTTTGAAAGTTCTTACCCCCAAAAATCCAATTATTGCTAGGTGACGACTTCTGTGATCTCTCATCCTCTAAGAAGAGGGATGTGTAATGAGTTCTCAAACTTGAACTGAAACCATATAAATATTTAACCTTAAAAAAGACATTTTTCCTTTCGGCTATTAGCAAACCCAGGTATTCACCAAACTGAACTGAAGACTGAATTTTCAATTACATAGAAAACCCTTCCCTCTCTGCTGTTCTCTCCTTAACGTTTGTCATGTTGATTAAGTGGTAGCCATCATCTTACGAGACAGAAAGGATGAGGTTTTTGGTGATCTTACCAATTATTTTAACCATAAAGCAGCAACGTTGGAGACACAGGAAATCCAATTATACTTTTTCCTTTCTTTTGAAGAACCCTTTTTTCTGTCTTTTAATTCCAAGTTGTTCATATTTTAGTTTTCTGTTCTATTATATGATTATACTCCTGTTACAGAACAGTGTGAAATGTTGAGAGTTGCTAGTTTTCTGTCTCAGGTTGAACATGTCCTGAAAAGTTACGTTTTTCCTTGTTCTCTGGGGAGCTCAGGTTGAAGTGCGGTATTTTTAATAGAGATTACACAAGTGATATGCCAAGCAGGCAAGGTAGCACCAGTTTTAACAGGATTTTTGTCCTAGCCCTCCACGTTTCATAGGCAGGCAGAAGGCAGAGAGCCAGTTTGACACGCGAGGGAGCCACTGTTAGCTCTTGCTGGGGTCAGCTGCCCGTCGGCCACAGCCCTGATGGGGGGTCCCGTGGGCAGCCCCCCAACCCCGCTCCTGGCAAAGCAGGCACCTAGGATGCTACACGGGTTTTGAGTTTGGAGGATGCAAGGCAAGCTGGAAGGAATTAGGGAAGGAGTCTCTCCATGGGGTGGAAGACCCAAGGGGGGGCGAAAGGGATGGTAAATGTTTCATGTCAACAAAATAATCTCTTGAACATGAAATTTGGGTTGAAAAGCTGTCCAGGCTGTTTCCCACCATCTGCTCTGGAGAACTTCAGTTCTGCGGTGCTGGAGAGGGCAGGCGCGGTGGGTGAGTCCCCCCCAGGAGGTATGGTGCTCTGAGGGTCTCCTTCATTTCCCTGTCTCCTTGGAGAGCAGAGCTGTTTTCGGGGGATGGTAGATTGTGTGCTCTTGGAGCCGTCAGGGTGAAGCCCACCTCTCGCTGTGAGGCAGGGAGAGGTGCCCGATGGGGTGGAAACTCTCCTTAGGGGTGAGAAATGACCTCTGCGGGGAAAGAAGCAGCACTGAGACCAGCACTGAGAAGCGAGACCAGGAATCCAGGAGCAGCGGAGAGGGACAGGGTCCCCCTGTGGGACAGCACCCTGGTGAGGGGAAGGCAGTGAGGGAGAAGCCCAGAGGTCACGGTGAAGGAGCTTCCCTCTGCAGGGGTTAGCAGCCAGCTCCCTTCTGCCAGGGCTGTCCTCCCAGGAGAATAACGTGAAAAAGCATGGCATGAAAAGTCTGTGCAGTGGAGAGCTGAAACGTTGCGGCTGCGATGACTGCGGTTAATTAAATAGGTGGCTGGTCTCTAGACAGCCCCAGACATCTGTCTCCATTCTTCACTTGTTTTTCTGCCGCGTTTCTATTTGCTTGTCCAGAGTTAAAGCCCAGAGGACCTACAGATGGTCACCATTATTTTTGTCACTTGATGCAATTTTTTTTAAAAGCTTTTTTGTCGACCTTTTAAAAACAGATGTGTGTATAAAAAAATAAATAAACCTTTTAATAGAGCAACTCACTGGAAATCTTCTATGTGGATTTAGATTTTATTTTAGTCTTTAGTGGCTGGGGTTTAATTTTGTCATTTCTTTTAAGCCAAGTCTCTTGTAGCCGTATCATTTTTTTCTATTTTTTTTTTTTTTTAAATAAACTTTAAAGAATATCTGCATTCCTCGTCTGGCTTCTTTGGAACCTCAGAAATCGTTGCATGCCAAAACATTTTCTGTGTTTTGGATCGTGTACCTTTTTTGCATAGGTTTCTTCACGATCGCAGGATGCTGGCGTTGCGTGGGCTGAAATTGGGCTATGGGCTTTCAAAAATAAAATCTTTAGCAGAGAAGTCCAACCTTGTTAATGATTTCTTAAGGAAGCCACAGGATTGCAGACAAAACTCTGGAGCTGTGACTAGTAACTGCCTGCACAGAGTCAGGATCATAGATAATAGCTGATTGTCAAATCAAATTATATGGACTTTTAAACTTATAAAACAACTGCAGACAGTTGGTGTCTTTTTTTTCACAGTCTCCACATTAAACATGGAGTGCTCTTTCCAAATATCTTTTAACATATTTCTTTTTGAGTTGTCTCAGGAAATTTAACCATAAGAAATGCCAATTTTGGTCTATGTTATATACTTGAAAAATGTTCTCAGAATACACTTCTTAACATTCTTTTCTTTTGTTACTTTATTTGCAGGTCAAAATTTATGTTTCACTCAAACTAGGATTGTTTTAACTATCCTGTAGAAGATGAATATGATGCCAAACAGAAGCAACCTTTCTTCCTTTCAGAATGCTGGATCAGGTAATCAATTAATAAAAATGAAGTTTGTTTGTAAGTATACTGAGATCTTGACGAATTTGTTATTGATTTTGGTCCTTTAATTCTCCTGACACATGGATAAGATCAGCGCGCTGTTCTTATTCCATATCTAACTCCATTTACCAGGCAAAATAAGGCCACAGCTGGATACGCTGCAGACAGCCAACCCTCCCCCATCGGTTTCATGCCTGGCTGGAATAGATATCAGTGACCCCCAGCTAAAATAGTCAGGAAAGGAAGAAAAGGAATGGGGGGGAGAAAATAATAATAATAAAAAAGGAAGAATTTCCTTCTCTGTAGCTCCAGGCAGCAAATACTTTGCTAAACAGAGGAGCCTTGCGCTGTGCGCTGAAGGGTACCGAGCGAAATCTGGAGCTGAGCTGGATGCAGGATGGGTTTGGGACAGGCTGGGTGCCGGAGCTCCTGGCCTCAGTCCCTATAGCTGCATGCGGGGGCAGCGTCAGCCGGGATGTGTAACGCATCCTGGCGTATTCACAAAGTCTCATCCCAAACATTGCCCTAAAAATAAACAAAACAAACAAGATCTGGTTTGTGGGAAGCAGCCACGGGTTCAGCTAAACATGTGCTGTCGTCCAGTTGGGATTTAACCGTATGATTGCGGGCACTGTGGTGCTGGAACCAAACAGGCAGAAGAACTGGCATAAGGTACAGTAGAGAAAAGCTGAATCCGAGTGGCTACATGAAGGTATCGTGACCTTTTCTTACTGTACTTGTTTGGATTTCAAGTACAATGAACGCTTCATTGCTGTGGTGAACAGGCCTGAAAGTTTCCATGAGCTAACTTGTTTCTTGGCAAAAGCATCCTGTCTTTTTAGGATTAAATGCGCCTTACTGGTGTTGCAAGGGAGTAATAAACAATTATTAATGTCCCATTAATGTGTCTGCTAAGCTATTTATATAGGAGCCAGTGGAATTTATGCAAAAACATTTGAACTTCAGCTGTGTTCAAGTTATGATTTGGACAGTACAATTTTGATATGAGATTAGCTTTCAATTTTCAGAGGGATTCGGAAGAGGGAAGGAGAAAGACGAGGATAGAAACTAGGTTCTGTTCTATAATGGAAGGCTAAGTATACAAGACATATACATTGTGCTTTATATCTGTGCTTTTAAATAACTTTTACATCTTGTTCTTCTTCCTCATAACACCACTAATATGATGAATGCTTAAGCTTTTCCAGATGATTTTTTTCTCGTTCTGACAAGAGTTCTGTTGAACATGGGTCATGTTCCTCCTTTTGTTCGTTTGAGCTTTGTCATTGCTGTTGATCAAAAGTTGTGAAAATAGATAAAAAATGACAAGTAAAATTTCGGATTACAAGAAACCGCAGTTTTACTTCTCACGGTGGTGATGGTGTGATGGAGAGCTCTGTGACCTTACTGATTCAAAGGCAACTTACATAGTTGTGTCATCATAACAAACATGTTAAAATCACAGCAAGTAAAATCAAGGTCAGTATAAAGATATTAAATTCTGTGTAGCAGTAAACGTGAGGCTTGGTTTTGAAGCTGCAAGTTAGTGTTTCTGGCCACTGCCAAAGCTTATAATATAACAGATGCTTAGCCAGGTCCACTGTGGTCAAGAAGGTTTTGATTTTTCTTTTAATATTTTTTGCTTGTTTGCTTCCTTCCCCATAATGCTGACTCCTTTTATCTTCTGCCTATTCAATTACATTATTAATGACGGCTACCTTTTGTTCTTAAACTTATGGGTTTGTTCCTTAAGAATTGAGGAGAATATGTTGTTACAGACTTACCACAGTTTGTGTAGAGAAAGTCTGTGCAATGGAGGTCTATTGAATGATGCCCTGGACAGTAATGAATTCCAGGGGGTTTTGCCTGGTTAGCAAGGAACGTCCCAGGAAAAAAAAATCAAAAAACCGTTCACAGAATGCATTGCTACGTTCCATTAGGTATCCGAACCTAGTGATCCTCAATGAAATTGGATCGTATCAGCTCTGGTGGAGGGTGGGACTCCAAGTTTTGTGCCTAGGTTCATATAATTGTCTGAAGTGGTACTTGGAAGAGGATTAAAGTCTTGCCTCCGAGGATTTTACAGGCACTTTACACATTTGGATGTTAGGTTTTCCTGCCGAGTGACAAGCTGAGATTAGGTTTCTCATGAGGTGGCTGAAGTCACAGGTGAAATATGACTGAGCCAAGAGTAAATCCCAGGTTTGACCCTTGTTTTCCAAAGCAACACTCGCTGGCACTGCAGGAACTGATGCTGAAGAGTAGTGCTTTATTAGTTGGAAGCACAGCCTAGCGCATCCAAGGAGCTTCTGTAAAATGTTAATGGAGCCATTTCTACATCAGCTGAGGTCTAAGTGCAAGCCAGCTGGGGTTCCTGTTTATCTCCTGCAGTGACTGACACTGTCAGGAGCTGAATTCCTTTCTTTGCTTTCGGCAAAGTTGGTCTCAGAACTGTGGGCTGGAACTTGACACATGGTTGAACAATAGCATCCACCACAGCAAAGGCTTTTTTGGTGTGTGTCCTCTTCCAGAATATAAATTACAATTCTGACCAAGTGTTAGGACCTGGAGCCTTAAACTCCTGACAGTGTTTTGAATGGTCGTGTGTTTTTGTTGTTGTTTTGAGTGAAGTCATGGAGCCTAGCATTATACTTGTTTAAGGCTATCTTTTAACTAAAGTGCTCTTTCCAGATGTAGGTACAGCTTTGTATTTTAAGAGCACTGAGCTGAAACACCTTGTAAAATGGGCCTGGGTTTTGTACTTTTCCATGAAGCTTTGCACAACAATCCACAGAGTAAGCAGAAAGGTGACGAACTCCTACTGAGCTTTGAATGGAGCTCATTAGTATATCGGGGCTCGGATGCACAAGCTGCACAGGTTAAAAGAAGAGGTGGTCCAGAGCTTATGTTCTGTATTCTGAGCCCTCCTTTACTCGGCTGCCTGCTTCGCATCTTCTGCCTGCACCTCGGTTCCTCAGCTGTGAAACATCAGGATAGTAACGCTTCCTAACTTCATGGCTGAGCCACAGACTCCTGCAATGGATAAGACACCAAAGAACGAGTCTAGCCTCTTTCCAACGGTGTTGCTGATTTGTAGTATGAATTTCGTGATGTCCCTGTAGCCCTTCTTTTTAGTCTCCATCTTTTGCAAAAACAGAGGTGGGAAAGTCATGCATCCCCTCCTTTGCTTAATGATCTGAGGCACATTTATTACCAGCACAGTAATTACTACAAAAGTGTTCTTTTCAAGTTAATGTGCAGGCATGCACACGCAAGAGGCTACCTACTTGCTAAAAGCTTTTTATTTTTTCTTCTTTTCTCTTCCTTACAGATTCCAGTAAGATTATGGCAGAATATAGCCACACACAAAACCAGATGGAATTACAAAATGCTAGTTTGGGAAAGGCTTCTGTGGCGAATTCCCTTGAAAATGGTCTCCAGGATATTATGGAAAACCTCAACCAGAAGAAATATTCATCAAGTCTCAAATTTAAAACAAACGGGGACTATGCTGGCTCGTATTTAACCCTTTCACAACCTATGCCAGTTAAACCTAATCCTTCCTCCAGTGTTAAAAATACACACTCTATTACCAAAATTCAAGGAGGCAAGCAGTTCCCCTGTGAAAGCCCATATCTTCCAGATAAAAGCATCTCTGTAAAGCATTTGGGTTCCGTATCAGGCACGTCTCCATCCCTCAGTGGGTACAGTTTAGGAAGGACAGACTTTGATATTCATGCCAACAGAGAAAATGAAAAATCCCTTGGACACATGGATAAGTTTCACTACTCAAAGTACAGTCAGAGAAACAAATCGTATGACAACGTCTACTTCCCAGGAATGTTGGAGACGAAGAAGATCTCAGGCTCGCTTCTGACCATGTGGAATGGAAGCTCGGGGAACGAGCTGATGCTTTCACCTGCTAGCAATTCAGGGGCGGCCAGCATGCCTTCTAGCCCAAAGCAAGGCAGGAGGATGAATATTGAAGACAGCCTGGCCCTTCACATAAAGCCAGTTAAGCACAAGGATGTGATGATGGAGACTCTGGGTTCGCGGCCTAGAAAATACTCTGGTGGATCTCTAAGTCATATGGGAATGTACAGTCGTTCCCTACCCAGACTTTATAAATCAACAGAAAGCCAGCTGGTGCCATTAAGTTTGCCACCCAGAAGCTCTCTGGGTAATACTAAAAGGAAAAAACTTGGAGAAAAAGATCTACCTCAGAATGCTTTGGATGCTGATAATTACCTGAATTTTTCTTCTTGCAGCTCAGGGGTTTCACCACATGCAAACTCTGTCTCTGGGAATAATCCCTACGCCAGTTCAACTCTTAGTGTTCCTGCAAGCCCTCGAATTGCTAAAAAAATGCTTTTAGCACCTTCTTCCCCGTATCTTTCTGATGATTTCGATAGACTCGGACTCTCAGGAACAAGCCCCAGTAGTTCTTTCTCCCCAGTGGATTTTGACAGGTCGTTTTCTATCCGAAGAAACCTTTCCACCAGTTCCGTGGAACTTGACGACCCAGATCTGGAAAGTTACAGACAGACGCCAAACTCACTGCAAACATCCATGCGAGAGCGGAAGAACAGCATTAGCTCCATTTCGGGAAGAGAAGACCTCATGGACTACCACAGGAGGCAGAGGGAAGAGCGGCTTCGGGAGCAGGAGATGGAGCGGCTGGTAATTTTTTCTCTTCCTCTTAGTTTTTCGTGGCAGTTAGCATTTGCAAACTGTCCATCCCAGATCTAGCCATCAGGAGGGTACAGCAAAGCATAAGCTGCCGTGTTTTGGAATTCAAACGTTGCCTGCTTCAGATGCCTTGTTCATTACCATAGTCCATGAAGCTAATGCTTAAATAGCGCCCTGCTGCAACGGCTGGGGTAGACGGTACCATTCAGCCATCTTAAAAAAATGTTGGAACCCATGTAAATTGCGTTCGGTCATCCTGTGGGCTCTGTTAAAATGTCTATGTGCGTAAAACCCACAAATTGCACTGCAGGGATCCAGCACTTTTTGTTTTATATGATGGTGCTGTTTTGTGGTAAGCGGGTAAAGAAAAAAAGAGACTCCACTATAAGCTGCTCAGCCGTGTGTGCTGCGGAGTCAGGTATACATTGGTGTGGGTTCAACACCCGTCACCAGAGCGTTCTCTGCTTGGTTGTGGATTTTCCTTCTGAGTATTTTTGTTAAAATGTAAGCCTCCTTGCTTCTCCCCCTCCCAGAATGGAGTGTAGCAGCGGGGGATGGAGTTTCTCTCTTTGTCTCTAGTCAACGTAAAGCATTGCATACTGCTTCAGTTTGGGATTAAATTTGGTAGTAAAATGTAATTTATGTATTATTGAAACAATTTTTGGGTAGGAAACACACACAGATGGTTGAAACAGTGCCTTATTGAAACTGTCTCTGAAAGTATACTTATTATTTCTTTGAAAAAGTTTCTCGGTGGCTGCAAGTCTCTGACCCTATTAACGTGCGTTCATATTGTACTGATTTTATCATCGAATCTGAGGTCATTAGATGCTCCAATTGGTGTTTCTGAGTCTTAGTAATACTTAGTAACTCTTAAAAAAATCGTTACGCTTGTGTGCTTTAATTCAAATCTTTATGGATTTGAGCGAAATGGGTGTGGGGAACTCTTAAGCCCGTCTGGTTTGCAGACAGACAGCGAGCCTGCAGGGGAGCTCACTGCCTGGGAAGGCCGGGGTGACAAGCCGTGGGGAGGCGGGATGCGGGTGCAGGGGGATGCGGGAGCAGTGGGATGCGGGCTCAGGGTGATGCCCATCAGGGGACACTAGCAGTAGCCCACTGCCAGTGCAGGGCCACTGCTCCCATCTCGAGCCACACCTGGGAGCAGGTTCAGCTGAAGGTTTGTAACCTGTTGAGATGTCTCCCTCCCATCTCACCTACGTCCTTGACAAAAGTGAGGACCCTGTGAGGCGGGCAGGAGCCTGCCTTTCCGTCCCCAGCCCGCTCAGGGCTGTAGTCTGTAAAGATACAACACTGTTGGTTTGCAAGGTGTGAAAATGTTCATTTTTGCCTGCTTAGAGCTGGGGCTGTAGAGTTGAGGTGTGGGTGTGAGGGGGCGGCAGGCACTGCCCCTCTTCCCCCTCGGTGAGCAGCCCCTGCCCTTCTTTGCCCCACTAGCCTTTCAAAACCTCCGCCGGCTCCCCTTGAAGCTGCAGCTTCTCGGGAGCAGGGGCTGGGCTCCCTGGGGCGAGGAGGGCCAGTTACCAGTGGAAATGACTGGGCAGCTTAGGAAAGGTTGTTAACGCTTGCCCACACAAAAGCGGGAAGCATCAGCAGAAATGGTGGCAGGTTGTTTCTCTCTCTTCTTGGCTGCCTGCTCCCTGCCATTCCTCCACTCCTTTCGGAAATCTCCTCCCTTCACCTTGGTCCTGGTGCTTTGTGTGTGCAAAGTGGTGTTTGCTTCTTATCACAGGCTTTTCCAGACAGTCATGCTGTAAAACCTGAGATAATCAGTCATAAAAGACAACGTAGTAGAGTGTATTTGTATTTCAAAGAGAACCGCGCTTTTTTTTTTTCTTTTGTAGTGAGGTATGGAAGATATGGGGTTGTTTCAGTATTCAGTAATGCTAAAAGGTTTTATATGTGGATGTAATGACTACTTCCCCCCCCCCCCCATTTCTTTTCTTGCTGGACAGTACTTCTGAAGAGTCCTGATTCTTTAAAAAGAGAATTTACCTTCTGTTTTTTCCAAGCATGTTAAAGTGTTTGAAAGAAGATGATGTTTTGTGTGTTGGATGTAATTTGAAGACAAAGGAACTTCCTCCTTCTTGAGTTCTACTTCTGTTCAAGATCCTGCTCAATATTTTTTTTTTTTCCCCTTGTTAGAGCTGTCTGGTGGAAGAGTTGAATGTCAGGAGCGCGTGTCCTTCCAAGGGTTTCAGAGTCTGAAAAATGTGACAGATGATAGGTTTCTAGATCTCTGAGAAGGAATATATTTTAAAAGAAAAAAATAAAAAATTGCACGTTAGCTCTTTGTACATCAGGGCTTGTTCTCTTTTGGTTTTGTTTTAGTTTTGTCCTTCTGTGTGGATCTAGTCATGGTTCTATCCAAGCAGGGTCTTTATAGATCCAGCCTGAGCTTCCAAAGACCAGTTTTGTCTGACCTCGTGTACCGTGAGATGGACAAAGGTTAGAGATTCAGGTCTCTCTTTTTTGGGGGGTGGAGAGAGGTGTGAATAAAAAAAGCCAACTAAACAAGCACCCACGGATAGCAAAACTGTGTGCTTTGGCTTTTCAGTGCTGAGTAAAAGTTCAGCTTGAGTAGCTGGTAGGGGAAACGTAGTCTCTCTTTGCACGAGTATTAAACTATTACATGCTGCGGTTTTTGAAGCAAAGTACACAGAAGAAAAGTGTAGGACTACTCAGAGAACTTAATCAGGAACATAAGCCTCCTTTTTAGAGGATTAGACTGCTCTATGGCCCAGGTACAAAGTGTAGAGCATCTTGCATTGCACCAGCACTGCCCCTGTAGCTATCCTGCTGGCACAGAGCGGTTCTAGGGTGTTGTGTTTGATAGCTGCTACTCACTTCTGGATTTACTTTTTCTTAGTAAAATCTACGCACACACTGTAATCTGGCCTAGTATCTGCCCTTGGTCTCTTCTATTTTCTTTCACTTGTTTACTTTTTCTTTTCCATATAAATTATTCTATGAGTTTTACTCGTGCTTAGTTTGCTTTTTAAGTGACAGAGGCACCTCTGGAAGTTTGCATTTTGAGCTGCTGCTTCAGCCTGCACATGAAGCCAAATGATCTGCTGTCATTGCCCAAAGAAATAAACAGAGAATTAAAAAAAAATAATAATGGTACAAATAGTGAAAATATGTATTGCAGGGTGGGTTTTTTTTCAGAATGATTTAAAATGTCTGAGTTTTAATTTGTTCCCGTGCACCAAACAGAAAAGACGTGTATGTACTTGTGTAGGATTTGGCGTTTCTCCCTCCCTCTTTCTTTTGATTTGCCTCTTGTTGGCTGGGTTTCCCCCAGACAAGCTGAAGACTGGTGCCGCGTCTCTTTTGCCAGCCTGTTCCTCTGTGACTTGGGGAGCGGGAGGAACCGGAGTTCCCGCTGCTGTCACCCCCCCCTCCGCCGCCCCCGGCGTTACTGCTGGGGACCGGTGGGCTGTGGGAGCAGGTGGGACGGCGGGAGGCTGCTCCTGGGGCTTGCAGAGGCAGGGGGCTGGTGGTGGGTCACGGTCTGCTGCTGCTTTTCCTTTCCAGCCCGGCTGACCAGACCTTGCGTCTTGGCGTAGGGATGTTTGTACAAGCTTTACAGGAGTCGAAGTCCGAGTTAGCTATCGCTGAAGCTAGCCCAGGAGCCTTAGAAACAAGGGGAAAAAAATTACCACTGTGATCTGAGAATATTCAATGAGGTTCAGTTAACTATTGAATTTTTAATTTTATTTTTTTTCCTAAAGAGGAAATCTCACTCTTTTTTTTTTCCTATCTGAGACAAAAGCCCAACTGTGGCAGCTGCTGGAACTGAAAGGCAGTCTTTCTCTTCGGCCTGCGGGGAGGTCGGGGATGGAACAGCACAAGCAACACAGTCAGATAGATATTAAGGCCGTCTGTTTTGTTTGATGCCTGCGCACTTGAACAGCACTGAACTTGATTTTTTTCTACGGCTTTTTTTTTGGCAGTACAATGTATTTCCTCTAGATGGTGGTAGGTGCTTAAAAATTACATGTGCGGTGTCTACATGATACCTTCCACAGGCCAGCTGTCTCTACGGGTGGTTGTTAATGAACTTTCACTAGGTGCGGGAATTGTGCTGGGAGAGGTTTCGGTTTATATGACCGATGCCTGGAAGAGCAATAGTAAAATTCAAGGAGCTCATTTCATAGTCCACTTCTTCACAGTCAGAAGAGCACTGAATTTCATTAAGTAGGAAATAGTACAGAATATCCTTGTGCCTGGTTTGCATTGGTATATTACAACTTAGTAAGATGTGCTTGTGTGAGGGGAAAATGAAATGAAAATATTTTTGAATTTTCAAGGTGGTACTGCTTTAAAATTATGGTTAATAGAGTTTATTTAAATCTCCCATACAGCTTGGAAAAACCTCATACATGTTTTATAAATTTATCTTGGCACCGTGTCTTTTTATAGACCCTTTAAACATAAAGTACCCAAGCTGCATGTAAAAGTGTTACTTACCTCTTACAGGAACCCCAGCCAAGTAGAGAAAGGCTAGATCAAGGCAATTTTTCCCGCCACAAGGATTTGAAAGTCTCTATAGTGTTACGGAATAGCTACTTAACATTAATTTACTTTAGCAAACGAACAAGTCCCATATAATAGGATAAAAAGACCCTGCAGAATATAATTAATATTGACAAGACAGTACATTTTCAGGAACGTTCAGTTTCAGTTGTGTTCCAAAACATTTCCGTCGGATCTTTAATAATGCAAAGTGTGGATTACATATACTTAATTTTTGCAGCTATAAATTTTATGCAAAATAACAACACGAGCCAGCAAGAAATCGGTTTCAGGAGACCTATTTTTATGTACACAACTTAAGTACTGCACTGGAGCTCTAGTCCTTAGGCTCCTTCCGTCACCATGATTTGAAAAAGGAGCATCTGCATAGGTACTGTAGGGGCAAAAGGGCACTGATCCGAACAAAGCACAGTACTTTGCTGAAAACCTGGGCTTGCGCTTCTGGGTGCCCAGAGGTGATAATTTGTAAGCGCACGTTTGTTATTTTGGAAGCCGGCAGCATTTCCTCAGGAGCTGAATACGTGCCTGCACATGGAGGAGCTCATTCTGCGGAAAATCGTCTGCTCAGTTCCTCCCTGGAGGCTGGCTCTACTCCATGCCACCACTGATCTACTCTGCTTTTGCTGCTCTGTTTCTTCTGTACCTGTAGCGGGAAGGTGAGGACGAGGTGTGCCAGCCCGGTCCCTGCTCTGAGCCGAGGTGGTCTCTCTGCGGCGCTTCTCCATGGAGGTGCCTCTCCCCGGAGGTGCCCGCGCATTGCCTGTGGGAGACAGACATGAAATATGGGCGCTTTCTCTGAGTTCTGTGCTGCTGGTGGTCACCTCAGAGCCAAAAGGCTAACTATAGCAAAGCAAGGGCTGAAAATGAGAAAATAAAGGAGGCTGAAGTGAGAAGCTGGTGCAAACTGGAGGGAAGAGGAGGAACAGTTGGTGAGCTGTTCTCAGATCCAGTTAAAGTCTAGCTTTGAAATAAGCTTCTCGGTATCTTGACAGGTGTGAAGTCACCAGCTCCTTAGAAATGCAGGAAGGAAAGAGAAACCTTTCTCCTGCCTCTTGCCTGCGGGGTACTGAATGTGTCCGTAAGAAAGTAAGTTTGGGGAGTTTCTGCTGCTCCCTTCCCCGGGCTCTCTGCCTCTTCCCCCCTCCCATCCTTTTAGACTAGCCGCTGCTCCAAGCTTTTGCTGTGAAGCTGGTTGCTTGCCTGTCTGTGAGGTTTTTGAAGAGCAACAATGGGAAAGTGCTGTTCTTTGGTGGCCAAAAAAAGCAACAGCCTCTTCTTCAGGCAAAGGGAGCCCTGGCTGCACAGGCTAGCCATAATTCTCATTAGCGTGGGTCACAAAGGATAGACTGCACATGTATTTTTAATGAAATCTGGGGTTATCCAGTTGCTAATGGCACTTTTCTAAAAAGCTTCCTGCTTGCCACAGCTGATTAACCAAGTCTTGCCTTAATATCTAGATATAGCATCACCTCTAGGCATTTGTAAAAGTCATATACGTGACATGCAACAGATGAACAAATCCCGGAATCACTGACGTGATGTTGTTAAAAAAGCAGGAGATATATATCTCTGCTATTTTGGAACATTTTTCTTTACAGTGTGCCAGGGATGTCTCTAAGGTCATTGCTAATCAATAACAGAGGAGGGGGGTTATCCCCTTATCCCACCCTTCTCTTTCCACACCTAAATTTGCAGCCATCCATAGTTGGTTTGTAGCTTTGCAAAGTCAGGAGCGGTGAAACTTCTCAGGCAGAAAGCGCACAAGACCTGTGTACCCCTTTTTGTAGCAGGCAAGAGATACACTGAAAATACTTGGAGATGTTTTAGTCTGTTAGAAAGGACATTTTATGGGGAAATACACTGAAAGGCTTGACTCAACACCCTCCCCTCCCACCAGAGCCAAATTTAAACCAGTTACCTTCTTTTGACATACCTTTTTTTTCCCTCTGCTGTGTTCGGCATCACAAATAACTTGTGTGGCATTTCTTGCAAATTTATTGACTGAATTTTCCATGTGTTAATGCTTTTGCACTTTCCATTGCAGGGGTGCTTTCCTAGCTTGCTGCTTGACTCAGAAATTTATGCTGGAAACAGTTAAATGCAGGTGTGCTGGAGCTGGAATGAGTTGGCCGAGATGAAATGATGAGAATAGAGTGTATAAAATAACCACAGAGCTTCCTGTCCCTAAGCCTCTCGGCACATGTCAAAATAGAAGTGAGAGATATCGGTATTTCTGTAATGTGTCTGAAAGTTCATCAGGAATTTTTTTGAAGACTGGCAGAGGTTTTCCTGCAACTTTTAAGCTTTCCTGAGCATCTGAGGCTTGGGCCGGGGGGGGAAAGAATCCCCCCCCTCCTTTTTTTTTTTTTTCTTTTTTTTTTCTGACTGCAGGTTTGCAGTGAGAGCCCCTCACCTGAGTGCTTGGGCTGGGATGAGCAGTGGCTGTGCTTTGAAATTTGCCATTTCCTATTATTATTATTATTGAAGGGATGGAGGCTTGGCACGGGGTAACCTGATATACCCTGTTGTTGCCGGGAAGGATGGGACTTCGTGTCCTGATGCCGTGCTTCCCATCTAATACCGTTACGACGACCGTATGAGAGGGCCAGGCCCGGTGCCATCGCGATGGGGAGAGCTGCATAATTACCGGCGATCCCGGCCAGCACTTGCACAGCGCTTTAGGAATTGGGTTGCCTGGCCAAAAAGACTTAGTAAGAGGGAGGATAGCGGCGTTGGAGGGGTAAGGGAACAGGCTGAGGGTCTGGCAGTGGTTGCGTGGAGGGAACAAGGCTTCGGGGAGTTATAATTATGTCGATCGTTTGGGGTTAAAGGATGCCTGCAGAATCTGCTGGACCCATTTGGTGGAAAATACGAGCTAGCAATTGCTGTCCTGCAGCTGCCCCGGGCTCCCTTATTTCAGCGGCTCCTCTCTGCCGGTGCCGTTGCAGGAGGCTTCAGAGGAAACCTGCAGTGGGAACCTGGGAATAAGCTACCTGAAGGCAAAATTTCTGTCTCGCGGCGCTCGCTTGGTTGGGCAGTGCTTGGGTTGAACCATCTGGGATGGGTTCGGATGGGTTCTCCAGCTCCAAAATGCAGCTCTTAACTGCGGGTGGTGCGGGGTGATGCGAACGCGTAGTGCGCACCACCGGGTAATCTCTCGGCAGCTGTATAAAAAGCTGGGCGCTTGTAAACCAGCGATAAATTTTCATAAAAACACCAGTGGCTTGCTGCAAGGGGAGGGCAGGCAATGCATGGCCCGGACTGCTTTGCTTGATCCTTGTTATCACTCGCTGTTGGGCACAGGGAGCGTTCGGGCTGTCAGAAATAGCTGCTTTGCAAATCTTGTTTGGAAATGTAGCGCCAGAGCTTGGAAAGCGACTATATCTGCAGTGGTTCCTGGGGAAGGAGGCTGAGGATTTGGGGTTTTTGGCTTTCTTTTTAAATACTCCTGAAAATAAGCAGCATTTCCTAGAAATCAGAAATGAGGTCATTAGTGCAGGTATTAATGCCAAGCATGGAACTCTCACAGTGATCTTTTTTCCAGCAGAATTTTCAATAGGCTTATGGTAAGCAAATTTTTATTTACTTTATTTTTCTTCTTTAGCAAAAGAAACATGAAATTACATAAAAGCATTACCTCTATCTGAAATAGAAGTTACAGGAAGCTATGCGTACAGTAAAATAAAAAAAATACAGCTTTCTGGTACGTTTTATAAAGTATCATAGGATCTAGAAATCCTTTGGGAATTAAATGTTCGTAGCAACTTGAAGCACATCAGGTCAAACTGGCACAGCTACTCAGATTCTCAAGTTCGAAATGTTAGTATGAATCCATAGGGAATTTGAGTTAACTGGTAAATAAAAATTTCCCCCACTTCTGTGCATTTGGCATCTGTTGTATTTTAGATGTGATGCCTCATTTTTCTGTTAAAGCTCCTAAAACTGTGCGTTTCTCCCAAAAAAGGGAATCAAAGTTAATAAAACAAAATCAAAAAAAGTCAGGAATAAGTGAGTTCATGGAAAATCTGTGTGATACTTTGCAGCTTGGTGGGAGTATAGCATAAGTGTGAAGTGGAACAATTAGTGATTTATGCAGTGAGCTCACTGGGCATGTGTACATACAAATGGGGTATGGTTACAAACTGAATAAACAATATTAATATTAAAATTTTCTACATTGGAAAGATAAATAAGTGTTAGAACATCTTATTTAAAGAGCTATTCATTTCTGTGAAATGTACTTTTAATTCTTTAAGTTCTTCTTCCATGTTAACTTTGATTCTTCATCTTGCACTGTAATTTATTTATGTAAATCTATTAATTATCTCTAAGTGCTAGCGATATACCTGCAACTGGAGGACTTTAATCCTTCATCTAAAAAAAAAAAAAACCTAAAAAAAAACCCCAGCAAACTTTTTTTTAACTTCCTCTTTACTTTAGCTCACATTTGACGCTTATTGCTCTTGTCTTTTTTTAAACTAGGAACGACAGCGGCTGGAGACAATCCTCAATCTGTGTGCAGAATACTCCAAATCTGACAGCGACCCCGCTGCAGCTACAACAGTTGCTGATGTTCAAAAAATTAACAAAGAACTCGAAAAACTTCAGCTCTCCGATGAGGATTCGGTGTTTGAAGACTCCCAGATGAATCTGGAAACGAGGTTCAGAAGCCACTTGAAATCGTCTGCCAGCGATTCGGATTTCTCGGAGCTGAGCAACCACAGCCGCAGCACTGCTGCTTTCCTCCCGCCGAGAGGGTTGAGAGCCGACGAGCACTTCAACGAAAGCACGAAGCCTCCACCTTTTGCTGCTCCGGGCTTCCTGAAGGATGCCACCGAATCGTCCTACCTAAGCATCACACCAAAGGTAATGCTCTGTAGGAGGAAAGAGCACAAACCGTGTTCGACTGCTTGAAATCCTCCGCTAGGAGTCAGCTGTCCTGACAGGGACCACGGTTAGAATCACAGAATGGTTTGGGTTGGGAGGGACGTTAAAGATCATCTAGTTCCAAGCCCCCTGCCATGGGCAGGGACACCTCCCACTAGACCAGGCTGCTCAAAGCCCCATCCAGCCTGGCCTTGAATGGTTAGGATTGTTTGGATGTGAGAATTCACCTCAGAGCTCGTGCAATTTAGCAGCCAGCAAATGATTATTTCATTTTCTGTGGAAGCTATTAGTACTGGAAGTTGTTTTTTTTCAGAGGGATGTACAGTTCAGGAAGAGTTTTAAGATTTTCTGAGGGACAGGGATTTGCTTGAACAACTACAGATAAGGAAGGTTTCAGGAACCCTGCTTGGCACCGTGCTGGGATGTAGGAGGGAAGAGGAGCTCTGCCGTCTTCTCCCACCCGGGGGCTCCTGTCTTCTATAACAGGAGCATGTTTTTCGTGGGCAAACCAGAATGGTCACACAGGAGGTGAAGAGGAGTTGCCTGAGCCGAATTTACTGTCCTGTCTCCTTTCCCGAGGCTGGACGCGAGCCACTTGTCAAATCAGCTGTTGCCTCTCATGGGGCGTGGGGCAGCAGCCACCCTCCGGCTGCTCGCACCCAACTCCTGTGCTTAATAAGCTGCAGCTCCTTTCCTGTGTACTTCACCCTGCTCTTCTGTTGCTGAAGGGGCGTTGTCCTTTGAAAAAAACAAGCTCACAGCATTTCTAAGAATTTCCTTCAGCTGGGGCAGCAGCAGCCTCTGCTGGGGCTGGGGCAAGAGACTTTTGTCATCTTGGGTCAGTGCCTAGGCTTTGGTGTGCCAGACCAGCAGTGCAGCAAGTCCTGGTGACGGGCAGTGCGTTAAATAACTGTACTCAAGAGTTAGAATCAGGAGCATAATAAGACCAAGCACAGCCATAAAAGCAGGTTTCTGTTTAGCAAGTTCACACCTTCAGAATACTTTGTGTCACTCCTTTTTACTGCTATTTACACACGGTATGAGCTTCAGCACGGTTATATGCCTAACATGAATTGTATTTAACCTCTGCTTAACTTACATGCTTCTACTGACTATAAAGATGTTAAGCGTGTGTAGAGGAAAAGAGGTGTGATAGAAAAACATTTTATCTTATAAAGGGTTAAGTCTCGGGAAATCTCTGCTGAGTCTTTCAGTGTGAAATTATGTTGAACAGAAACATGCTGTTATGTCTTTACTTGGCCTTTTTGTGTTGAAAAGGTAGTAAGAGATTTCATTTACAAGTTACTGCGGTCTTGCATTTCTTTCCTGTTTGTTGCTTTCTTTGTGCAAGTCAGAGATCCTATTTTGAACCCTTATTAGGAAGTTGAAATCGAAGATGTTATGTCAGCATTATCCGAACAGGATGCTGGACAAAAAGAGGCTTTCCTGCTAGGATTACTAATGCTAATCAAGGAATACCATTCATTCATTCATCGTAAAGGCTGTTCTGCTAAGCCGTGAGAAAAGCGGTAACAAGCAACTGTGTTAATGAAACACAGCTCATTGTTTTTAAAATATCGAGATCAGATTTGTCCCGGGATAAAATGCCCGCTCTCAGAATAGCCATTCGGTAGCTGAGCTGAGCCTCTTCTGAGCAAGGCTGTGCGGCCCCATGGTTAGCGCAGCCCACTCCTAATTCCGGCTGGGGACAATGAGCGAGCAGCCTTACCAGAGTAATTGGATCGCAAGCCCCTGGGGTCAGATGAACATGAAGAATACATTTGAAACTCAATGCTCTTTGATCTAGCCTTTTGCTGGTAGAAGATCACAGGTATTTTCTTAATAATGTTGTTCAATTCTTGGCACAGTTATCTGGCAACGAAAAGAGCGACGTTAAAGGTACTGCTTCCTCGGTGCTAACCGGGGAGACAGAACCGACTTTTTTCCTGATTTTACATAAGCTGCTCATCTTATGGCTGGTTACAAAAATGTCCTATCCTACCTCCTGGCTTTTATTATATGAGCAGCTGAAATTTACGTAAAAAGCATCTTCATCTATCTGTGTTATTTTTATAAGGGAAAATTAGATTTTTACAACCTAAATAGCACAGCATGTGAAGTATTCTCAAAGGTAAGGTTATAATAATTCCTGTAGTATGAATAGGATTTACTGTTAAGTATAGTATTTACTTCCAGTGCCTGGAAGTAAAGTATCATGTTTGTTTCTCTTGTACACCTTCTAAATATAGAAATAGCAATATAGTAGATATGAAATATGTAAGAGGTTCAAACCCAGCAGTACAGTACTTGTCTAAAATATGAACATGCTATGAAAGGGGGAAGCAAAGACAGTGTTTAACTCTGTTTCTAATGAACCTCTTGTAACTTGTAACTGCAGATACCAGAATGCACAAGCGATGAGCAAAGAGGGCAGGAGCTTGGTCGACTGGAGGAGGAGCGCATAGTAATCCTAAATAACTTGGAAGAACTTGAGCAGAAGATCAAAGATTTAAATGACCAGATGGATGAATCCTCGAGAGAGGTATGAAATAGTTTTGGTTTTAAATGTCTTGCTTGTTAGGTATGTCTACATAGCATAAGTTTGATGGCTTCAGCAAGTACATAGGGAACTCACGGATGTATGTAGCCTTCACGTTCTGTACTTTTTCACCAGAATTAGGCACAGAATTACGGACCTGGCGGTCTCCTACTGTGAAGGTTATTTTTCCCCAGCAGAGAGATGGATGTGATGCTCAGATTAGCCTTTCCCAGCTGTAACCGTTATACTCCTAAGTGGAATTAGAACAGTCTTGTTGAATGGTCACTCAATTGATCCAAATACCTTGTGTCGCTTGGGAGTTTTATGGTGGCATCTCCTGTGACTGTTTAAAGAGAAAGGAAGTGAGACAACTTCCTTTTAAACCTCCTTGGCTTTACAGTGGCAAGGGTATGTTGGCACCCGCTTGCCTTCTGGAATCTCACAGTTGCAGACTAAGCTGGCCAGGCATTTGGCTTGTGCTTGCTCCAATTATCAGCGACAGGAAAGAAACAGCTGTTCCAGAAGGGTTTCCTACGGAGCCTGGGCACAGAGAGCTGGTACAGTATCGTAACAGGAGGAAGCACGGGAGAGAAGTGTTAGAAAAGAAAAAGTTTTGGAAAAAAGAATCTTCAAACTAAAGTTGGTTTGGACTTTATTTTGCCGTGTTTTATGTTGCAGTTTTACTTTTTCTCAGATTTGTGATCTCTTTTTTTTAACTTTCTTTTGTGGGAGTAAACCTTAATTTTTGTTTTTTATTTTATTTTTTAAAAGTTTCTCTGTTGTGAATAATCACCAACTCACCCCCCTTCCCCCAGAGTGTATCAAGATTTCTTCTTAATCTGGACTGCTTCTGAAAAATGTTTTGTGTTCCTAGTTGGATATGGAATGTGCCCTTTTGGATGGGGAACAGAAATCTGAAACAACAGAGCTGCTGAAAGAGAAGGAAATATTGGATCATCTAAACAGAAAAATAGCTGAGCTGGAGAGAAATGTTATTGGTGAAAAGACAAAGGTAATTGAGTTATCTTAGCTAGCTGTGTTCTCTGTTCCACTTGATCTTCAAAATACATTTGTATGATTAACATATTGATGGAGGTTTTTTTATGAAGTACTGTCTATAAGTAAATTTACGTGATAAATATCGAAGAAAAAAAGTAGTTGTCTCACCATCATCTCCCTCTAACAGTCTTGTTTTCCAAGGTATGCTGACAAGCAAAATATAGTACACTTAAGTAAAAAGACGACTTACTGTGAAGATATTTCTGATTAATAAAAAAATCCGTGTAGGGGTTGGATTTAGGTTATCTGTTGTTTAAAAGAACAGTATTAATTGAACTGTTCCACTATCCTCCACTGTAGGTTACATATTTTAAATTTAAAAAAAATAATCCTTTATCAGCAAAGGAATAGAATGAAAGGCGGCTGCGGTTTCAGAAGATGGCTTTGTCTAATATTATATAGAACGATATGTAAGACATCTGTCAAGTATGCAGTTTAAAAGCAATTATGTTGGTTTATTTTGTTTGCTGACTGACAATTTTAATACTGTAGAATGTTCTCTCTGGGATTAAGTCAAAGGAATTAATTAGTTCTCCTGTACAGTCAGATACTTAATTGCTGTCTAATACGCAACAGAGATATATATATAAATATATATATATATATATATATATATAAAAGCATATATTTGTGAAATAGGATAGCACTGCAATAAGATTTTAAGTACAGAAATGGAAAGGGCTTGCCAGATGAAGTTGTCCCGCTCCAACCCAGGAGTGCTGGTTCCCTCTGGCAGGCTCTCCACTGGCCTCTCCGGGCGGGCAGTTCCCTTCTCCACAGGGGATGTGCCACGGCCAAGAATACCTCAAGGTCAGGAAGTTTTTCCAGGGCTTCCAGACAGTAATGTTTCCTTTTTAAATTTCATCCTCTACCTCATAATTTAAACCTGTCACTGGTGGAAATACTCTTAACTAGTCTCTCCCCCTCTTTTTTTAAGCTTTCGAGAAATAATCTGAAAGTCTTCTGCATTATTTGCTTTTGCTTAGACAAGCTGCACCTTTTTAGCTCTTTCACACTTCCCATTTGTTTCACGCCTTACAGCTTGCATTGTTTTATTCTGAGCTTTTTGTCTTCAATTTCTGCCTACCCTTTCGTGAGCCTGAATGCTGTTTTGCGGCTGTACCCATCGAGCCTGTGTCTGAGAAGGAGAACGGTGCTCCCACCTTTCTGCCCTGTGGAGTGACAACACACATCCAGTTTAAGCTTGAACTTTCATGGACTCTCCTGCCTGCTCTTTTCCTTGTTCTCGTGTATCCCTCGGTGATCCTTCGGCTTTCGGTGTTGCCTGTGGTCGTGTTTTAAGTTGTCTATGGAACGTGTTTCATACTTGTTTTTTAGTACAAAGTTGAGTTTGAAGTTGGTAACAGCAGATAGGATGCTGCCAGCAGATACCCTCCAAAAGGATGGTGCTAGAAGTTCTGGTTGGTGGTAGCAAATACCATATCCAGAAATTCAAGAGATCTTGTCTTTTATATTTGTTCTCTAGGAGGCTCAAAGTTCAACAAAACTAATGGAAACTATTCTAAAACCTGTAGATTGTTTAGATTTCCTGACTGCTATGATGGAAATCATAGTGTGTAGCAGTCAGAAAATTAAAATGCCAGGTCTAGTTTAAATTTTTTGAACTGAAACATGAAGAGCAGCCTAGAAAAGGCACTTTTGTTATTTAAAAGGCAAGTTCACTCAAAACATTTTTTTTTTCAGTATGAAGCATGCCACTAGTCAGATCAGTTACAATATTTTAGTTTTCTTTTGTGTTCCTTTTTTAAACAAACAAACAAACAAACAAACCCCTGTCTGTGAGTGTGTGCTCCAGACTTAAAGCCACGGCTCAGTTAATACTGAAGTTATCTCTGTAGAAATAAACTCCTAGGAGAGTCCAGAAATTTTGTTCTGGAAGGTGTCTGAAAGTATTGCATAAACATGAAAGTTTAAAAAAGAAATGGGAGACAAGCTTCTGCAAACAGGCAAAATATAAAGTGACAGCTGAAGTGTTCTGGAGAAAGTAGTGTCAGCCAGCAAAACAGATGGCACTCATCGTGTCAACAAATAAAACTTTGGGCTGACTTGAAACAACAGTGTTTTTTAAAGCTGGGCTTGTTTGTCTGTGCGTTTAAGGTTGCAGCCCTGCAGATCTGGTGCAAGATAGGCAACATCTTGGCTCTGTAGCAGCACAGGACCAACCCCCCCTCCCCGAAAAGGGGTGCTCAGGTAGAGGTGGCATGTGGTCCTTTTTGCTGCAATAATTTGAAACTTATGACCTCCTCAACACAATTAAGGCTTGGGGTTTTGGCCAGTAGTTGCCACCCTGCCGATGGCACGTTTTGTGTTGTTTCTTCCAAGAACAAGTGTCCCAGTGTGTCCCCACAGTGGTCACAGTTTCTTCTAGTTGCCTGAATATTCTACCCCTGATAACACCGGTGGTCTTGGTTTTGGTGGTGCTTCCTGGCAAGAAGCTGTTGGATCCCACCGCTTGGGCAGTGGTTGCATTTCTGTCAGGGTAAGGGAGTGATATCTGAATACGCTGCATGGTGTCATCTTGAGGTGAGAGAGAAAGTTAATTTCACTCACAAAATGGTGCTGGGGCATTAGTGCCGTACATGATGGCACTTGCCTCTGGAACGACTTGAGCGTCTCCTGGAATTTGCCACTGATCTCGGCACCTGTTCGACAGGAAACCCTTGCCTGGTTGTGTTTCATCTTTACCCATGCACCTGTTTGAAAAACCTGTGAAATTCTTAAAAAGAGAGATCATAAACTACAGCCATCATAAACCACTGGGCCATGTTTTGTACTTGAAATAGACTGTAGGTGAAAGCTCTTGTACTATGTTCTACCCAATTCTTTGATTTTTATTTTTTCTTAATGCCCTGTGCACAATTCACTTACTTAGATGAGGATACAAAGTTTTGCCAACTTTTGCACGGTTTTAAAGCTACGATTTCCAGCCCTTGTGAGGCAAGAGAATCGAGTAGAAAACATAGTTGAAGGCAGGAGAGTGGTGAGTTCAGTTTGGGGCTGTGCCAGCGTGCTCTTTGCTGCGGTACAGTGTGTCTGTGTCCCAGCACCTCGCTGGTAAATCAGGAGTGGATTTTGCAGTGCAGAGCGGGTTTGTATGTTATATGGTATGCTGCATCCTGATCTCGTTTGGGTCGTGTGCTCAGCCCTACCTGAACACACAACCAATGGTGAGGAAGGACGATTGAATCGGTGGGGAAGATTACTGTAGCGCACACCTTGTGGTGAGTTGAAAGCATTTCCCTGGCTTTTGCGAGTATGCCACCACACACATTGTAAGGAACGAAGAAACAATTAGGATTGATTTACTTAGGTTTTGGAAAGAAGAGCTATGAGCGGTTGCTGTTTTGAAAAGAAGATGACAGAGCCTTTCGGCACCGTTGCAGAGCGCAGCGTAGTTCTGGCTGTGGTGCGTCTCTGCCAGGTACAAGTGCCAACAGGACTCTCTTGTCCTGGCTGGGGTAGCTCCTTCCAGAGCTGGAGAATGGGAATGCTGTTTGGCATGGCCTGTGCTTTCAGCTATGCTGGAAATCGTGTTAGTTTAAGGAGGAAGGTGTAGCTTTGCCCCCATGGTCATGCTTCTTGAACACAGCCGATAATCGTCTCATTCTTTCTTTTTTAACTACCGTGCACTGCATATTTGGTTTTATTGACAGGAAAAGATGACCAACTATGTATATAAATAGCAGCATTTAAGATATTAATTGCAAATTCCAGTTGTGCAGGGACAGCCCTGAAAAGTCACTAGTAACACAGTTTGACAGGTACAGCTTGAAGCTCTCCAGGAAAGAACTTTGCTACAGATTTTGACAAAATTACATTATGTGCAGCCTGCTCTGGAGAGGGCCGAGCTGGGCAGTACCCAGAAACAAGCAAGCAGATGAGGTATCTCCCTTTTTTCCTGCCACTCGACCTGGCTTCCTTTAATTAACCATGGCAGTCATTCATGTTACCATACAGTCGGTGTACAATAGTGCTGCTATTGTTTCAAGTGGAACAATGCCTCAGGTCCCCGGTGCTATTTACAGTTATCATAGAATCATAGAATGTGTTGGGTTGGAAGGGACCTTTAAAGGCCATCTAGTCCAACCCCCCTGCAGTAAGCAGGGACATCTTCAACTAGACCAGGTTGCTCAGAGCCTCATCCAGCCTGGCCTTGAATGTCTCCAGGGATGGGGCCTTCACTGCCTCTCTGGGCAACCTGTTCCAGTGTCTCACCACCCTCGTTGTAAAGAACTTCATCCTAATGTCTAATCTAAACCTACCCTGCTCTAGTTTAAAACCATTGCCCCTTGTCCTGTCACTACGCTCCCTGATAAAGAGTTCCGTCCCATCTCTCCTGTAGGCCCCCTTTAGGTACTGGAAGGCTGCTATAAGGTCTCCCTGGAGCCTTCTCTTCTCCAGGCTGAACAACCCCAACTCTCTCAGCCTGTTTATAACTTCCTCCCAGTGACTCTTCAGTCACAAGACTTAGTTCAGGATTGACGTTTGTCTATAAGGAAGCTGGAGAAAATTGTATTTCCCCGATTGGATGTAGTCCAGATTTGCAAAGTACTTTCTTGTCGTACAGTGCTTCATTAGTCTGCGTAGTTTTAAAACATGCGGTCCAGCATATGTGGAGAAGGATGCTTAATGATTCGCCATGCCTGATGTCTCCAAGTTACAGCATGAGGTTGAAAGTAAATACATCGCCAGGCAAAGAAAGAATAGATCAGCGAGCATGAATAAAACAGGAATAACTGAAAATGAGTAATGAATTCAGCAGAAGTGCTATGGGAGGTAATCATAGCTAAATGGGAGTTTTGGCAGAGAGTTTCAAAACAATTATTTGTGCAAAGGTTTAGACTGCATTTTAGGAGAGGAAGGTTATTCCTCTTTTTCTGGAGGACCTTCGCCTTATGTCGTGGTGGAAATACGTACCCTGGAACTCTTTTATCAAACTGGGTTTCCTGTCCCTTTTCAAGAGCAGAAATCAGGAGCAGCTGGCAGTAGATAACTCATCTTTTTTTGGAATACATTTAATTTTGTCCGCATGCTTTTGTGGAAATATTTTTCAGTCATTAACAGAATATCCCAGGCATGCCAAAACATTTGAAGCTCGGCCTCTTTGCTGAATTAGTACTGCAAAGACTTGCACGAATTGAGCCAAGGAAAGAGCAGCTGTATGAAGGGGGACAGCAGCAATCAAAGTTAAATGTACTGGTGGTCTCTCCTCAGTCCTTTCTCTTCTGGATTCAAAATTCCTGCTGCTGTTTTTTATCCTAGATGAGTCTGATGAATTTATGCCTCATAGCATTGCCTTTTAAATCTTTCCTGGTCAGATTCCAGTTCAGCAAGATGGAAGCAAGTGTTTTAAATGGATGAGTTATTGTGCCTATAACATTTTTAAACTCCTTAAGACAAGATACACAAGATGAAGTATTCTGAGCAATACTTGCATCCACTGGATATATCCACATAAGGTTATTCTGTAGAGAGAACACTCATGAGGAAAGATTATTACGAAGACTCAAGGAGAAAAATCTGAATTCACAAGCTTTCTTTTACAACAGTTATGAGGGAAATAGCAGAAGAGGTTGTACCACTAAGGGAAATCCTCTTATGTCATCTAGATGTTGAAGACTATAAAGAACTTTAATTTTCTCACTTGAAATTTTTTTCTTCTGGTTTGGATGGTTATTTCCTCTTCTACATTCGTGCTCTAGAATCAGGAGTTTTCTTTTGCCTCCCCATCTGTTCACTAGAACAACACGTTGCAATGGTCAGAGAATGAGCTTAGAAATTCCAAAAAACTTGAGTTGTTTTAGGACAATGTTAATGTGTTCAACTATTGTGATTTTTTTACTTACTGCAGAGAGATTACTTACTGTGATTTAAAATGCTTTTTAACAATAGATTTATACATGCATGTGAAACAAAAACCATTGAGATCTCTCATACAAATGCCATCACTCTATACAGTCTGTTATGATGCATATAATAAATTAGTCACCACTCATACAGTAAAAAGAACTATTGTGAAATGCCTTCTTCTATTGTATTATGCTCCTTTTCACATGCCTGGCATTCTCCTCCCACCCCCCCACCTGTTAATAGCTTCTTGCATGAAAACTACAGGGATTTAGTGACAAATAACTAAATTGTGACAAGTTTTATGCTTCTGTCCTGAAAGAGAGCAAGGAATGCAGGAAAGAGTCTGAAAAATATAGAAGAGGAGCATGTGCAGTTTTGCACGAGAGGAGCTCTTTCATTTCAACAGTATTTTTTTAATCAAGAGTTGTATGAGGTTTAACTTGTATAGCCATAGCATTGGAAATGCTTTCAATATGCAGTTCTCAAAGAGTTGGTGGACCTCAGGTTTAACACTTTCCCCCTGTGTACCATTTGCCCCTTTCAGTAACTACTGAAGAGCAGATAACATTTCCTAGCCTACTTTCTGTTGGGGACTAGACTATTTTCTTACAAATTCATGGTAAGAGTTAGGCCAATTTCATCAGTTTTCTTGCTCTTCCACTTACTCTCCAAAATATTTTACTGAATGGACAAACTCTGTAGCATCGCACCACTTCCAAGGGGAAAGGAATCATTTCTGTAGTCTGTTCTTTCTCCTCCACTTCTAGCTTTTGCAGTCCTTCTGTTTGCTGTAGATTATTTTGGAGAAGGGGAGGGATGTTCTTTTGGAGAGTCAAAGAATAAAGTTTGGCTAGAAGTGAAAGCATGAAGATGAGATGGAGAAGCTTCTCAGAACGAAGAACTGCATGTGCTTCTCCTTGTTTCTCAGAAACCTGTGAAAGTTGTGGGAGTAGCTGATTCCATCCTGAGAGACAGGGCGTGCAGATCTAAAGCTTGGCCTGAGTAATGAGACATTGCTACCTTAAAACATGATGAGTTGCAGGTGAGTTGGACTGGGGACGATCCTGGAGTACTTCAGACTGGAACATTGGAAGTGTAAGAGCCTGCTGGATGGCAACGCATTCAGTATTTTTTTTTTCTTTGTTTATGGCTTGTAGGTTTCTTTGCAGTTTCTCTTTCTCTCTGAAAATAGCACATACCTTGGGTTTTTTTTTGTTTTGTTTTGTTGTTGTGTTTTGGTTTGTTTTTTTTTTTTGTTTTGTTTTGGGTTTTTTTTGGCAGTGGGGGTTTGGAAGGTTGTAGAGTGAGCCCAATTCACCTAGCCATACAATCCATTTCACAGTGACCTGGTAAAAACGATAGGTTCCTTGCTTTCTTTTGTGGTTTGTTTTTTTTCCCCCAACTCTTGTCTGGATTTTCGAAAGGCTTTCTCTGCTTCATCCACGTTTACTCTGACTCATTTCCGCACAGTCTACCAGTTTATGCAGGAAGGTTGGTTCGGAAGGCACAGATACGTGCAGACAGATGCTGTTCTACAACTGTAGCCTGCCTGCCTGCAGTAGCAGAACATGATGAATGACAAATTGAAAAGCAGAACTTCTCTGCAGAAGGGGACCTGCTAGGGGTTTAAGTAGCAGTATTGATCAGGCATAGGGCATCCTTAACCACAGGAGACAACACTGAAGCAATTGGTGTCTCTCTTTCCTTCTGTTGTTCCCATTCTTCTAGGGGCTATGATTGTCTTTAACACTGTCCTTTTATCTCCTCTATGTCCTCATCATCTATGAGATGTGTTGGATATGTATTCTTTTATTTTAATTTCTCCTTGCCCTAAAATCAATCCTACCAGATCTGAAGGTTGATTTCCTTTTGTGACCCGTGTTGATCACTTGTGGCTCATGTCCATGCTGTGGGTGCTCTGCTGACATCCTATGTCTGTGCTCTTGGGAAACAGTGTCGCACCTCAATTTTTTCTATTGCTGTCCCACCCAGTATTTGGATAGCCTCCAAATCTGATCCAAGCTGTGTCCCAGCATCATCAAAAAACAAGTCAGTCCTGCACTCAGTCCTGGCTGACCCCAAGTTCATTTAACATGTGTCTAGAGGCAGACCGTAGGGCAAGTCGGGCGGTAGGCTAAGACCAGATGTTACGCTTTACTGAGCTGTACTGCTTGTCTATGGAAAGAGGATGTTAAGAATTCAGCCACACTACAGTGAATGCGACTCCAGAGTCAACGCTGGGGCTGGGAAGCGGTTGTCGGCGGAGAGATGCTTAAGGAGTACAAGCTCATGTGGTAAAGACGAGGACGCGCGGCTGGAGCGCGTGGGTTGTGTTCACAGCTCTGCCGCTGGCCGCTCCTGGGCAAACAGCCCGCGGAGTCAGCCGCAGGCCTGCCTCAGCTGCGTCTTGCACTCAGCTTGCAGAGTTATTAATCTTTTCCCTTCTAAAAGAACTCACCTTGATCCATTCATGGAAGAGACCGTATGGAAAAATTCTGATTAGTCATTTACTTATCAAATTACTTTTGTGAATTAAACGGACTTTACCGACGCAGAGCCAGAGATGGCAGCGACCTTAACTCCACAGCTGCAAAACATATAATGCTTCTCATTGCTGAAAGGGATATTTCCTGTTAAGGCTGCACATTTTGAAGGGAGCCAGTTTGGTGGGATGTTAGCACTTCCTATGCTATAAATAGACCAGATGAGTATCACTTTCAGTCTCAAAGGAATACATTTCTAATTTCTTGAGGGAAGTAACAGTATCTCTGGCAGGATTCTCAGGGAGTTTTATACTTGCTGATGATGTTTCCTCGCGCCTGAGCTTTAACTTGCTTGTTAATGAATGAGCGCGCTTGTTGCAGCACATAGGCATTTAGGAGCGCTATTAATAGCTTCAGAGGCACGACGCTGCAGTTGAGGTCGGAGAAGTCCTCGCTGCTTTAGATTGCTAGGTGGGCAGAAAAGGAGAGCCACAAACAATGTGGCAGACCGTAGGTTGAGCGTTAAATGGCCAGCAAGGTTGTGAGGAGGGGAACCACCAGTTTATTCATAGATTTCCTTCCACGTTGGAAGGAAGGAAGGATGATTCAGCAAATGGGGTTCCTCGGGGACAGAGGTCTAGAGGTGACCTCTCAAGAGTTGCGTGCCTCTGCCTCACTGTGCAGCTTACATGTGCTACATCCCCCCTATTTCTGAGCCCTGAGCCTGCTGCTGTTGTAAGACAGAGGCTAGTGCAGGAAGTCCAGGTAACTGAATATGCTGGCCCAGTTGCTCATTTTTACAAGCTTAAGAAAAAAAAAAAAAAAGTCTTTTGTGTTCAGCATTTTGTTCGTGAGCTGTGAAGCTGCACGTGTGAATGAAAATAACAGAGCTGGGAATTGGGTTGACACTGGGCTTGAATGAGAATGCTTCCTGTTGCTGTTTTTAAAAACCGGGAAAATGAAATCCTAGCCCCTGCTCCCACTCAGGTTTAGAGAACCATAAAGAAAGCAGGCAGCTAATACACGTTTGTTATTGTGCCTCTGTGCCTCTGCCATGTGTGAGGGTTTGGGAACCTTGTCAGGAACAATAAAGAAGGTTTTGGCGAAAGACCATCCCACAGTTTGAAATAACGAGTGCTGGACACTTAAAACAAATTTCTTCTCTACGGCGTGTTTGTCAGGGTGCTGCAGGGTGTCTGACCATACAGCACCTGCTGAGCCATGCATTTGATTTTAGAATTAAATGATAGTTGGGACTGGAAAGAGGACAAATGAGTGGATGCCATGACAGAATTCAGCTGTTCTTGGAGCATCCAAAAGAAGCTGACATTTTGGGGATGATACTGTTAATTTTTGAGTATTAAGGAGAGTTAGTGACCATCTGAGAGGAGATGCATAGCTATAGAATAAGAAGTGGGGGAAAGGGAACTATACCAGTGTGACTCTAGAAGGTAGCAGAGCACTGGGCTTCAGGGACTCGCTTGATTATTTATGCCTGGCATATCAGGCATATGGGTTTTTTCCAGTTATTAACTGCTCAGTTGAAGAAAATGCATCTGCTATGTTGGCCAGTGTACATGCAAGTAAAAGGCATTGAAAAAATTCTTCGCACTCTGATTTACTCGTTCCCAAACTTTGGTCCATAGGTAAATAACAGTCTACAAGGTAGTTTTAAGTGGTCTACAGCCAGTCTTCAGAGCAGCGCTGCACAGTAAATCATGTCGTATTTTATTACAAAGGATTAAAGTTTAAAGGCTTTTGAGGGTGAGCAGCAGTGTGCCGAGTACTCGAGCGAGAGGAAAGCTGAACCAGCTGGAGGAGGCCAGGGAGGTCCAGCCAGTCCCCTTTGATCCCCGAGAACAGGTTATAGTTCCTGTACCCTGAAGCAAACGAATTAATTTGCTAAATGGCTTGGTGTTTCTGCTGCAACAGGATTTCCTGGCCAAGCTACTCTCTGTCTCATTCTGCTTTTTCACTGCTTGCTAAAGGTACTTATCTGTACAGAGGCACACAGGCATGTAATTCATCCTCCTGGGAAGATCCATTTTCCCCTCACTGCCAGACTACAATAATCTTCCATCCATTTTCCCTTCTAAAAGCTACTCTTTTCTCTCTCCTTCATCAGTTACCTCGCTAACATGGCTACCATTTCCTCATTTTTTTTTTTTTATTTTTACTTTTTCCATTCGGCAAGACAAGTGTTTGGGCAGTAGGCTTTAACGGCATCATCCAGGCATGGACACAAAGCACCGTGATGAGGGAGAGAATTAATCACCGCACTAAAATGATTAATGTTCTGTTTTGATCATTTTGCATCCCACCATTGCATTTCAACTAACAACAGGTTTCTGTCTTTGACCTACGTGCTTCAAGTCTTCGTTAAGGTTTTGCCACACACTGTCATAATCACTAACAACTGCTTGGGTCTGAAGGTAATTGTGTTTTTATTTTCTGGTTCATGCTTCAGGAAAAATTAAAACTTGATGCTGAGAGGGAAAAACTAGAGAGGCTTCAGGAGCTTTACTCCGAGCAGAAGACGCAGCTTGATAATTGCCCTGAGTCCATGAGGGAACAATTACAGCAGCAGCTGAAGAGGGTCAGTAGCAAGTTTCAAGATTGCACTAACTTTTTTTTTTGTTGATTTTTTTTTTTTTTTTTTTTTTTTAGAGTGAAGTGTAACATATGCTGTTTCAAGTACCCAGTGTCTGAACATATTTGCAACTTATAATTGTTAATAGTCACCAGGGTTATGTTTTTGTGTGGAATGCTTGTAATAGATAATGTGCACGGTGGCAAACGAGTAGCATACAAATGGGCGGCGTAGAAATCATTTTGTGTTGAATGCTTTTAAAGCTTTGGGCTGCTTGCCTGTAATGAGCCCCTTAGGCCTGCTGGGTGGTGTGGAAGCTGTTGTGATGTTTAGATGGAGGATGGAGCGTTGCTCTTTACCTGTGTGAGCGAAGGCAGGAACTGAACTTTGGTCAGTGGGATCAGCCGTGTTAGCTGCATTTTCCTGTCGCTGTCGTTTGATCCTTTTGTGTTCTCCTCCTTTGCAATGCTGTAAATGGCTGTCTCAGTGAAGCAATGGATAACTTCCTTTTTTTTCAGTACCTAACTTAGCTGTTAGCCTGAACTGTGCTTTGAAAAATTAATTTTTAATATTATACCTCTTACTTACTTTAATGGCTTTATTTGTTCCTGCGTTTTCAACAGTTGCACATTGGTATAATAACCTTCGCATAAAATCTAATTGCAGTTTGATTTTATTTTGTATTATTTGTAACCGAAAGAGCTACAATATTGTCTGTGAAGGTACAGTTATTTTCTGTGGAAAGATTTTAGTATTTATTTATGTTAAGTGGGTTCTACAGCACATATAGTTAGCTTGGGTGGGGGGAGGGGGGGTCATTTTCAAAGCACCAGTACGGCAAGCTCAAGACGCCACCTGAAAGTCAGACTAGACTAGATTTATTATTATTTTTTTTCCTGGCTTGGGTGTTTGTATCAGGAATGAGGTCTGTAATAGCAGTGACCAAAAAAGGGCTTTTTTTGCTTTATAAGAAATATTCTTTAGATTTTGTTTTATTTGCAGAATTATATTTTGGTTTTTCAAGGAGCAAAAAGTAATAAAGTCCAGCTTTGGAAATAACAATGCTAAATTCTTCTGTAGTAACTCAGAAGTTTGCTGGTTTTGAGACACTTAAGGATTTTTGTAAGTAACATTAAAAAATAAAATCAGTATTGTGTAATCTGTCATACATATTAAAGGGAAAGAAAGCCTTTCCCATGCAGTTACGTACTTGGATGTATAAATTAATAAGCAGTTGCAGTCTTGTTGCTGTGGGATGATAGTAAGTCCTTTCTCACTACAAAAGAGGCTTCTATAAATCTGGTTATTTTTTTTTAAATTTTTTTGTTCCAAGTTGGCTTAATAATGATTTTGGATTTGAAAGTGGGACAAAACTTGAAATGCGGGGGTACAACTAAATGCCCAGTTGGTCTCTCGCGTTATTCCAGGCCAATTGTAGTGAAAGTTATCTGCAGCTGCTGTTGTTGAAGCAGTAGAAGTTATCACTGAATTATTGCACAGTATCTCTTGAACGGATATCAAGTGTGAGAGCAGTTCCGAAATTACTGTAAGTACTGTACCCAAAATATAGAAAAATCTCTTCTTCCCCCCAAATCAGCCCAGCCCAGGATTAATAAGCAGGGACATCTTGAACTAGATCAGGTTGCTCAGAGCCCCATCCAACCTGACCTTGAATGTTTCCAGGGATGGGGCATCCACCACCCCTCTGGGCAACACGTTCCAGTGTTTCACCACCCTCATTGTAAAAAATTTCTTCCTTGTATTTAGTCTAAATCTGCCCTCTTTTAGTTTAAAACCATTACTCCTTGTCCTATTGCAAGAGGCTGCTAAAAAGGCTCATTGCAGGGGGGTTGGGCTAGACGACCGTTAAAGATCCCTTCCAACCCAAACTGTTCGATGATTCTATTCTCTGAAGTACCGGAGTCTACAGCAGGGTGTGTTGTGCTACTTTCCTGCTAACGCGTTCGGTGTGAAGGTGACAAATTCCCTTATTGCTTCATCTCCGGGACTCCAGTAACTTTGTAATTTGTGTCCAGAGTGGGGATGGAGTTGTTGGGCTTGGCAATGGGCAGCTGCCACACTTTGTGTGGACTACTGAGGGGTTGCTGCTTCCCAGTGTCCATGATGAATATTTGCTGTCCGTGTTGGGCAGGGAGGACACTTCATCAGAAACTGGTGAAACCTGGGGGCTTGTGGGAAGGCACTGTGGGAAAGCATAGTTCTTCCTGATGGCTTATTTAATTAGCAGGCTTCGTCCTTCACTGTTAGTATGGAAGCGCCAAAGCTTGTTTGTTCTCATGTGCCTGAGTTTATAAAGGTATGCATAAAAGGAGAATGAGAGTAGCTGGCTGGATTCCTGCAGAGATCTGAAAAGACACTGTCCAATGCTAGGAAATGCCTTACTCTTCAGATAAAATTCTCCTAATTTTTGCAGATGTTGCAGGCCTATGGAGCTCCCACCATACCCTGAAGTAAGGGCCAGGTTCTCTCCCATCAAATTTTCTCCAGTGCCATTAACAGAAGTAATGGAGATGCCAAAAAAATTCATGGTTTGGAAGTGCAATACAGAAACATTGTGTCTGTTGTTTGTTGGGAGATTATAAATTACAATATTTTGATGTCAATTGTTTTAATAAAAGGGAGGGAGTATACTTGCTACTTGGCTTTGCGAAGCCATTACCTACAGCAAGAAAAAGTATCCTCCTACAAATCGTAGGCTGACGATGTAGGATCCTTGTGAAGGTCATGGCGAGGACATCTCGGAGCCAGACCTCGTGCCCCTGCCGCTGTGCCCTGCTCCTGCAGGCTGCTGGGGGTCTTGGTCCCTGTGGGCCAGCTTGGCTGGTGATCTCACTGCATTGTGTTTGCAGACACGGGTAGAGCTAAGCTACTGCCACTCACCCTTTGGAAGTTTTTTAATTTGAAAATGGACTTGGCTTCAAAATAGAGATGGGTTGGTTTTTTTCCCCTGCTGGACACAGAGGTACAGAATGTGATGAAGCTCTTATTCCATAGTGCATTTCCCAAAAAATGTAGCGTTTTGTGAGTTGAATGTCTGTCAATTGCTTTTTTGGCTCTCAGTTTTCTTCTATGAAGTCTGTCTCTTCTTCTGCCTCGGTAGCAATTTATCGGGTATGAAATAGCCTGAACTTGTTGGCTTCCATGGCCCAAGCAAAGCCTTTCTCTTTGTTTTGAGTGCTGAAGATGGCTGGCTGGTTTGAATGAAGCATTTTTGTATTGTAGGTAGCTGCTTGCTTGTAATTTTTAGCCCACATCTTTGATTTTGATCTCTTCACTAGCTCCTACAAGTGGAAGGCACATCTTTGGGGAATAATGGGAAGATGTTGGTGTTTCGTATACTAACTTGGATGCTTTAGCTTCTGCATCCTGTGTCTTTCCCTGGAACATAGGAAGCTGGTTTTAAATGCCTTTATACAGACCTATCTGCTTAGCTCGGTCACTAACCTTTGACTTAGGTTGAAATAAGAAAAAGAGTAAGTTTGCATTTCTCTAAATTGATAAATTGCTTTACAGGATGTAGGTTTTCTTACGTAACAAGTTATGTACAATGTGTCTATTTCAGAGAGCCTCAGCATTTAATAATACTGTGATTATTAAAAACACCTTTTCCTTCAGAAGTTTGGAACTTGTAAGTTCCAAAGAACTCATAAGTAAGGATTCATGTTATGAATACACAGATGTCGCAGGAGAAAGATTAGCATTCCGTTCTTGTGCTGAAAAGCACCATAAGTTTTATCTCGCCATCCCTAAGCGGAAGGGAGGTGTGTTCTTATTTCTTGAGTCTTTTCTGCAGCATTCAACCTCTTTTTCGTGACATAACCTGGCGTTGGTCCAGGGGAATGCATAAAAGTGGGCTGATACCTTTTCTGAAGTAATAGACCTCCTGGCTAGGATGGATGACTGGAGTCCTTAATTGTGTGTTTGCACGGGGAGCAACTGTCAGCTCCAATTTGGTGGTCCACGATCAGCCTCTGGCAGAGCAACTCGCATGGTTGGACACCACTGCTGTGGTGATGGCAGTGTGCTCATGGCATACAGCTCCATGTATCTTTTGCCTCATCTGACTGCAATAAAAACAGTGCTGGTGCTGGCGCTAGACCTGAAGAAATTCTAACTGCAGTTCGGACTCCTTCATTTGAGTGTGTATTCCCGTAATTAGTTAATTCAGTGTGCAGTTCTCTGGTGTCACTGGGATGATACTTTCTGTCCTGTCTGGTTGATAAGCAGATGCTACCCCAGTTCGGCACAAGACAACCTCACCAAATGGGTTCAGGCTCTGGTGGTGCCGCAGCCAGGCTACAGCAGAGTGATCTGCCTGGCCAGGGTGCCCTCGGCGCCAGGAGGCTCTCGCTTGCTCTGAACACTGCAAACCAGCTCCCTCGGCATCCAGGTGCTTCATCTTTCTCAGCTGGGGGGGACAGTAGGAGCGGTGGAGAAAGCAACTTCAAAATAATGATTAGCCTTATTTCTCTTATTATGAGAGTAGGTCATTAAAAGCATTGAGGTCCTGTTTGAACGTGTTGTATGAGATACGTAAATACCATTTCAGACTGATTTTTGTGTGTGTTTCTAAGTATCTCTACTCTGGTGTCAGTGAGAGCATGATTACTTTTTTTTTTTTTCCTTAAGGATGCTGACCTACTGGACATAGAAAGCAAACACTTTGAAGATTTGGAATTTCAGCAGCTTGAACATGAAAGCAGGTTAGATGAAGAGAAAGAAAATCTGACACAACAGCTCCTGCGTGAAGTAGCTGAATATCAGCGTAGCATTGTCAGTAGAAAGGTAAAAGCATTAACACTCAATTCGTTTGTTCTTTGTTGTTGAGCATGAAGGGGATGAAATGGATCTACAACCTGCCCATCGGTAGGAAATAATGCAAAACTTTCCTCTTTGAAAAAGCTTTCGCAGCCCAGCAAACATGATGGCCTAGTAACATCTGCCACAGATCAAATCATGCAATTCTCCAAAAGCAAATAAATCAAAAATAAAATTCTGTGCCCTTTTTGTATATTTGCATATGAAAATTAAATTCTTTTATTTGCTGCAAAGAGTACCACAGCACTGTTTTTCTTCTTTAAGAAAGGAGACTACAGTTACTTTGCGCTCATGATTGATGTTAAATGATTTTGTTAAAATAATAATAGAATACCAGATTAAGACAAGACCTTAATTTTTAAAATCATTTGTAAAGGTCCTACCTCAACCAATTAAATACCAGTTTTTCAGAGATCAGAAGTTGCATCTCTAAACCAGTTCTGTTTAGCATAGGGAAGCTACTCACCACATTATCAAAGAAAATGTGCAGTTGTTCTTTTGTTTTGTCTCTTGAATAAATGGGCTCTTTACTGCGTCTAAATCTTATTTAATTATCTCCTTCAGAGCAGTGAGCTGTCTTGTAAAAACGTCTTTTCCTACCCCTTCACTCATGTGAATGAGTGAACTCTCATGAATAAGATCCTTGCTGCAGGTTGTCTTGTGCTTTGAAAATAAAACATGTAAATTGTGATTATTTTCTTTGTATATTAGGAAAAGATTTCTGCTCTCAAAAAACAAGCCAATCACATTGTCCAGCAAGCACAAAGAGAACAAGATCATTTTGTAAAAGAGAAAAACAACTTAATAATGATGCTGCAAAGGGTAAGTATTTATTGTCTTTCAAATATTTTTAGCATGTAATAAATGAGAATGTCATAGAATAAAAGAATGTAGAACACGAGAAAAACATCAGTTGTGCAGAAGCTAGTAAGTAGGTAATAACGTGATGGACATCTTTTGTATCGATTAACCTTTAAAAAAACCCCCGTCTTCTGCATTTAATCACCAGATATCTTAGGAGAAAACTCTAGAGCTTTAGAGGTGCCTCCCTTCCAGAGGACTCAACCTTAGGCACCCACCCAGGTGCTGAAGCTGTAAGCCTTTGCTCCCTGTGTGGCTGCTGGAACAGTGCACAGAGAGCTCAGATGTTGGGCTTCTAATAGCCCATGCTGGGCTACAACATGAGCTACTTAACATCAGCTAACATCTGGTTAATAAGAAGCTGGCACGAACCCTTCACGTCCGTTATGTTTTTAATCATAAGAGAAATCATGTTTAGTTCATTAAGCAGAATCAGCATTTTCAAAATGCTGAAGGAAGACCTATTTGGTTTGGCTGTGGTTATTAAATAAAATCTTTCACTAGCTTTTCATTCTGTATCTCCATTTTTTGTTCAGTTCTGCTGTGAGTGGATGAAGCTGAAGCCCTGCTGTGCAGTTTCTAACCTTCTATCCCGGCATGTTTCTTTACACGCTTAAGAAAATGGCTAGCATTTATTTTCATTTACATGGCTGTTGGTGTTTAACATAAAATGTCTGTTTTCAACAGGAAAAAGAGAATCTCTGTAATCTGGAAAAGAAATATTCCACACTTTCCGGAGGAAAGGGATTTCCTGTCAGTCCCAATAGTCTAAAAGAGGTAAAGAGATTTGCTGCTTCTTACTTTACAATAAGTAACTTTCAATAATTTTAGTGTTTAGTGAAGTCCTATTCATACAATTTTTTTGACATGTGATGAAATTACTTTGTAAAACTATTCATGGAAGTCCAAATGCATGGGTGAGCAAAAATAGCTTCTCTTGACATTTTCCCAGATGTGACTGGTATCGCCTTCATCTCTTGCCTGGAAAAATGATCATTTTTAGGGGGAGGGAGGAGGGATGGTGTGTGCCTAATTTTCTCAAAATAGACAATTAAACCTCATTGAAGTGAAGAATGAGGTCCAGGAATAACTGTTCAAATACAAATACAGTTCAGTCTTATTTTTGCACTGCAGATTTTATCATTGCCTCACCCCCCCCCTTTTATTCTAAGGCTCTGTAGTAAAGTGTGACAAGCATACATTTTTGATCGTTTTAAAAAGCATCTAATTGAAGACTTCAAGCTATCTTGATTGTGAGATACCTATTGAGCTATTTATTTAACTATTTTGAATAGTTAAAGGTGCCAGATATTTTTTGCTGCAAAAAATTGAGTTAGTTTGGGTAATGCATAATGAGACCCAGAGCTTACCTGCAGTTGTCAAGACTTCAGAACTTTAAGGATACTGCTTTAAGCCTCAAGGCCCATGAGCAAGGTCGGTGTAAGGTAAGCCACAGTCCATCACAAAGATTCAGTCAGCACCTATGCTATTAGCATTAACTCCCCATATTTATCTTCTTGATAAATGACTTGACTTGATGAATCTGCGAATTGCAGATAAACATGAAGTTACAAATGGAGAAGTGGAAAATCTAGCATTTAAAATACACTGACAGGTATCTGTGGCTGCTTCATTAACTTCTGCTTAAGAGGCCTGACCGGACTTGCTAGATATGCTTGTATCGAAGCCCTGAACAAGGTCTGCCACATCTAACTATGTAGGAAGTTTGGCTCTTGAAGTCTAAAGCAACCACATGTCTTCTTGACACCTGGGAAATGTGGTCTTGCTTATTTGGGCTCAAAGTTCCTGGTGGGCCCAGGCAGCCTCCATCACATGCCAGTGGGGTTGAGCACCCTTCCTCACTGCAAGCCATGTTGCAGATACTTAGACTTCCAGTGTCCTAGGTGGCACTCTGATCTGTGCATCTGATCTCCCACCAGGACATCTGGCAAGTCTAAGCTTCATTCTTTTTCATTTTGAGGTGGATCTGTTCATTCTCTCGTTAGAGAGTGGGTGCTATCTCTGATTTTTGTCTTCATATCCACCTAATGGTTTGCTTAATTACAGATATTTCAAAATGCAACTACATTAAGTGAGCCTGGCACTCTTTTTATTGACATGGGCTGTTCAGTGGCGTGGTTCTGTTCACTGCAGTGAAGTCAGTTAGGACTTACTCTAAGGTAAATGAGAGAAGGAACAGCCTGGGTTAATCTGTTTCATGCTCAGTGTCCCCATAGGCTCTGTCGTATAAAAGAAATGCCTTTCCTTGCAAGGTGTTATGTTTGTTTCAGTCCAGTTTATTTTTTCTCTGACTGTTCTGGCACCTTTAAAAATCAGGCACCAAATGATACACAGGCTTAAACAGGCTCCCTGCACACGGAAGTTCATTTCGTCTATCCGTTGAGTTTGTGGTCCAACATTTCTGAGCCACTCCTCAAAGTGCATATTTGTAACTCTCATCCATCGTGAAGCTTACTCCCTGCATCTGTAGCAATAGAGAGTAACACAGCCTCACATAAAGAGGCAGGATGCTTATCGCACTACTTAAATAAACGAGGAAAATCAATATTGTTTAAAAGTTCAGCATTGACAAAATGACTTGGATGCCTAATCTGACTTGAAACCATTTATTTAATCTAATGTAATAGGGGCCTGAGCTAATGCACAACACAGTCATTTGTTATTTGCTTATTTTTTTAACCCCCTTAGTGAATCCCCCCTGGGGTCGTGAGTCTAAACCAAATGTTTTTTATATAATGGTTTTTATATAATTTTCCAGAATTGTGTATGTTTGAAATAACTGATAAAATACATTGAAAATTATGCCCATAGATAATGGCATTGGTATATTTTTTCCAACCTGCCTTCTATGACCAGTGCTAAAATTATGCATTTTTGAAAAAAAGAAATACAATAGCAGCCTGCATCTTCTTTTACTGAATTGCTAAAGTATACATACTGGCATGTCACAGTAATAGAGACATAGCCCCTCCAACACCTTCTCAGTTTAAAAGCTGCTTACCATCTTGATTTAAAAATCAGCATATTTCTATCTCATTTTTATGACATTGCTTCAGCAGTAATTTATTCTTCCTTTTGTGTAGCCATGTTTTCTAAGGATAAGGAGTCAGGACATTTGACTTTTTTACAGTTCGGCATCCTATACACCAGGGATTTGAATCCATATTTTATTTTTTAAATAACATTTATTCGGTTAACACCAGAACACATGCAATAATTATATTCTGCCATTATATCTCAAATCTGCTTGCATAAAATCTTCTCTGCAGGCAGAAGCACGCTCTGCCTGTATGAGGCAGAGTATAAGGTATATACAGGTATATACAGACATACCTGTATAAGGTATGTCTGTGCCTTTCCTCAGCCTGCCGCCTCCTGTGTTTGTTTTTTTTTTTTTTTTTAAAAAAAAAAGACAAATTGTAGTGGCTACGGGGCTAACACTAACAGCATCTTACCCAAGTCTCCTGGTAACACCTAAAAGTTAGAAGGAACTTCCAAACACTGCAAATGAAAGGTGCTGTGTCAGTGTAATTTACAGAGTAACAGTGGTATTTCTTTATGTAAGTTCTTCCCAGTTCTGTTAGTTATTTGGTTTGCTTAAACTAGCTTAAAAGTTAGACAAGAAACAAATCAGGGTAAGTTATTTTATTTAAACATGGGGAGGGTGGTGGGATAAAAAAATGAGTGAATAAAATTTGTTCTTTCTTTTCCTCCAATCTGCTTTCCCCAGAAAGAGGTACTTAATTTCTAAAGGGCATTTATATTTTCGTAAAGACTTTTGGTCACTTAATGTACATTTGCTTTTTGATCACACCAATGTATTTGTTTAAATGAAGAACAATTTTCGGAATCCAAGTATTCAACATTTGAAAAGCTTGACGATAATTTTATTTATGATGAAGTATTTCAATGATAACAAATATTTGGCTGTATCACTCTAAACTAACTTTCATCGTACTGGATACATTAATACTCTTGCACGTCTTTTGGCTTTTGCTCCTTTTAACTTCTGAATTCCTCCTTTTAGGGCTATATCAGTGTAAGTGAAATTAGTGAGCTGTATGGCAATTCCACGAATCTATCCCCTTCCACCCAGCCCCCCACAGATGCTGAAGCAGTTGCCACTGAGCCTTCCACGGCTGTGCTGACCAGCCAGCCACAAAATAAAGAGGTTTGTTTGAGAGACATTTCCCTTTGTTTGCACTGTTCTTTCATGGCTGCCTTTTTACTTTCTTTTTATTTTTTTTATATATTTTTTGGTAATTCAACGTGTAACAAATTGACCCTAAGGCAAACTGACGTCTGCCAGTTACCGAGTCAGATAACGATTTCATAGTAAAGCTGAAGGACTACTCCAGTTGTAAACTGTCTTTGATGATGTAGAGGGGACTTCAAAGGCCAAAAAACCTGAACGCTTATGACCCAAGCAGCGATAAGTGACAATCTTTGCCTGTCAGACAGTATAAAGTAATGCACCCTTGGAGAAACGGTCTGCGGACGCGTTTAGTATTACTCATTCAATGGTGCTTAGAGGTTAATTTTCTATGTTTTGTAGCTTTTTTTTTCTCTCCTGTGATGTGGTAGAAGTGTATCTTGAATATTTGGGGGAGATGTGTAGCTTCTAGTTATCTTAGCTGTTTCATGGAGTCTGTCCAATCTGTGTCTTGTAGCTTACTCTTTCTTTTTCTTCATTCTTTGTAATGTTTTTGCCTTTGTAATGCCCAAAGCAAACTTTGAATAAATCCCCTGTTAAAGGAATGGAATAATCTTATGAATGTAAAGCCACTTACCTTTGTGTTGCAACTGGGTTAGAAACTGGCATTTCTCTACTGCTTCTGGTAGTTAAATACGCCTCGAGAGTTGCAACACAACACATCTCCTTTCCCGCTAAACGCTCCAACAAAACACAGTGCTAAAACTGCAGCTTGTATGTGCCGTATCTTCTGAGCGATTCCAAAAAGAAAACTCTGTGTGTAATTTCTCTTTTTTCTATAAAGCTAAGATCACCTCTCTGTTCTGGATTTGTGTTTCCTCACTCTCTTTCTCCTCGCTCTATTGCTCAACTTCCATCAGTCCATTGGCCTGAGGTCATGGCTACTCATGTAGATCCTATACCTTTATCTGATACACCTCCACCTCTGCCAGCTAAGAAACACCGCAGGCAACAACAGGTAACAGATTCAAAGCTGACAACTTGGGATTATTATTTTTGGTTGGTTTTGTTATGGAGGCCATGAAGCTGATCTGTGTGTGAAGTTTTTAGAGTGATGTGATGGATCATAAGTTGATCGTGCTTGCGGAGTGTCGCACTTAAAGGCACTGCTCGTTTTCAAAATAAGCACAATGCATTCTAGAACGTTACTGAACAAAAATTCTCCTTATATAAACAATCCAGAGGCAAATACTAATATTTAGGAGCCAATCTAACTGTAACAAGACTTGTGTCAATAAAGTACAGGTGGCTACATTTGAAATCGTAAATTAATTTTTCATATACATTTGAACAATGCCTCTCAAAATCTGTATCAGTTTTAAGCCACCGATTCATTAAAGTAACTTGTAAATAAATGGTTTTCTTTGTAATTTGATTCCACTTGTACACTAGACTTGAGCATTTGTTCTTTTTTTTTTTTTTTTTAATTAGGTAGAGGGACATGTACACAAAATGTGCACATAAATTTAGTGTATTTTCTTAATCAGCATGATTTTAATGTGATATTTGTAGAAATTCTGGAAAGCACTGTGAAGCAGGAGGTACTCTGTATTTTAGATTTCGTTCTTTCCAGTGAAGTTCCCAGACTATCACCTTCAGTATATTCCATATAGAGCATAACTGAGCAAGTAGGTCAATTCATTTTGTCAAAACTGTGTAACAAATTACATTTGAAGCATTTCAGAAACCTGGAAGAGCGAAAGAAGCAGCACAGGGAATGCATGTACATGAGTGATACTTTACCTCGCAAGAAAACGACTCCGTCTGTATCACCGCACTTCAATAGCTCTACGCTTGGACGAAGCGTTACATCTAAAGTACGTAGTTGCATGCTATTATTAGCCTTCTAACATCTATATACAAACTTATATTATGTCAGAGATAAGGCTGGGTAGCACTGCAAGCTTTACATAATCCCCCAAATTCACATCTGAAATTGACTTTGAAAGAAATTCACGTTTATTAACATGGGGGAATATACATGAAGCCTTTATTTTGACCTCTGGAAATGCCCTGCTGCAATAGTAATCATGCATTTATGATTAATATATTTCAAGGATTGTATTTTCAGGCTAGTCTAAATTGATTCTAGAGACACAACAGGTTGTTTTCCTTCCTACCTAAGGCCTCTAAATGGGAAAGGTTGTGCATAAAGTGAAAATACTCTTTATTTGCAACCTCGTAAATCAACAAACAGCAGCAAGGTGGAGATATTACTTTGGAAACAATTTGGTCTAACAGAGACTTTGCACAACTAAAATATCCACAGCTGATTGATATGATGTGACATTGATACCCATGACAAAGCAAGTTATTTTACCATTAGTTGCTGATACAAAAACCAGTCCTGAAGTATAGTTTTAAGCACATATTTATAAAATTTCCTGCAGGGACATTTACCATTAGGACAGAGCAACAGCTGTGGCAGTGTACTTCCTCACTGCCTGGCAACCATGACCAAAGAGTCAGAGTCGAGACGGATGCACAAAGGTAAGACCTTTTTATTTGACTGACCTATTGATTTGCTGTTAAAAGTCAGTGTTCAATTTTTCAAAAAATAAGTCTGAAACTGGTGTTGCTATAATCAACAGGATTGTAAAAATAGAAGTTTCCTTCTTGGTGAAAAAAGCAAGCTCTAAATGCCATTTGCAGATATCGGCAAAATAAGATGGTAAGATTATGATGTAGGTGCACAGGCGGTTTTGAAGTATGTGGCCATCAAATATGCTCCAGTAAACAAGAAAAGTATATTGAAAAATGCAGATTGGTTTAACAGGGTAATTTCTAGGAGTGGTTTTGAGGCAATATATTAAAGATATTACATGTTGTTTTCTATTTCTTCCTTTTTTTTTTGGGGGGGGGGTGTAATTCTTTCTGCGTTGTGGTCTTAAAAATTGTTTTTCACAGGCATGTATTTTTTGCCTGGACAAAGTAACTCCCTAGACAGAGATACCTTTGCAAATCTGTAATGGTGCTATTGTAACTGGTCTTAAATATTTGGGCCACAAAATAGAAAAGGAAAGAGTTGTGCTGTCGTGTTCTGCATTTTTGTAATAGGGACACGGCAATTCTGGATCCAAAAGTAAGTTACATCTTTGAAACACTGTCCTGTAGGCTATAGGATTCTGTGCCTGTCGTTTGTGGACTTGGATCGATACACTTAATTTCTGCTTTAACGAGATGCATTATTCATAAGTGTCCCATCTTCACATGGAATTGCTCCTCGGTGACATCTGTCAGTTTCTTTTCTTTCCGGCACCTGCCTCACTGTTACCAATAGTGCAAGAGGTCCTTACGTAGAATTGCACTGACTAAGCCCAAGCTGAGATGGGATCCATCCTGTTGTTAAAGGACGTGTCAGAGCTAGCAGCTGGTAAAGGTCGAAGGGCCCAGCTGAGGTCAGCCATATGCACCAAGATGACTCAACACAGGGATGGAACAAGCTTGCTGAGAAGGGATCATGACCTTCACTTTACAGAGCTGATCCAGTTGTGATTTGCTGGTTTCGAGCTTTAGTTATGCATCAGGCCTTCCACAAACCTGCCACGTTGTGGCTAACTTGTCCTGAAGTATTTCACACGTCATACAAAAGGACCTTCATACTCAGCTTGGAAAGCTTTGGTGTAACGTGTGTGCAAGGGTGGAATAGG